>NW_019268521.1:4528324-4582924 GCF_002738365.1 Cucurbita moschata
TTTTTTTTTTTTTTTTTTTTTTTTTTTTTTTTTTTTTTTTTTTTTTTTAAGTTTGATTAAGTTTTCGAGTAAGTAACGATGGTCTTTAATGGACAACTCAATAGATCATAGATTAATTGGTTTAAACTACTGTGAGATTCCCTATCGATTGGAGAGGGGAACGAGTGCCAGCGAAAACATTGGATTGGGATGGATTGTGAGATTTCACCTCGGTAACGAAACATTCCATTCCTTAGGAATAATAAGATTAATTTACTAAAAACTTATAAATAAAGTATAATTTTCAAAAACCTAAAACTAAAAATAAAATAGTTATTAAATGAGGGATTAAGGTTCTAAAATTATTCAATTTAGAGATTATTGTTAACTTTTTGGATTCTTTGGAATTTATTTAGATTCATAATTATCTTTAGTTAGTACTTAATTGCTTCATTGGAGTGACATAATTACCATTTTCTCTATTAAATAAATATTTTAAAGTTAAATATTTGATCAAATTTTGGACAAAATTAATTGAAATCCAGCTATTTACAATCTTGCTTTGTATAGGTTGTATAAACAATGTTAAATTAATATGAGCTTAATACAATATTTTGTGATTTTAAATTTCAAGTGCATAAAACTTTGTTTGTATCTTAACATTTTGATTAAAATATCTGTAAATTATTAAGCTTATAATTAAATGTTGAACCTAAAAAATTTCATTTGTCTTTTACAGGGAACAAAGATTTATGTGGACAGCCTCTGAGCCGATGTAAGTCTCCGAAGAAGTGGTACATCCTCACCGGAGTCACCGTCGGAATCGTCTTGGTAGCCGTCATCGTCTTGTACCACCGCTACCGCCGCCGGAGGGCTCTGTTATCGGCGGCAGAACAAGCTCAAAACTCAAAAGCCCAGGATCAATTGGGCCTGGAAAAGGCCCAATATCAGGCGCCGACAGAAGAAAATGCGAAGCTGCAGTTCGTGAGGGCCGATAGCCCCTTCTTTGACTTGGAGGAGCTGTTGAGGGCCCCGGCGGAAGTTCTGGGCGGCGGCAGCTTTGGGTCGTCTTATAAGGCCCTACTTTCAAATGGGCCTCCAGTGGTTGTAAAGAGGCTTCGGCCCATGAGATGCGTTGGGTTCGAAGAGTTTCTTGAGCACATGAAAAGGTTGGGGATAATTTCACATCCCAATTTGCTTCCGCCCGTGGCTTTCTATTATAGAAATGAAGATAAGCTTTTGATTTCTGAGTTCATGGGGAATGGCAACTTGGCTCATCATCTTCATGGCCACGGTATGTATGATCTTCAACCCATCTAATATTCGAATTAAATGCCTCTTTGTAATTATTTCCTTTTTCATTTTTTAAAAAATATATATTATAATTGTTAGATGAACACGAAGCTCTCATGGCTTTGCTTTGGACTTCTCCAAAGGAGAAGTTGATTATAAACCTACGATCATTTCCTAAATTAGCTGAAGTTGATTATAAACTCACGATCATTCTCTAAATTAGCTGAAGTTGATTATAAACCCACGATCATTCTCTAAATTAGCCGAAGTTGATTATAAACCCATGATCATTTCCTAAATTAGCCGATGTGGAACTTCCATCATCCAACACCTCCCCTCGAACAAAATACGCCTCCCCTTAATCGAGACTCGACTCCTTTAGAGTCTTAGTCATTTGTTGACTGCCTTCGAGGAAGGTTAACTCATTTTCTTAAGTATAGAGCATGATTCTGATACCATGTTAGAGCATAAGCTCTTATAAGCTCTCATGGCTTTGCTTTGAGTTTCTCTAAAAGGTCTCGTACCAATGAAGAGAGTATTATTTGATTATAAACCCATTACCATTCTCTATATTAGTCGAGACTTTCATCATCCAAAAATAATAGTTAAATTTGACCATTTTTTCCTAATATTTTTCTTAATCTAATAATTTTAGAAACATCAAATAATTGATTATTTTATTTTATTTTTTTTAATCGAATCTCTTAAATTTGAAATGGACAATAAAAATACTAATTTAAGGTTTTTTTCTTTTTTCTTTTTTTAACCGGGATTTGAACTTCTAATTTAAAATAATAATAATATTTTTTAAAAATGACATCTACCTAGAATATACACGTTTTTTTTTAATTAAAAAGATATTTTTGAAATATTCCAGGTCAGCGCACGCCTGAAAATATTGGGCTAGACTGGCCCACACGGCTACGGATCATCAAAGGAGTGGGCCGAGGCCTGGCCCATTTACACAGCGAGCTACCGAGCCTGAGCCTACCACACGGCCACTTAAAATCCTCCAACATTCTTCTCAACAGCAATTACGAGCCTCTATTAACCGACTTCGGTCTCGACCCTTTGGTGTGCCAGGATCAAGCACAGCAATACATGGCCGCGTACAAGTCGCCGGAGTTCATCAGGCACCGTCGGGTATCCCGAAAGACCGATGTGTGGAGTCTCGGAATCCTGATCCTCGAGCTTCTGACCGGGAAGTTCCCGGCGAACTATCTCCGGCACGGAGGAGGCGCAGCCAACGGCGACCTGGCGGCTTGGGTGAAGTCGGCAGTGCGGGAGGAGTGGACGGCGGAGGTTTTCGACGGCTATATGATGAAGGGAACGAAGAATGAAGACGGGGAAATGGTGCGGCTGTTGCGGATCGGAATGATTTGCAGCGAAGAGGATGAGGATCGACGGTGGGGATTGAAGGAGGCGGTGGAGAAGATCGAGGAGTTGAAGGAGACGGAAATTAATACCGACGATGAGTTCTATTCGTCCTATGGCAGTGAAGTGGAAGCGCGATCAGTCGAAAGGGAATGAGTTTTTCCTTTATATTTTATTTTCGGTTTAATTATCGTTTTTATTTATATTTTTAAAGGTCGAAATAGTAAATAATCTTAATTTTAATAAACCTTACCTTTAAACTTTTAAACTTCCAAAAACTTTAATAGGGTTAAACTTGTAATTTAACCCCAGAAAAAAAAGAAAAATTACAAAAATACCCTTATTAAGGTTACTCCGTTAATGAGGACTTTTGGGCAATCCAAACTGACTACTTAAAGTGAATAATATCATGCTATTGTGGAGAGTCGTGATTCCTAACATGATATTAGAGTTATACCCTTGACTTAACTATGTCAATAAAATCCTCAAATGTCGAACAAATAAGTTGTGAGTCTCAATGGTGTAGTCAAAAGTGACTCAAGAGTCGAACAAAGGGTATACTTTGTACTTTGTTCGAGGGTTCTAGAAAAGGAGTCGAGTCTCGATTAAGGGGAGGCTGTTCGAGGGCTCCATAGACTTCAGGGGATGAAGTTCCACATTAACTAGGAGTCGAGTCTCGATTAAGGGGAGGCTGTTCGAGGGCTTCATAGACTTCAGGGGATGAAGTTCCACATTAACTAATTTAGGGAATGATGGTAGATTTACAAGTAAGGAATACATCTACATTTTGGTACGAGGTCTTTGGGAGAAGACCATAAGGTTAAACTTGTAATTTAATCCGCCACCACGTCCTCAAAAGCTTATTATTTTTGGAGCTGTCATGTTCTGTGGTTGGTTTAACAAGAAAATGGTGTCAAAAATAGTTGGGAAATAAAAGGGATGGCGTTTGAAACAATCAAATAAACGAAAATAACCGTAAATAAGAACCAGAGAAAAATGGATGGGAGAGAAAGTGATTAGGTGATTGAATTCAACGATGGTTTTGAAAAAAATGGAAATAAAAAACCATATCTTTGTTGGGTCTGTTTGGAGGTTTAGAACCTGAAAAACAGAACAAAAGCAAAAGCGACCAAAACAAAAACAAAAACAAAAACATCGGAGAACTCGAAATTGTTTTGGGTTCTCCGGGTTCGGTTTTTGTTTTTGGTTTGGTTTGGTTTGGTTTGGTTTGGTTTTTTTGTTGTTGTGGGGGAAGAAATAAAGGATGTGGTTACCAAGATACGGGCTTGAGAGGAAAGAGAAACTGGATGTGAAGGGAATTGTGGCTGTGGCAATTGACAGAGACAAGGGAAGCCAAGGGGCTCTCAAATGGGCCGTTGATTATTTGCTTCAAAGGGGTCAATCAGTTTTCCTCATTCATGTCAAACTCAGATCCCCTTCTAATTCTTCCCAAAGTACTCTCTCTTTCTCTCTAAACCTTTTATTTTCGTGTTAAAAATTGTACTTATTTTCTCACCGTTCGTATACCGTGGTCTGTTAAAAGACGGCTTTTAACAAAACTTGACATGAATCTTGAAAACGTCTTTAGTTTTTATAAGCTTACTTTTTAGAAACAAAAAACCAATCGTCCAAGAGTGTTAGATCCCGCATTGGTTGGGGAAGAGAACGAAACATTCTTTACAAGGGTGTGGAAACATTCTTCCTAAGGGAAAGCCCAGAAGGGACAGCCTAGAGAGACCAATGTCTGCTAGTAGTGGATTTGGGCTCTTACGAAGAGATCGTCAATGACTTCTTGTAGGTAGAGCATTTTCTCTTCGATCTTACGAAGAGATTTAAACGTTTCACGCTTAGGATAGATGCCTTAATAAATTGTGACGGGTTCGAATTCGGTCGCAAGTCTTTTAAGTTGCAATGTTTGGTAAGATGAAGCTGTTTTTGAGTGCAGAGATGAGCTCTAAATCTGACTCTGAAGCCAGCATCAAAGAATTATTCCTTCCTTTTCGTTGCTTTTGTACTCGGAAGGATGTAAGTTTTTTGTTTACTTATTTTTTGAACATCCAAATTTGTTCATAAAATTGAATTATGTTTTGTTGTGAGTTACAGATACAATGCATGGATGTTGTGTTGGAAGATACAGATGCAGCAAAGGCCATAATTGAGTATGCAGCAAATAAGGCCATAGAGAACATTGTTATGGGAGCTTCAGCAAAATCTGGCTTCTTAAGGCATGTTTTTTCTCCTATTCATACACGTTGTTCAAAAATTCGATGACCCAAAAAACTCGATCATTCCAGCCCAAATGATTGGGTTGAGTTGAAAATGTTCTTTTGAACCCGACCCATGAACAATCTAGTTTCTGTTTTATGCTTGGGGCATGTTTTAATCACTTTTTGTTAGATTTCACGTCGGTTGGAGAGGGAACGAAACATTTCTTATAAGAGTGTGGAAATCTCTTCCTAATAGACGCGTTTTAAAACCTTGAGAGGAAGCCTAGAAGGGAAAGCATTTTTTATCTGCTAGTGGTGGGCTTGGACTGTTACAAATGGTGTCAGAGCCAGACACCGGATGGTATGTCAACAAGGACGTTGGGCTCCCGAGGGGGTGGATTGTGAGATCTTACAATAGTTGGAGAGGAGAACGAAACATTCCTTAGAAGGGTGTGAGAACCTCTCCTTAGTAGATGTGTTTTAAAACTTTGAGGGGAAACCCAGAAGCAAAAGTCCAAAGAGGACAATATCTGCTAGCGGTGAGCTTGGGCTGTTACACATGGTATCAGAGCCAGACACTGAACGATATGCTAGTGAGGACATTGGGCCCCAAGGGGGTGGATTATGAGATCCCACATTGGTTGGAGAGGGGAACGAAACATTCCTTATAAGGTATAAGGGTGTGGAAACCTCTCCCTAGTAGACGTATTTTAGAACCTTGAGGGAAAGCCCGGAAAGTCTAAAGAGGGGAACGAAACATTCCTTATTAGGGTGTGGAAAGCTCTCCCTAGCAGACGTATTTTAGAACCTTGAGGGAAAGCCTGGAAAGTCTAGCACAATATCTGCTAGCGGTGGGCTTGGACAGTTACATTTTTAGACCATATTGTGCTCGGGAAAAGCATTGAAGTTTGTTGTAGATATCATTAATTTGGAACGATTTTCATTTGGTATGGAACAGATTCAAGACAAACGATGTTCCTGGCAGTGTAGTAAAAGGAGCACCAGATTTTTGTAATGTGTTTGTGATTTCTAAAGGGAAAGTTCAATCGATGCGTTCGGCATCTCGTCCCGCTCCAGTGATTAGTCCTCTACGAAGTCAATTAGCTCAACAAAGCAGCACGAAATCCGATACGCCCGAGATCCAGATGACTCACTCTGCCAGTGCAAGAGGTAGTTTCTTTCAATACAATTTCCTTTTACTTGATATGTCTGTTGTTCCAATATTCTCCATGAAACTAATGCTGAATTTGTTGGCAGCGTCTGCGGATAGGCCACCCCTTGATCTGCCATGTAATCTGCCATGTAATCTGCCATGTAATCTGCCATGTAATCTGCCATGTAATCTGCCAAGTAAAGTGCAGGATGACACCGATTTCATGAGGTGAGTGTGACCCTTTACGTGTTTTATTGTGAGATCCCACATTGGTTTGCAGAACGAAGCATTCCTCATAGGTGTGTGAAAACCTCTCCTGAGTAGATGTGTCTTGAAACCGTGAGGCTAACAATGATACGTAACGGGCCGAAACAAACAACATCTACTAGTGGTGGGTTTGGGCTGTTAGAAATGGTATTAGAGCCAGTCACCGGACGGTGCGAGTCACTGGTCAGAATAAGGCTAGACCATCTCCATAGTAAACGCGTTTTAAAACCTTGAGAGGAAGCCCAAAAAGGAAAGCCCAAGGAGGACAATATTTGCTAGCGTTGGGCTCGGTCGTTACGAATGGTATTAGAGCCAGACACCAGGTGGTGTGCCAGCAAGACGCTGGCCCCCAAGGCGGGTGGATTGTGTGATCCCACATCGGTTGGAGAGGAAGTTTTCCTCACAAGGGTGTGGAAGTCTCTCTTTAGTAGACGTGTTTTAAAACCGTGAGGCTGACGACGATACGTAACGGGTCGAAGCAAACAATATTTACTAGCGGTAGGCTTGGGCTGTTACAAATGGTATAAAAGCCAGTCACCGGACGGTGCAAGACACTGGTTGAAGTTGGGCTAAACTCTTTTCATAATAGACACGTTTTAAAACCTTGAGGAAAGCCCCAGTTACAAATGGTACTAGAGCCAGACACCAAACAGTGTGCCAGTAAAGACGCTGGCCCCCAAAGGGGGCGAATTGTAATATCCCACATCAGTTGTAAAGGAGAACGAAGCATTCCTCATAAGGGTGGGAAACCTCTCCCTAGTAGACGTGTGTTTAAAATCGTGAGGCTAATAGCAATACGTAACGGGCCGAACTGGACAATATCTACTAACCGTGAGCTTAAACTGTTACATTCAATAATTAGATCTTTCATCGTTAGTACTGTACTCGTATGCGTGCTCGAATATTATATTTGCATGAAGTTTAGCACATGAGCTATTAATATTGAAGAACAACACATCACTTTTACAATGATATCATGTTAAACAAAATGTTGTTGGATGCAGGTCACCATTCACAAGGAAAGGATATAATTACAAACCATCATCATATGGAGATTTACCGACGCAAGAATCGGATATATCTTTCGTTAGCTCCGGAAGACCGAGCATCGATCGTATATTTCCTTCACTTTATGATAGTCAAGATACAGGAGGAAGATCCACACCACCACAGGTTTCAAGCAGTACAGATTTTGACTTACCTCATAGCTTTGAGTCTCTACAGATGGGACGGATGTCAGCGGATATGAACTTTTCGTCCGAGTTCTCTTCGATCTCGCAAGACAGTGACAGACTTTCGATCTCGTCACAGTCTATGGTAAGTTTTGAGTCACTTTGTTGTCTATGCATAAAATTTTCATCAGATGAAATGAAACTATGTTTTAGATGAACTTTTATACGATGGTGTGCAGGAAGACGTCGAGGCCGAGATGCGGAGGCTCAGGCTAGAACTCAAGCAAACTATGGAAATGTACAGCACAGCCTGCAAGGAAGCTCTTACAGCCAAACAAAAGGTATGCGAAGTCGATTGATTAACGTGCCAATGGCTGCAACATCATATCTTCGGTTTGTGATGCAGGCGGTCGAGCTACAACGATGGAAATTAGAAGAAGAACAGAGATTAGAGGAGGCGAGATTGGCCGGGGAAGCTGCATTAGCGCTAGCGGAACAGGAGAAGTTGAAGTCGAAAGCAGCCATCGAGGCAGCTGAAGCGGCTCGGAGAATTGCAGAATTGGAAGGACAGAAAAGAATGAAGGCTGAAATGAAAGCACTCAAAGAAGCTGAGGAGAAGAAAAAGGCAGTTGATGCATTGGCAAACAATGATATCAGGTATAGGAAGTATACAATCGACGAGATCGAAGTGGCAACGGAATTCTTTGCTGAATCTCGTAAGATCGGAGAAGGAGGCTATGGTCCTGTTTACAGGTGTGATCTTGATCATACTCCCGTTGCCATTAAGGTTCTACGTCCCGATGCGACTCAAGGACGATCGCAGTTTAAACAAGAGGTCGGTTACCATACATAACTCTCAGCTAACAGTTTTTTTGAAAAGTAAGACCATAGGGAATCTCATCAGCTAACGTGAAAGATAACCGTTCACAGGTAGAAGTACTCAGCTGTATACGTCATCCGAACATGGTTCTCCTCCTCGGAGCTTGCCCCGAGTATGGCTGCTTGGTCTATGAGTACATGGCTAATGGGAGCTTAGAAGACCGACTTCTTCGACGAGGAAACACGCCACCACTTTCTTGGCAGCTCAGATTCAAAATTGCAGCTGAAATTGGGACAGCATTGCTGTTCTTGCACCAAACAAAGCCAGAGCCTCTTGTGCACCGTGATCTCAAACCGGCTAACATTCTGCTCGATCGTAACTTTGTCAGTAAGATCAGTGATGTTGGCTTGGCTAGGCTCGTACCGCCATCGATTGCTAATAGTGTAACACAATATCGAATGACATCGACCGCTGGAACATTTTGCTACATTGATCCCGAGTATCAGCAGACAGGTATGCTTGGTGTGAAATCCGACATATACTCGCTAGGCATCATGTTTCTCCAACTGATCACTTCTAGGCCACCAATGGGATTGACTCACCATGTCGAAAGAGCTATCGAGAATGGGACGTTTGAAACTATCCTCGACCCAGCCGTCCTTGATTGGCCTATTCAAGAAGCTTTGTCTTTCGCCAAGATGTCGCTCAAGTGTGCCGAGTTACGACGTAAAGATAGGCCTGATCTTGGTAAGGCCATCCTTCCAGAGCTTAACAGGTTGAGAACTATTGCAGAAGATACAACGCACCCAACACTGATGGGGGGAGACATAAGCCCCTCTCGCAGCAACAGCCAAGTTTCTCTTCAATTTGTAAGTTCAACCATCACTTTTGTATACGAGTTCTTTTCGCATTTTTAAAATCATTTTTTCTTCATTTGACGAGCATAAACTATTTTAAAAACACTTCCAAACATGATCTTTCACGTTAAATCTATTACAGGGATCGTCACCGCAATCATACAATAGCTCGAGAAACCCATCGACGACAACTTTTTGATGGGTGGAAAAGATAAATAAGGGACAAAAAGTTATTTTGAAGGCAAGGTAGATACCACACAATTTATTATCATTGAAAGCATGTTTGATTCAAGGAAGTATTTGATAGCCCAAGAAGAACTTATTTGGATCAAATCTCTATCAAGTGATGCTTTGTTGGAAGTTGGTCTGATGCGGAAGGGAATGCAGTTTGTGAATATAAATTTGGATATGTTTTTGGTTCATTATTTATTCATTATTTAATTCATTTCATTGTATATTAGACAAGGGTTAACCATGTTTGTAAATCCAATTGTTTACATTTATTTAAAGTATATTTTTTTGTATTTTTCCCGTTGCAAAATTACAATAAAGTCAAAATTCCTACTAAAGAACCTGCGTCATGTAGCTGACAAAAATGAATAAATAAGCCAAAGGCCGCACATAATCCCCTCTATTGAGAAGCCCTAAATGGCTTCAACAGCTTCCTCAGCTTTTGCTTTGCTTTTAGGTCGCCCACACCTTCTAACATCTTCGCTCGACAGAAGCTCCAACGCTTTCGCTAAATCGACATCATTTGGCTTCAAGTTCTGTCATCGGAATAACACAACTTTTCAAGTAATTGTAAACTAAACCCTTAGTTTGAACAAAAACAAATAAAATGGGCTATAAAGCATTATATCCTTAATAACCATCCAAGGGAAATTGATAACAAAAATGAAAGTAGGAGGAACGAAAAAAAGACCTTGGGAACGGAAGCTATCGTGCGTCGATGCCTAACTGTGAACCCAGCTTTCGTGATCTTTATTAACACTCGTTGACCATCCTTTGGATGGTTTCCCTATCAAGAAGTGTTCCACAAAGATTAGAAGAATTTTATTTTAAAGGAGAAAGAAAGATGATATGTACAGAGAATGAAAATATACCAAAGTAATTGGGTAGCGTAATAGTTCAAGGGCGTCCTCAAGAGTAATAGAGTCCACGTCCTTTATCTGGAAGAGACAAAGAGCCACTCTTGAATCAAAATTTACAAGAAATTAAAGAGTATCTAATCAGACATTAACAAAAAAGTTTTCAGACATTAACAAAAAAGTTGTGTTCTTTAATCTGAAAATATACGCGAGTTTCATTGTAAATCGTGGCAAACAAAGAACTCGCTCCGTCTAAATTATAAGACAAGAAAAGAAAACCTCATACCTGGGAAACAGAGGTTCTTTTGGGCATGTACCCTTTCCTGTCCTCACCAAGCTGCACATAAAACCCATATGGACCACTCTTCAAAAGAATCTGAAAGGAAACATTCTTATAATTAACAAAACCATATAGAATGAACAAATGTATGAAAAAAAAAAAAAAAAAAAACGGCGGTAAACGCAACCTTTTCACTAGAAACTGGATGAAGACCAAGCAACTTTGGCTCTTCCACACTCTGGTTATTTTGAGGAGTAACTTCTTCTTCATCCTCACCATATAATGTTTTTGCAATATATCTGATGACAAAAAGAAAGTCGAGTACCATTTAGCCTGTTGATATGAAACATAATTGATTGTTTGAACTTTGAAGGACATTGGCAAAAGCGATAAATTCTCCCCTCGATGACCGAATGGTAGAGGGATCATGAGAAAAATTTACTCATCCAAACTAAAGTGAAGAAGTTATAACTAAATTATTCCTTTTCAAACTTACTTGCATCTTGGGTGTTGATCACAACCTATGAAATAGCCTGCACCATACCGACTAACTTTGAAGATCAGAGTGCCCTCCGTACAACTGAAAGAAAAAGAACTAAAAGTGAGCACAATACTTACTATTTTTTATTGGGAATATGACATTTTATTAGATCACTTAAATGTGAAGAAAAACCATCAGTGTTATTATCAAAGAGGTCAAAACCTGGTGATAAAATGGATGAAAAATAGGCAAACGCATACCTTGGACATGATCTACAATTATCAGGAAGAAAAGAAAATAAGAAGTCCTCATATTTCTTCTCCAGCATCTTTTCCACCTGAAATATCAGACAGCTTTGGTGTTACAGCTGAAGCATTCATCAGGAGAAAGGCTAGGTGTATGTTACCTGATGAATATGAACATTATTAGCACGTTCACAATATGTGCTGAACCGTGTCCAATAATCTTTTAGGAGGCCTTTCCATTCAGTTAAACCAGCAGAGACGTTATCAAGCTGAAGAAAGAAACTAGAACATTAGCTAAAATTTGAGATTTCCCGTAAAGATAATGAGGTATTCATGCTTGAACATCGGGTGACTTTTGTGAATGTCAACCAAACCCAATACAAACGACGAGCTACTATATTTTAGGCAGAACACAAAAAATGTATGATTGTGATCCCATATGTGGCAGTAGGAAGTAGAAAAACTTCGGTAACAATTGGACTCACCTCATTTTCCATGTCTGCAGTAAAACTATAATCAGTGACCTCGGAGAAATGATGACAAAGAAATGCGGACACCTTAAATCACAAAAGATGGAAAGAGGAAAATAAGAATTAAAATAGGCCTCATGAAAATTTGCACATCATAAATACAATTTGCAGATAAAATGGCACAGTCAAATGAAGAAGCCTGGTTCATAGGGCTTTTTCATTATTTTAAAACAATAATAATTATAAGGATTTATTTCTTTTTGTTAATTAAAAAATAATCTACTAACCCTAAATGCAGAAACTCATGTTTAGGGTTTTTTATTCATATTCTCACTTCAACTATGCTCTCCATTCTTAATGTATATTTCTTATATACTGCACCTCGGAAAAAATAAAAAATAAAAAAAAGAAGCCAGCATTTTTTTTTGCGCCTTGAAAAACATTGGCTACCATATGATTTGAACCCAACCCAAAATAGAATTGTAATGAAAACAAATATATCCTGGTCAATGTTGTTGACAAAATGTTGACAACTTTCAAGAAAAAAGATTATACCCCGGTTATCCTGACCCATAACTTGGATTTATGAATATGTCGACAGACACATTTCCCGACATAATTTCATCAATAAACTCAAATGCCTATAAAGTCATAGGTTCATCATATTCTACATGATGGCCTTTGCTGTAACTAAATATTCTCTTTTCAAGTAAAAGAAAATCTTTCATTGGATACCTAGAAAAATAAACAACCAAAAAAAACCCTTTTCAGAAAAACACTCCTATGAACTATCAGTTGCGAAATAACGCAGCAATATGCTACCGAGTGCAACCTTTGTTCTCTTCCTTAATAATAACTTCTGGGTGTGTCTTTCAATAATTAACCTGCAGTTCTGTCTAGGACCAGTACTGATAAGATATAGTGGATAATGGAACTTCTGTTTGACCCTCCACCTACTTTCTAAGATGCTAGCAAAGGAGTTAAAAAATGACTTGTTCATAAGATGCAATTCTTTACATCCTAAATGGGGCTGTGAAAAGGCAATAAATTAAATTTTGTAGAATTGGAATTCAATGTGATAAAGAGTTACAAGCATACCATGCGCCCACGAAACTCTGGATGTAGAACACGACTTTTCACTGACAAGTAGTTCCTGTCCTGAAAGTAAAATGAATCAAAGAATCAGAAGCAAGTGTATGTATCATCATTAAACTGTAAACAAATAACGTGAAAAGGTACGTCGGAATCAACAAAAGTGTCATAGACATTATAGGCAGACCTAAAAAAGAGATCCAAGTTCTGTTCATGATCACCTTACACTACAATGTAATCTATCATTGATGAATACATAAAATGTTTATCAAGGCATGTAAAATTTGAAACTGTTAACATAGATAACCAACCACGTCCTCTGCTTGTAGGAAATTTAACATGCGTTATGGATTGGCTTGTAGTGAAATTTAACATGCGTAATTGCAGTTCAACGCTAATTTTATTCAATAAGAGAGTAGGGGCTATGAGGACCCAAAGGCTATCAGTATGTTTGAACGCGATTCAAATACAACTAAAAACGTGACCCCTTAGCTGAAAGCCAAAACAAGTTCTGTTTAAGAAATCTGTACGGTCACTTCAATGTGGAAAGGAAACCAGGCATATTTTGTACAAAGACTGGAAAGGAGTATTGACATTCAGTTTTGAAATTATGATAGCAAAAGTAATATTCTTCGATCCTCCGAGAAGCAATAACAGATACTTAGCAGAAAGAAACTAGTTATCTTCTCAGAACACAAAATGGGACATTCATAACACTTATGTCCTAAGCTATTCCTCAACACGTTTTTCTTATGAGAAACAATATTTTATTGATATGATGAAACATAGAAAGGAAGGGTAGGAATCCAAGAGTGGGATATTTCTCACAATGATAGGATGCAATCATCCATTAAATTCGAACTTCATAAAACAGAATAATAAAAGACAAAAATTTCAAATCTATTGTTTGCAATGATCTATAGTAACCTGTAAAACTTTTAATGTGCTTGCATATGTGGAAGGTCTCCCAATCCCTAGCTCCTCCATCTTCTTAACCTGTAATATCCAGTTCCAGTGAAATAAGAAAATTTCAGACAGAAAACTAGACAGATGCAAAACGGGCCTGTTCACTTTACATTATGAGGGGTTTATATCCTATATCTGAGAAACCATATATAAGTCTAATCAGATCATAGCCTACAAAATAACCCCAAAAGTTATATCCTATATCTGGTGGGGCAGAGGAGCAAAATTGAATTGAAAATATATCCTACATATTCAAGAAAAACCAGTACTTATGTTTATTGTTTTACATCCAACAACTTAAATTTCCATAACTAGATGCGAAGCTGAAATTTTTCTACCATTGGGTTTTGTTCAGTTACCAGCCTGAAAAAAGGGAAGTCCGACCCCAGGTTCTCTATACTATTTGAACCATACATGAAGAATTTGAAGCTCTTGAACTCATCTTAAGTTCAGAATTATAATTTAGATATAATAAAAAGGAATTATATCTTCATTATTTTTTTTATTAGTATCTCCTGGATTTGTTTTTGGTTAATACCTTTCGTTCTGCACTCATTGCCTTCATGGCTAGCCTCATTTAATTTGTATTTGCCTCTAAGTTCATGATTTTATATTTTCTCTTTACTTTATTTTCACTCCATTTGGAGAGTTTGCATCCCTTGAACATTTATTCCTTTTAACTATATCAATGAGAAGTTGTTTATGGTTAAAATATTTGTGCGCGCACACACACATATATATTATAAATGAAGAATGAGTTAAGCATGAGAAAAAGGCATACATTTAAATAAAGAGATGCAGATGGGTGAATATAACATAGTGACAAGCGAAAATAATAAAAGAATTAAGAAAACAATGGCAACGACAAGAACAAGACATATACACCAATGTTCTGCATTTGTCAGAAACCCAATTTTTTCCAATAATTTTTTTAAAAAGAAAATTAAAAGGCGAAAGCTTTTGAATCTCAAAGATGGGTGACAATAATAATAGTTTTCAAGTATTCAGTTATTACAGGCTCAAAATTTCGGGTCTAATAGTTAGGCAGCACTTACCAATGTTCCCTCCGAATAGCGAGGAGGGGGCTGGGTAAAATGTTGCTTGAGTTCAACTGCAGCTAGAGACAATTGATCCCCTGACTAAAAAATAACTGGTTAATAAATATACATTTCTGTACCATCTGTACTATTGCAATCACCATTAGAAAATAATATTCAAGGACAAATTGCGAGCATGCAAAAGGGAGAGGATTAAGTAAGAAGAAAAATTTCTCAATTAATTGGAAATTCCAAATACATGCCACCTTGCAGTAGGAAAAAAGCAAATAGAAAGAATTTCTTCGATGTTTCAGTAATAGATTCATGTACATAGATGCTTAACATCATAAATTTTTCTACCAAATAGAAATAGGTTACGGTCTAGTAGATATTACAAAGAACAAAAATACCAACCAGAAGCAACAATATAAAACCTTGTACCTTCAGTGCATTAAGAATTCTAAAAAGTTCGTCCCGTTCATTTTCTTCATGGTCTTTATGTCTGATTGCATCAACTTCTGGATCCTGACAAATTATTAGATCTTTAGAATCCAAAAGAACCCCAGCCCCACAAAGACCGAATATTAAGAAAGAAGCACGTTCTTAAGGAGAAATAATGGGCAAGCATGAGGGTAGATAAGATGTCCTCCCAGATAAAACACCCCTCGAAACTCACAAAAAGTAGGACCATTTAGCATGAATAGTTGGTAATAATTTCAAAAACATTCAGAATGCAAACTCCAACTGGATGTGGAAGCTACAATACATGGTTTGAGCAGTTAGAACTAAAAACAGCTAACAGGTACTTCAATCAGAAAACAGTCATATTCAAACATTCCTTGCCAATATCTGTTTAAGAGCTAATATGCACGTAAGATCAAAAATATGAAAACAGAAAGACGTGTTTAAGCGAGAGAGACTACTAACTACTATATTAATGCAAGGTAATCTAAAAAGCAAGACAAACCATTGAACACCCTTCTCGTACCATCAATCTCATACTTACTGCAACCTTATGCCAAAGGGCTTTCCTTACAAGATGGAAACTCCAAAAACATTATTCCGATAGAAATATTTTGTGACGTTCTTAATGCCCAGCCACCCAACTCACTGGGAGGAAGGGCTACTTCCAATCATCCAGACAACCCTCTCTTCCATGGACCTTCCAAAGAAAACCCCCAAGTATCTAAATAACTTAATCTATCATTATCTTAAATATTTATGGAACATTGACAGAAAAGTCAGACAAGATTGATTGAATTGAGTGATAGAACCCAAATACAGAGAAATATAAAAGAGAACACAACTACAAGATAAACCGTGTGTTTTGAAGTACGTAAACCCTTCCTTCTTGGGATCATTCTCAAGCCTTAATTCACTAACCAAAATAATTTTTATATCTTCTGTTGAAGATCCCACAAATATGGGGGACTTCACAGTCCTTATAACATACATGGTTTACTACTCTCAATGTCAATTGATTTTGAGATGGTACCTCAAGTTTATCTAATATGGTATCTTAGTATATAAAGCTCAAACGGTATTTGATCCAAAAAAATATATATATATATATATTGGGATCCGATTCAAGAATGGTGAATCAAAAGAGAGCATCTAGAGGGGCATGTTGAGAATACCACATTGGAAAAATGGGTAGACCTCACAATTTTAAAGATACATGGTTTACCATTCTCATTGTCAATTGATTTTGAGATAGTGCAACATGTTTATCTAATATGGTATCATGGTCCATAAAGCCCAAACGGGTATTTGATCCAAAAAAAAATTGGGATCTGATCCAAGAATGGTGAACCCAAAGAGACACCATCTCGTGGGGCATGTTGAGAATACCACATTGGGAAGACGGGGAAATTTCACAATTTTATAAGATACATGGGTTACTCCTCTCTTTGCCAATTGGTATTGAGATGGAACCCCATGTTTATCTAATATCTCCTTCCCCTCCCTCTGTTTGTAACCTACCCCCATAATAAACTCCCTATCTAATTACTAATGTACCCTTAATAACATTCATATCATTAAAGTGATCTTCGAGAGAAGGATGCAATTTCATTCATTAAATTTATCCTAATGGATAACCAAAAAACTTCATAAGAGTTTTTTACAAAAATTAAAACAATTTAAAAAAAAAAAAGAATTAACGTAGATAAGCATCCGTTACATGCAAGTAAACAAAATAATCATTCTCTCTTTCAAGAATACTTAGCATGACTAGACTATCATACCTCAAAAACTTCTTGAAAGCCACGAAATTGAACTCTTGAGCATGTAGATCGGAAAATGATGGACTCATCCGCAAGTCCACTGTCAATTTGAATCTGGTAACATATATAAACAAAAAAGAAAATTGCAGATGTGCAACCAAAATTGAAGTAAACTACAATTTACAAATAAAAGTAGATAAATACATGCCATGAAAGAGAAGTTGTGAACTCATAGTCCGCTCTAATAAACAACCAGAAATTACTTCATTTTTTACCCAGAAAAAAAAAAAAAAAAAAAGATACACGAACTGTCATCAACAGTTGAAAAGTTATGCACAATCTTTCTTGATTTAAAAGCCCACTCTACGCCAAAATAAGCGCCTTTTCAAGTCAGGGTGGCTCTTGCCCCAAGTATCTCTACCAGAACTTATGAACTTGGTAAAACGTCTTATATTATTGTTAATTCTCTCGGTTAGGATTTGGTTGTCCTCAGTATCAACCCATTTGCCTCTTCTGTATCATGGCTTTAGGAATCAGTAGATTCCTTAAATATTTTTCTTAAAAGAAAGTGCATCTTGAGTTTTTTCATAAGAAACAAGAACTTGAATAAAATAGGGCCTTGATGTTTTTTTTATAATAAACAAAAACTTGTATGATAAAGGGTCATGATAAGATCTTCTTAATAAGAAAAACTAATAAAATTTTGGAATCAATAATGCAAATTTTATTATACAAGCCTCCCGTCCGTGTGTTAAATTTATCAATTCCAAACTGAAATATGCAAAATATTGAAAAAGAGAAGAGAAATATTGTAATGGGCATGCATTCTGACCTGTTCAGTGATAGAAGGTTCCATTTGACATGCCATCGTTCTGAGCCAAATAAGAGAGTATAGTTTGTGAGAATCTTCGTCGAGTGTTCCCACTAGCATTGCTGGAAGTGAATTCAATGAAATAAAACGAACACTAATTGGTTATAACGTTCTCACCAAAATGGGAAGGCTAAAGCAATAATCTTACAAGTGGACATAGTTGGAGCAGGTAACTAGAACAGAACAACTCATATATATTCCCTAATCAAGTATTATTTAGCCAGAAAATTATATAATTACAGGGTAATCGTTGCACATCAGTGGGTCTGATTGCTTCATGAGCCTCTTGAGCATTCTTGACCTTTTTAAAATATTTGCGTGCACTTTCTGAGACAAAGTTCTCCCCGTATCTGCAAACAGTAAGTTTTTGAAGAATAAAAAAATTAGAAGCCTAAAACCTTATAGGATGGAGGGAATTCAAATTGCACCTTGAAATTTCAAATGAAGATTATCCCCAAGTGAAAGAACGCTACAGCTATAGTAAAGTTACAAACATAAAGAGCCTTCTTCTAAATCAATTTGCCTAAAAAAGCTGTCACATAACTTTTCGTGCAAGTTACAAAGAAAAGGGAAGTTGAATTTTGAACTTTCACCTTTGCTTAATCAAGGAGCGAATGTCCTTAACAGCTTCATCAGAGATCTGAAATAGGAAGTAGTTCAAGCAAAGATGTTTAGACCAGATGCACCTAAGATTGTTTAATATGACAAAACAGCATGAACCAGGACAAAAATGAAATGGAATGTCAACCGAAGAACTAATTGCATACATAACACACATTCTTAAGGCCTTATTTCCATGCATTGATATGAAGAATTATACAGGTAACATCAAAGAATGAATAAAAATCCCAAAACAATTAATAGGAAAAAAGAGACTACTGGCAACAAGATAAACCAAGCTGCCTTGCCAAAGAAATAACAAGAAATAGTATGGAGGTATAGTTGAAGGCAAAAAAGTTCTTACATGTAGCCCATCTGTTCTTGGATAAGTTATTAAGCCAGCTGCCTTTCCATCAGCAAGTTGAATTCCCTCATAAAGTTTCTGGGCAAGCTGCATAGAAAGTTATATAAGTGACAGGAGCATAAAATGCCCCCCTATATTTCTAAGTTGTAAGAAGTAAAGGAAAAGGAAAATATTAAAAATAAAATAAAATAAAATAAAAAACTACAGCGTTATAGTCTTCAATCATGCATGAAACCCCTCATACATTCATAAAAAAGGTGAAAGCAAAAGGCATCATACCAGGAAAACAATCAGAGAGTAAATTAAGGTCAAACTAATTCTAACAGCATAAAATCGTAGTGGGACACAGTTAAAAGAAAATAGGTATATATATTCCACAATACGCACCATTTATAAAAGAAAATGGATTTAGATAAGAATAAGAGTAAAAATATGTCGGACAAGAATAGTTCTATTATTATATTAATCTATTTGATATTGAACTTTTGGAGTGTCCTTCAAGTAACCTTTTTTGTTGCCACGGCACTTTTCCCCTCAACCTCAATTGGAGGTGTTTCTTGCAATAGTTTCCCTTCACAAGGGGTCTCATCTACCCCAAACCTTTAGTTCAGATTGTACACTTTCAATTTATGGCTTGATATGTTTTGAAGAGCACAAAAAGGAAGCCACCAGAAAGAACAGAATAAGAACAGATTATTTAATTGTTTCAACTTCATCCATTCCCTATCAAAAACAGAAACAAGCAATAAACAAGATTTCTAATTTGGATCCACTAGAGTATTAAGACCCTTTAGCGCAAGAAACCAGCAAAAGATTTTGACTTTCACAAGATAATGATATTTCCAAATCACATTAAAAATATCATTAAGGTCCAACGAAGATAACTCCTAGAAGATAGATGTGAAGGAAAACACTCCCAAAATCTAATATTAGAACAATTGCCCACTTTATAAATAACTCTCTGAATAAAACATCAATATCCAGTAACACATTAGCAGATACCATGTTATTAATAGGGGAAATAATTATTTGGGGCAGACTGCTGTTTAGAAGTAAAATTTTAACTCAACATGACTGAATTATCTTATATCATGGGGAACTTCAAGAGTCAAAACAAAATTACCATGTACCTTCATTGTGTAACTTGCAGGAAAATTATGTTTGTTTGCTGCATCTTGCTGAAGTGTAGATGTTATATATGGCATTGGAGGGTTTCTCCGCACTCTATTCTTTTTAGAACTAAGAACTTGAAAATTTACTGACTTTAGTGCAGTTTCTATATTCTTTGCCTCTGTGGTGGAGCTAATTGCAAACTGATTTAACTTCTTAGAATTAAAATGGGTCAAATGTGCAGGGACTGTAAATTCTTCCACTGAAGAACAAGGATCTTTTTGGTTCAACTCAATGTCAATAGTCCAATATTCTTGTGGTTGAAATTCATCAATTTCCAATTCTCTATCACATATTAGGGCGAGTGCAGCTGATTGAACACGCCCAGCTGATTGACAACCTGGTAATTTCCTCCATAATAATGGTGAAATATTAAATCCAATCAAATAATCTAAAGCACGCCGTGCAAGGTAAGCCTGAACCAAGTTTGCATCAATTTCTCTAGGAGATTGCAGGGCACTTTTGATAGAAGCCTCAGTTATTTCATGAAAAACAACCCTTGCTATGCTAATACCTTCATGTAGAGCATCCTGCTGCTGCAACATCTCAATTATATGCCAAGCAATAGCCTCGCCTTCACGATCAGGATCAGATGCAAGAATAAGGTTCTCTGCTCTGAGGAATAAATACACAGCAAAAGAAAAGAAAATTAAAACTTTAGGAATTGGAGGTAAGAGAAAAGAAGCATTTTAGACATCACAAAATAAATGACAGAGATGCACAACAATGTCAACCATATACAAGAAGCAAACAAAACTTAATAAAAGAAATACAAATGTGTGTGTGCGCATGTAAACTTAACAATCCTTATCAAGTTAGCCAAAAATACAGTTGCATGCAGGCCAAGCTAAAAACAAAAGCCAGATACATACCCAT
This sequence comes from Cucurbita moschata, assembly GCF_002738365.1. Taxonomy (NCBI): domain Eukaryota; kingdom Viridiplantae; phylum Streptophyta; class Magnoliopsida; order Cucurbitales; family Cucurbitaceae; genus Cucurbita; species Cucurbita moschata. The sequence continues at coordinate 4,549,212 of NW_019268521.1, forward strand.
TTAAGGAAACTTTTATGCTCTTGAGATGAGTCCAGGCAGCGGAAGGAACCTCCCACACCATACTGAAGTCATCATCAGGTCTAACAGATCCTGACCTTGCAGCCAAGTCTCTAACATGGCCATGACTAGGTAGCACCTCAAACATATCACCAAGATAATTCTGAATAACCTTTGCCTTCGTAACAGATTCCACCACCATAACAGACTTTCCCATTGGGGGATATAGCTTCTTCAAAGTTGTTATTCCCCGAGATTTCCCCCTTGCATCCACTACAAGGTTTGGCTTCTGTGGCAACTTACTAGCATCTTTCTGAGCTTCTTTTTTTCTGCTCGAGTTACCTTTTTTCTTGTTGGATTGTTGTGTAGTTGAAACAGAACCTTTGGCAGTACCCCCCGATGATTTTTTCTGAAAAATTGCACTGTTAGTTAAAATAGTGCAATGAGAAGGGAAAAATGGATTAAAAACATCCATCAATTACTATTTGCTAACCTTCGGATTTTGTACAACATTCTTATCAACATTGCTACTATCTAAGCTCTTTGACTGACTATCCTTGCATACTGCTTCAACATCTGAAGAATTGGTTGGAGATATAGCTTCCTTCTTTTTCTTGCTCCCAGAGTTCTTTTCTTTCAAACCCTTGGATGCTTTCCTAACGGATGAAGAAGAATTAGATGAAACTTTACCTGCCTCCTTGGTAACTCCAACCAACTGATCGCTTGAATTTGTTCCAACAACACTAGTGGAGCCAGTGGACCCTGAAGCACTAATTCGCTTTTTCCTGGATGTAGCAACAGGCTTGGCACCCTTCGATTTTTTATTCAATCCTTCAGATGGGAATGTACTTGTTCCATTACTTGCATATTTAACATTCTCATTCTCAGTTTTATTCAATGCTTCTGTAGATTGAGAAAAGAACTTCTTTTCAAAAGCTCTATAATTAGGTAATGTAGGTGTAAAAGTGCCATTTAACACCTGTCGCTTAGAAGCATTTGGGGATGCAACAGAATGATGAAATCCCAACGGTAAGCGGGAATGTAGAGTGAAAACACAACTTGGCCCATCACATGTACGACACTGCCCAGCCTTTGCACGTTCAGTCTTGACAGCAAATGTTACTCTGCTTTTTCTAAAAACAAGCTGAGAACATTTGGCGTAATTACAAACAGTGGAAAAAGGTAAAACGGGTATGCATTTGCTAGTATTATTTTGAAAAGTCCTGCTCTGCAACTGTAACGCAAACACCAAACAAAATAACACATTATCACCATAATAAAAGAATGCTGGGCTGCTCCACAATATTTCGAAATAGAAGGTCAACAGAAGTAACTAAAAATTGTCAAATGGCAGAAATTTGCATGGCATTTAAAACATTAGAGCATACATGGCGTTGCAACTTTTCGAACGTTTTTTATTTTCTTAGGAGACATTAAATTTTAAAATTGTTCATAATAGTCCATTTCTAATATTTGCTGCAAGACAAATCCACAAACGGGAGTGAATGAATCTAAAAATTAAAAACTCAAATACGCGCGGTGAAACTAAAAATAGAGATTGGCAGAAAACACATTATCTCACAGCCATAAAAACATAAATTCACTAGGCAACTCAAACACATTCAGAAAAAGAACAAGTAAGCGAAAGTAGCCAAAAGATCAAATGCCAGAAGTTTACGCTCAGCAACAAAAATTGTATTGACCGTTCAAGCATGTATAAAAATTGCAACTTTTCCAACATTTTCTCCAGCAAGCTTGTATTGACTGTTGTCACTTGGTTTCTAAAAAATTTATACCATTATCATTTTCTCTAGCAAGTTATATCTTGGTGTAAACTGTCTTACTTCCTATAGTTATACCTCCCTCATTGCAAATTGAGAAGGTCTTTTGTAAACACCATGGGTACATCCCTTTTGTAAATTTCAATCATCAATGAAATTGTCTTTTATCAGAAGAAAAAAAAAATTATACTGTTCATCTCTGATATTTGCTGCGAACAGATATCTAATCTGAATGTAAGAGTACGAATTAAACAATTCCAAAACAACATATTAAACAGCAAAGAAAAACTTGGTGGCAAACATACTACCGCCGCGATAAAGATATAAATTCACTAGGCTACTCCAAAACAATTAGAAAACGAACAAAAGAGCGAACCAAAATGTCCAACACCAGAAGTTCGATTGGCGTTAAAAAAAAAAAAATTTAAAAAGACTTCAAGCCAGTATAAAATTGCAACTCTTCAAACGCCATAGAGATACATAACTGATCATTATGAAACAAGTTTTCATAAATTTCATAAAATTAAGGTCTAATAAAATACTTGCTGCCAGACAATTCTCTAGACAAAAACGCAAGAGTTTAAATGTTTTTTTCTCTAAATCAGAAAAAAAAAAACTGCATAGAGCAATTGGTAGAATATGAGAACCTTAGCCAACAAAGGACGGAGTCGCGAGAACGAAGCAGACGGAGTTGTTGAAAATACAGAGGAAGAAATAGCGTTGCTGGAAGTAGTTGCCATGAACAAGCTCCTCTGAAGCTGCCTCATTAACTCAGCAGAATCAAATGGCGAGCACGCTCGCTTCCAAGCTTCTCTCGGTTACGCTCTCACCTCCAAGTACAGAGAGAGAGAGAGAGAGAACAAAGGAAGTTTCAGAAACAACCGAGGCGCCAAGAAAGGGGTTTTTGGGTGAGAGAGGTTTTGGGATTAAGCAAAGCAGCCGCTCTCGCGCCACTCCATTAGGGTTTTAGGGCCATGTCATTTTTTTTTTTTTTTCCTTCCTGAAAATTTATTACTAAACAAAATTTCAAAAATAACATAAATATAATTCAATTAATATATGGTTATTTTAATAATATTTTACATATTCTAAATTTTTTTTAATATTGAAATTAATTTTTTAAAATTTGACTAACCATTTTAAATATTTATTAAAAAGTGCAATTGTAAGAAACAAATTAATTATTAAAGGGCAGATATTTATTTGGATAAAATCTAAAATAAATTAATAAAGAAATCATAGAAGTTTAATTAAATTAAAATAACAAACAGTAAATAGAAAAATAAAGAAAATAATGCATCAATTCCCTAGTTCGATTTCAGAGTCGGGACCCGGGCGAATGCGTTTATCGCAGGTTCGCTTGAAGCCCTAAGGATCCATTTCGAAGACCGGAAATTACAGCGGTGACCGGCGCCGAGCTCGTCGGAGTCGTCGTGGAATCGCAAGAACGAAGAAAGAGTGCAAAGCAGCTTGGAGGCTTGTGTGAAAGACGACGCTGGTTAGTGTAGATATGTTCTGGCACTAAACAATTTTTTTTTTTTTTTTTTCTGTTATGGACGAATTTCCGTTATGTAGCTGAGATTTTGATGAAAAAGATACAGAGAAATTATAGGATTTTTGTTCGCAATGTTCTGTAAATGATGTGCGAAAGTACTGCAAGCTAAGCGGTTTGTGTATGCTTGTTTTTGAGGATTTTACTTTTGAACTCTCAGGAGTAAGTCAAATGTAGTTTGCTAATACTTGCTTTCAATTTGGAGTTGTTTGATGATAAGAAATGGGGATGGGACGAAATTATAGCTTTTGATTGTTTGGAGGATGATTAATGATCTGTTTCTTTGCGAAATTATAGCTTTTGATTGCTTGGAGGATGATTAATTATCTGTTTCTTTGCGAAATTTGTGCCTACAGACTGAAGATTTTGTGGAGATTGTTATCCAGCTGATAACTGATAGAGAATTCTCGATAGCTAATGGATCGGCAGTCTCAAGATTATGCAGCTGCTTCTGCTATGGCTTATGCCCAACAGCAGAGACAGGCAACTAATCTGCAACAGCAGCAGCCATTTGGATTTCATGGCCAACATCAACAATTTCCTCCATCTGTCCCAGGTCCTCCTTTCCTACCGCCGCATCCTGCTATGCAACAGTTCCCTTATCACCACCCTATGCAGCAGCAGCAGCCACAGCCCCACCCACATCATCCACCCCACCCCCACCTTCTTCATCTTCAACAACAGCAGCCACCACCAGCTTTTGCTCCTCATTTACCCCCTCCCATGGGTCATTCACCTTTCCATGGTCCCTATGATTCTGCTCCTCCACCAGTTCCACCTCCTTCAGACCCTGAGCTCCAGAAACGGATAGACAAACTTGTGGAGTATATCATAAAGAATGGCCCTGAATTTGAATCCATGATACGTGAAAAGCAACAGGACAACCCAGCATATGCCTTTCTCTTTGGTGGGGAGGGGCACGGTTACTACCGATATAAGCTTTGGCTAATGACTCGCCCCCACCTTGGAGGACCCTTCAACCCTCCCTTTCCATCTTCATCCATGCCCATGTTGCACCCTCATCCAAATCCTATGACAAGTCCGTCTCCCCTTAATGCTCCTCCATTGAATGCTTCTGCATCAATAATTGGGGGTCCTCAAATGCATCAAACTTCTTTTGCTTCTTTCTACGAGCAGCAGCACCATCAACAGGCTTTTGGAGTTCCTGGTCGGTCGGATTATGATCAATCTTCAAAATCTTTTAAAGGGCTTTCTGGACCTCTTCCTTCTGATGTTGCTTTGGAGCTCAACAATGTGCTTAGTAATCTCACTGGTGCTAAAGAATCAATTAAAGGTGCTAAAACTTGGTTCATGCAGCGGTCTCCTTTTGCTCCAGCCATGGCCGAGGCACTTAGAGACATGGTATTTAACATAGATGATTCCGAGAAGCAACTTCATATAATTTACCTCGTCAATGACATTCTTTTTGAGAGGTACGCTACCATATGATTGCTTTCATTAATGTTATTTCAAATTTATAATTTCTTGGGTTAGTGCATTTAGCATGCTGCAGTTCATGATTGTTGTTGAACACCATGTACAGCTTTCTTTAATTCTTAAAACTTTTGTAAAGTACTGCTCCTTTAGTGAGGGATGTTCTCTCCTTTCTTGCTCCTTAAATAGAATCACATTGTTTTATGTTCTACTTCAATGGTTCTTGAATGAGTGCGTCAATATTAATGAAGTGCATTGATTGTATTCAAGTTAATTACTTCGTTTCCTGATCACATTCAGTTGATGGTTTTTCTTTTTGTTCTGATAGAAGTTCTATTCAATAAATCATCATTCGTGTTGATACAAATCTGATAGCAGTACTACAACATAATTATTCGAAGGGTGAGCTTTTTCCCCATTAAATTTTCTTCCAAATTTTGCAGCATGATGCGAAGAATCAACGCAAAGGACCTTGATAATGAAGCTCTAGCATTCGAACCAGTTTTAGGTTCCATGCTTGCAAGAGTATATCACAACCCTCAAATGAAGGAGGAAAGCCAGTTGAAATTACAGAAGTTGGTACAATTCTGGGCGTCCAAGGAGATTTATGATCAGAATACTATTAACACACTCGAGGGTGAAATGATTAATGGGATACCAACAAAAGCTTTGCCGGGGCATCCAAAAGAGACACCAGCTTCAGTAGATTCAGCTGCCGGTAGGCCTCTCTCGCATTTTTATCTCTTATTTTCTCTGTGCATTTGCAGAGTACTACTGTGAGATAATGATGTTTTCAGGTAAAATGGCTATAATCTTTGTTAAACTTCTTCTTGGTGCCACGCAGGATTGACGTCGCATACAAATAACCTTACCGTGCACCAATGGCAACCTGACAGGCAAGGTGCCATTCCAAGTTTTCCCGATCAAGAGCACCCCGATAAGACTGTTCCCGCAGGCCAAACGCTGCCAAGATCCGTGACGCCACAGCAGTTTCTACCAAGTGCAATACCCACTGCTGCTTTTGTAAGCTCCATTCCCTTGCCAACTTCTGTACAACCACCAATCCAACAGCCCAATGCCCAATTAATGCCACCACAGCCTGCTGCTGTGGGTGAAAAATTGCCACCATATCCTTTGTTCCCACCTGGTCTTATCCCTGGAATGGTGAGAAAAATGCAGATTGGAAGTGGAGTCCCATATTCTCCCATGAGCCCTTTGGATATCCCAACTATGATTCCTCCATCCAATATATCTCCCTCTGAAGTTCTTGAGAGAGTGTCTAAGTTCTTTAAAGAGATTGGTGAGGTTAATCCCTCAGAAGGACCCATGAGTTCTGATTCCAAAGATGACGATTATGAGTACGAGAGAGAACCGCCCGTGCGTAAGGGTGGAGCTTGCATTCCTCCTCCTCCCAACCTTCAGGTTGACCCAGAGACGGGTGCTTATGCTGATGGAAGCGTAGATCGAAAAGGCTCAGGAAGGTTAGGACTCGGAGCATCGGCCAATCCAAACGAGGATAGTCAATATGATGATGTTTATACTTCTTACAGGAAGCAAAGAAGTACCAATTACCACACTTCTATGAGTGCAAGGGCCACAACAAAGTGAAAAGAAACGGATCAATTTATTACTAGGAGTGACCCCATAGTTTGAAACATGTAAGATACCAACTTTTTTCTGTTTACTTCTAAGTTTTGCTGAATTTATTCACCATGCTTAGCTCATTAGCCATCGGACTCGACCCGTTGAATTGTGTATTTAGTTTTGATCTTAAGAATCGTTTTCTGAGCGGATAAGACGATATGAAACTAGATTTGTTTCTTTAAGATTGATTCCTCTGGTAAATTGGATAGTGAATTTCGTCCTACAACAGTTGGCTCACTCCATTATTTGTGGAATTTCTCCTTAAATCTGTACTTGATAGAACTCAAAGGCATGTCTTGTTTGGCAAAAGCAGATTCAATGTGACATTTCCTTGTCTTCGTTATCACACATTTGTATCTAAGTTTATAAGCATAACATGTGCATGTATTACCATTTTTTACAAAAATAAATAAATAATTAGAAATGTGTAAAAGTCGACAAATATGAATGAAGGAAAAAGGTAGGAACCCATAAACAAGAGAATCAAGTTCGTGATATGAACAGATATTGGTAGACATTTTCTTTCTTTGAGTTACGAACTCTTTGGATATTAATTGGTATCTTTATCTATTAAGTTGTGCTCGGATCAGCTATTGATCAATTTTTTCAGGTATATCGACAAAAATGAAATAAATAATGTTTATTATGAAAGACTTTAAGGGTATCCATCATCACATGCTGCTTGGGTCCATAACTTTAATTAAAAAGAAATATGGTGAGAGATATGATGCAAAATATATATTTTCACCTAATATTTGTTACCAAAACTGAGGAGTTTCGTGTAGAGCTGTTTGTGTCTAATCATATTTCTTCTACTTCTTATAAACAAAGAGTACAAAAATATCATATATCTCACCGACAATTATTTACTTTATATTACAAATTTAGTCACTAATTTTTAAAATCTATTTAATCTTTCAAATTATAAAAGTATTTAACAGATTACTCGAGTGACAATTTTGTGTTAATTAGTTCATAATTTTAAATTCTGCGTTAATAAATTATAAACTTATTCATTAATATGTTCCGAAATTTATTGATTTACTAAACACAAAATATAGGAGTTATTTAAATCATAAGAGCCTGTTTTACCCATAAGCCTGTTTCACTTTCAACTGCCAAAGTGAAATCCTGTCGGCTGAGATTCCAAACCCATTGCCGTTGGGACAGTCTTATAGGTAAAAGTTTTCCAATTCCTCGCCGTGTTTTTTTAATCTCTCCAAGGCAAGAATCACTATATTATTATGTCCAAGATTTTTAGGTTCCCTTGGGACAGTCTTATGGGTAAAAGTTTTCCAATTCCTCGCCGTGTTCTTTTTAATCGCTCAAGGCAAGAATCATTACATTATTTAAATTTAATTAAACTGCCATCCCCTTTTTTTTTTCTACATTTTTTAGATTAACTTATTATGTTAGTCGTGTCCGGATATATAATTTGTCAACTTAATTGACAAAAAAAAAATTTTAAAAATATATTATTGAAAATCGTCTACCAACGTTCGTAAATTATCTATGAATATTTTAATATTATTTTGAAATTGATAAAAATATTTTTTAAGTTTTAAAAATAAAATATGGGTGTTTTTTAAAATTTTTAAAAGAAATTAATAATCTATTTTAAAAGTGAGTGAATTTTTTAAATAAAATATTAACAATTTTCCTTCGATATTAAAGGATATTTTTTACTTTTGCGAAAGTTAATATTTTGACGATAGAGTACGAAATTCAAAAATATTTTTATTAATTTAGCTTAATAAATAATACGAGCTAACCGAGTGGGACCCACTCCTAGTAAAGATCTTTAGGAGTGCCCTAAACAATGGCAACATAGCCACTCGTTTAAGTCTTAAAAGGCACGTGCTGTGTGTGTACTATTTGCATTTGTTATTTCGCTGTCACGTGCGTCATTTCTTTTATTAACCCGATATTGCCCCCACCATCTCTTAGACCCGAGACCTCTAGCTATAATTATTTACCCATAAATGCCTAAACAACAGAAATTATTAAACTATTTTCCATATTAAACTCTCCTTTGGTAGATATATCGTCTAGTCCTGTCCTGTAATTAATAATCACCACCGGAAAAAACGCTGTCGTATTAAAAGCTTTATTAGCTAAGAAATTATAGAGTTCAAAAAAAAAATTAAATTACTTTTTTGACCCTATACTTTGTTTAAATTAATAAAATATTCATAAAAATGTTATATTTTATTTTTAAAATGTATGTCCAAATTTTTAAAATTTGAATGATATATTTTTTATTCACGGAAAAAACACGTGAAAGAAACTTGCAACGCCCTTCTTCACGTGAACAGACTTATCTATCATTTATAAACCTAAAAAAAAAAAATCATTTTTAGTTTTCGAGTACAACATTTTCTTAAATTCGTGATTTGATAGGATACGGGAGTCCAATAATAACAATTCACGAATTATTTAAATCAATTCATTCAACCATTATAAATTTTTAAACTTTTTGGAATTATACTAACAAAAAAGAAAAAACTTCTCTAATATAACATCCTTCAAATTACATATTTGATATATAATAGCGTGCTATTTTCAAACCCGTTGTCACAAGCTATTGATGTTTTGATATTGTAATTAACGCAAAAAGTAGCTTGATTTATGACACGTTAACACTGGTTACCAATCATTTAGAATAGGTTCATACGTTTCTTGTGCGAGAATTTGCACAGTTCGTATAGCTCAGGTAAAAATTTTGAGTTTGACTTGATAACCATTTTGTTTCGGTTTCTATTTTTTAAACCATATTTAATTTAATTTGGCTTAATTTTAAAAAAATTAATAAATAAGAAAAAAAAATACGAGTTTATAAACGAGACCATTTAAATTGACATTTTAAAATATATATATATATTACAATATTAAAAAAAAAGTATCACCTAGTTGTCCAGCTAAGAGTTGGGTGAGAGTGTACCCTCCAACCTTATGTGGGATGTTTCTCATCACATGTTGTGGAAGTACAGATCTCCTCAAATACCTACAAAAATATCGACAATATGTTTTAAAACATTTTTTATAAGGATGTAGATAAAACGGATAATATCTACTAACAGTAGACTTTGACTGTTACAGTGGTATCAGAGTTATACACCAAGCATTGTGTCAGCGAGAACATTAAATCCCTAGTGGGGTGGATTATGATATCTCATATTGAGTGGAGATTGGAACGAAGTATTATAAAAGGTGTTGAAACTTCTCCCTACCATATGCGTATTAAGATCGTGAAATTGACAACGATACGTAATGGGCCAACACATACAATATCACATCGGTTGAGATCCATACGAGTTAAAAGGTATTTATATAAAATATTACATATTTTTCTAATTTTATGGTAAACATTTAAGGTAATTGATGTTTTATTTTTTAAAAATTTAAATTTTAGTTTGAGTATTATTTTTTTAAAAAAGACACAAATTTGAATAAATTTTTGTTTAAAAAAATTTAAATAAGTAAATAAAAAAATTGACAATTTAATTCATATAGTGTATGGATTTCGTCATTTTTTGGATAACGACTTGACTCAAAAATTATTTTCATACTTTAGCTTTACAAAATGAACGAATATTCCTTAAGATTCTGTACGGTATAAACCAAATATAAAATTTTTTATTTAAAAAATAAAAATAATAATAATAAAAGGATGCCTCCCCTCATTTTCATTAAGCTATAGTAATAGAAAATTAAGAAGCTAAATAAACAATTTTCTCAAATTTAAAGATAAAATCTTTTGAGTTTAAGAAGTAAAATTCCTTTCCAGATGCTTCCGAGCGTTGGAAAATGAAAGCACTTTGGTGGATATCGTCGTCCGTTTCACGGTTTTAAAATGCGTCTATTAGAGAGACCCTTTTTAGGAATGATTCACCAAATATTGTCAACATCGACTAGTTACTTATTACCATCAGCTTCACGATTTTAAAATGCCTCTACTGTAGAAAGGTTTCCACCACTTATAACGAATGTTTCGTTTCCTTCTCCAATCGATGTGAGAACTTACAATCCACACTATGGAAGCTAGGATCCTCGCTGGCACACTATTCAATGTTTAACTTTGATACAACTCATACCAACCTAAGCTCACTACTAGTTGTCGCTTTCATTTTAAAATACTTCTATTCGAGAGAAGTTTATATCGGTACAAAGAACACTTATTTTCCCTCTCCAATTATGGTGAGATCTATGAGTGTGATTAAAGAAGTGAGATGGAAGAGAGAGAAATCTGAATCGGCGCCATGATCGAATCCGTCTGGACGTTGAATAAACAGGTGAGACCTGATTTTGACAGTCGGGTTCTTCACGTTCTGTAAATCAAAGGAGAAGATCCATGTTTTTCGCCTTCCAATTCAAGAATCCAAGTAGGTCAATTCTTCTTGACCATATTTCGTCTTCGTTTGGTCAAATTTTCTTCATCTTCTCCACTGTTTCGCTTAGTTAATCCAAACGCTTCATCTCCATTTCACTGTGATATCAAAGTTCTTGAGCTGTTAAAAAAAGCTATTACGTGACCAATACCCCACATGAAGCTGCTGATACCTTTCCTCATAATGTGGTTTCTTCCCCCACGTTGGATTTTAGAGCGTTCAATTCATTACAAATCAGCCTCTCACTCTCTCTTCTTATTCTCTGCTACATTGATGGAATGATCATCGATTGAACGTTTTTTTGGCTTCGAAATGAGGTTTTGCTAGGAGCTTCTGTGATTTTTGTTTTTGTTTTTGTTTTTCTCGTCTTCGAGTTTTGGATTCGTTTGTTTTTCTTTAGATCGTTTAGGGAATGGCTCCTAGATTGGGGTTTCTGTGTCGGTGGGGAAAAGAGAAAGATCCTCAAAAAGGAACTCCGGTGGTTGTGACGATGGAGAAGCCTAACTTCTCCGTCGTGGAGATCGACGGTCCCGACGCCGCATTCCGGCCGGTGGAGAAAAGTAGAGGCAAAAATACCAAACAGGTCACGTGGATTCTTCTTCTCAAGGCCAATCGAGCCGTCGGTTGCATAGCTTGGCTTGTTACAGTTCTCTGGACATTGTTGGGAACAATCAAGAAGAGGCTGATCTACCGGCAAGGAATCGCCATTGAAGGCGGGAAGCTGGGAAGAGGGAGATTACTGTTTGGAGTTATTAGAGTTTTCTTAGTAACTTCCATTGGGATTCTTGCTTTTGAAATGCTTGCTTATTTCAAAGGCTGGCATTACTTTCAGCATTCTAATCTGCATATTCCTCAGGCTTCTGAGTTGCAAGGATTGCTTCATTCACTCTATGTTGCTTGGTTAACTTGTAGAGCAGAGTACATTGCTCCTCTCATTCAAACACTCTCTAAATTTTGCATTGTTCTGTTCCTTATCCAATCGGTGGATCGTATGATCCTTTGTTTTGGTTGCCTATGGATAAAGTACAAGAGAATTGAACCCAAGATTGAAGGGGATCCCTTCAGGTCGGATGATGTGGAGGGAGGTGGATACAAGTATCCAATGGTTCTTGTTCAAATTCCCATGTGCAACGAACGGGAGGTAATACTCGTTTTGATCGATTTCCTCTTTGTTTCTCTGTTTTAGTATGCCATGATTCTGAGTTCAGGATACTTCATAATTGTTTAGGTTTTCAGAGATTTGATTATCGTAGGAGAGAGGGAAAGTGAACATAGCATGTGAAACAAACAGGCATAGAAAACAAGTGAGATTATAATACACGCTGCGTTGATGTGAGATCCCACGTCGGTTGGAGAGGGGAACAAAGCATTCCTTGTAAGGGTGTGGAAATCTCTCCCTAACAGATGCATTTTAAAACTGTAAAGCTGACGACGATACATAGCGGACCAAAGTTAACAATATCGGCTAGCGGTGGGCTTGGGCTGCTGCAGTTGAAGTCGCTATTATAAGTTTTATAATTGGCAATTGAAGTTTCTGGAGATTAAGTTAGATTCCAAATATAACTGGTTTTGTGACCATTTCATGCAGGTTTATGAGCAGTCTATCTCTGCAGTCTGTCAGATTGATTGGCCAAGGGACCATTTACTCATTCAAGTTCTTGATGATTCTGATGATGAGAGCATCCAACTGTTAATTAAGGCTGAGGTTGCTAAATGGAGCCATAAGGGGGTTAACATAGTCTATCGCCATCGATTAGTAAGAACGGGATATAAAGCTGGGAATCTGAAATCTGCAATGAGTTGTGATTATGTTAGAGACTACGAGTTTGTTGCAATTTTCGACGCTGACTTTCAACCTAACCCGGATTTTCTTAAGCTGACCGTCCCCCATTTCAAGGTCGAAACAACGAAAAACAGTTTTTCTCCCTGTTCTTTGTTTTTGTAATTTTTGTTAATTTTCCTGTCCCTTTCGTTTTTCTTTTCAGGATAACCCAGAGCTAGGTTTGGTCCAGGCCAGATGGTCGTTTGTGAACCGGGACGAAAACTTGTTGACACGCCTTCAAAACATTAACTTGTGTTTCCACTTTGAGGTAGAACAGCAGGTCAATGGGGTGTTCCTTAATTTCTTTGGTTTCAATGGCACTGCTGGTGTTTGGAGGATTAAGGCGCTCGAGGAGTCCGGAGGGTGGCTTGAAAGAACGACAGTAGAGGATATGGACATAGCTGTGAGAGCCCATCTTAACGGCTGGAGATTCGTATTTCTAAACGACGTTAAGGTAATTGAATCTATCACTTCATTAGCTTGAAGAAAAGTCGATCGATCTGTATTAAGACAGTCGATTATGCTTGTTTTCGTATAATCTGAACATTAAGATCTTTTTGAATGTAAAATTCAGGTCCTTTGTGAAGTTCCCGAGTCCTATGAAGCTTATAGGAAGCAGCAACATCGTTGGCATTCTGGTCCTATGCAACTATTCAGGTTGTCCCTTCCAGCAGTCATGAGTTCTAAGGTACGGTCTTTACGTTCAGGTTCAGATACTTTAACTATTAGTTGCCTCGCCGTTGCATTACGATGAAGAGATGATGCCTCAAATCTTCAATAATGCAGATATCAGCATGGAAGAAGGCAAATTTGATACTATTGTTCTTTCTACTAAGGAAGCTTATCCTTCCATTCTATTCCTTCACGTTGTTCTGCATAATCCTTCCTCTAACCATGTTCGTACCAGAAGCCGAGCTTCCTGTATGGGTGATCTGTTACGTGCCCGTCTTCATGTCGTTACTCAACATTCTTCCATCCCCAAAATCATTTCCTTTTATTGTCCCCTACCTTCTTTTTGAAAACACCATGTCCGTAACCAAATTCAATGCCATGGTATCTGGCTTATTCCAGTTAGGTAGCTCTTATGAGTGGATTGTGACTAAAAAGGCTGGGAGATCCTCCGAATCCGACTTACTGGCTGCTGCCGAAAGGGACTCTAAGATAACGAATCAAGCGCAGATATATAGAGGCGCTTCCGAGAGCAAGATTTCTGAGTTGACTCACTTAAAGGAGCGCAAAGAAGTTGTCTCTGCACCTGTCAAAAAAGTAAACAAGTTATATCGAAAAGAGCTAGCGCTCGCGTTTCTTTTACTTTTAGCCTCACTCAGGAGTCTCTTGGCTGCACAAGGAGTTCACTTCTACTTCTTGATGTTCCAAGGTGTGACCTTCCTCCTTGTAGGCCTTGATCTAATTGGAGAGCAAATGAGCTGACTTTTCACACAAATGAATCCAAGATCAAGGTGGATAAACAGACGGAAGAAATTTAATCCTTGGCAATCAAAGATGCTGAACCCGACCGACCTCAAATTGAAACAAAACAGTCGATATCGGAGTCTTCTTTCTTTTGGACCACCTTTCATCATACTCACTAGTCGCCACCTTCATTCTTCCCTTACATACTCTCATACAGCATCTGTGATTGTTATCATTCATAAGCCTTTTCAGCAGTTTTTTAAGTGTTTATTATGCAAATAAGTTATCATTTAGTATATCCCAGTCACCATTAATTCTTTCTTGGGTGTAGTTATGGAATTTCCAATACCCCGTCGTCCACAGGAACCGAACCGAACCAAACTATCCAGTTTGAATCAAGCTGCCTTTGTTGTTGTAGCCTCCTGATTTTGAGGACATGTAAGACAACAAAGTTCACTGTAAATGTACTGTTTCATCCAATTTATCAATATATATATATATATATATATATATATTCTACATGTACTAGAATTTAGTTGTGGTAGCACAAAGGACAAAGGGAGTGTCGGCAGGGCAAAGACGATGAGAAGAAGGCTAAATGCTTTGGGTGGCTAAGAATTTTGGTTCAGATACACCTTATAAATCCTTATTAGGATCTGATTCTTTTTTCTTAAATGTTTCTTTTCAATGTTGTACTGATTGTGGATGGTGCTTGCTACTGCTATTGTCACTGGTTGGTGGATTGTCACTGTATGGCCCTTTTTTATTTAAAACCTTTGTCCTTTGCCACTATCTATTGACTTCAAGTCGGCAAGTTGGGACATAACATGGATTTTCAGGTCAAAAGCTTAGGTTTCCAGTGGACCAGGCTTGTTTGTTCTAACTTCCTAAGAACATCTATCTGGGAAAACTCTCATACTTCCTAAGAATATATTCTTAAATCTTTATTTTTGTATTAACAACAGATTGAATTTTGTATATAATATAATAATTATGTGAAATAGATTAATAAATTCAAAGAAATGTCACAAAAAATTGAAGATCCATAAAATAATTAATGCCCTGTTTAGCACGAACTTCAATTAGAAGATAAATAACCCACTTGAAAGGAACAATTTGAGGTACCTACATAAAAATATTTACAACCTATACTACAAAATGAATGATTTCATCACTCTTGTTAAAAAAAAGAAAAGACAGATACTCTGATTATTCTCTCCTGTCCATTAAATCTACCATACAAATTTGTACATTATTATCGTAAACAATGCAAAATCAAATAACTACCTTTTACTAATGCCTGTATGAGCTCCATAAATAGAATGGGCTTATCAATCAATATCAACATGTCGGAATATATCAAAATCAATATTTTCATATAAGATGGACATTCAAAAACAGCCCTACCAATCTGAGTCCAAATTACCCAATAGGAATGATTTCAGCGCCCCTCAAATCGCCCCTCTCCCTATCGGTCGAGAGCTATTCCGACAAACCTATAAATTAAATTGTGATCCATATTCGGCGAAGAAAAATACAAATCTTAATTACATAGACCGTGCATAATTATGTAGGCAGAAAGACCTAGCAGCCGCAAACTAAGATGAAGGATCAATTGGCAGGCATGGCGACTTCTGATGACAGCCCACGGGAACTTATGTTTCTCTTTGAGAGAAGTGGGGCTTTCAAGCAGATGAGAAATGAACACCAACGCAATAATATAAAGAATCATGGAAAATGGTATTGACCAACAGCAGGAAAATACCACTTACGTGCACGGAAGAGAACTCCCACTAGCATTCAGCTGGGAAGAAGTTGCTCATCTTGAGACAGTTCACTTAAAGACGTCGCCAAGAGAGCACGGCGTAGCAGCCGACCCACCGTACAAGCAATTGCAATCAAGGGAGAAGAAAATTAACACGTATAAAAAAAATAAATTAAAATTTCAAAAGAATATGACTCCTAGGCTTAATCACCCCTCACCTAACCATACTTTGTAAATGCAAACGTCCTAAACCACACAGTTATATATACAGAGAAAAAGATCATATGGTAATAATTGATATGGAATAACATCCTCCTAATGTGATGCAAATGGCATGAAGAAAATAATGCTATGCAAATATGCCTAAAATTTGATTTTCTGAAACAATCCCAACCCAAACTTCTGTAGAACAGTTTCATGTACCTGCCAGAAGCATTTGCCGTCGTTCCTCATGCTTCAAGTTAATTAAAAAGTAACCCCATAAACATTATGAGAGCATGCAACACAACCGCAGAGTTTCAATCAAATAGTAGCATCTACAGTTGTAGCCGGCTGGGACCTACAACCTTTCAAATTGAAGATCCCAGAGCTGGGCAGTGTAGAACGAAATCCCAGGATAGGGCAGAAGCACAAAAGCAGTGAAGCAGAAGCAGAAGCACAAAAGCAGTGAAGCAGAAGCAGAAGCAGAAGCAGACGACTAGAAGCAGAAAAGCAGTGAAGCAGTACGAGACGACACCTCAACAAGAAAAAAAAAACATATACATCTTTAGCAGTGCCCTTCAAGACATTTGCTTTAATAACATTATCAAAAATAAATATGAACTAATGACATTTTAGTATATAGATTCCTACAACTATACTGAAGGGCAAAAAGAAAAACAATTCAAACAGTAGATAGAAAGGACTTATCCAAACTCAAAAGTAGAGGCTGAGGGCGTCGCCCGATTTAAAATGGTCTGTTACGAAGTCCAAGCACTAAAAACACATAGAACCGGAGTAATCCTTTAAACATCCTCTGTAAACTAAGGCAGGTCGAGAAGTCAGTGGTCCTCAGCTCCTGCTCCGACGACGATCCTTTATGCCATTTCTGTAAAAAATTTAAACAGTGAACAAATCAGAACAATGAATATAATTAAAACAAGTTAATGCTTGGAAAAGAGAACATCTGGATGAGCATGCAGAAGACTTACTGCAGATTTGGTGCACAATGAAGGTCCTTCACACAATTATGTAACAAAGAAGAACTAACAAATCATCTACAACCACTAGGGAAACAAAAGGAAAAAGAAACTGACAATACAGTATAGCAAACAAATTCTCAGTTAAAACCCACACCAAAAAACCTGCATCCTAAATATTACAGAACAAAGAATGCCTAAAGCTGGAGAACATATTTTTCTGTAGCTACAGCAAGCAGACTAGACAGACAAGTTCATGGAGAAGGAATTAAATCTACCAAAGAAAATATATTAAAGAGCCTTACCCATTGGCATAAGGTAGCTCCTCTCTACCACGGTAGGGAGGTGATTTGCTATAGCTACGCCCACGAGGTGACAAGCTGCGGCGTCTTGGAGATCTTCCATGGGGACTGTAACTCCTGAAAAGAAATGAAAGAGGTCAAAAACCCCAGAGCATATATAATACCAAAGGGAACTATTAACAAAATCCAAATGCAGACACAACTGGGAATAAAAACTAATTTGATACGTTCTAAAAACAAATAAAATAAAAGCTATAAATGCAAGATTTGGCCTCCATGTTCAAACCTGCGACCATAACTTGGACTCCGGCGGTATCGAGGACTGCGGCTACGTCTTCTTCCAGCACCACCACCTCCACCGCCACCGCCACCACGTAAACGGCACTCACGAGCAAAATGGCCAGGCTCACCACACTCATAGCATTTCAGATCAGAACCACCGCCAGAACGACCACGGCCCCCTCCACGGCCTCCACCACCACCTCTAGAATTGTGAGAAAGCTCAACTCTCCAGCCATTCTTCCCTGATTCAGAATTGACAATGTTAGTTACGAATGAATCAGAACAAAACCATAGTTTAGTGAAAATGCATGAACAAAAAACTAAAATAATATCAACCATCATTCAGCAAAATCATGGAAATCACAATGAACAAAAATAGTTTGATTGGTATGAATTGTCATTCAACAGGGAAATATAAGCAATACATTGCTAAACAAGTTCGAGCACAAATATGAAGGCAAAGCTAACAAACCATTAACATATCATAGAAAAGAAAGTTGCTTTTACAATAGACTGAAGAACAAAGATCAATAAAATCATAGGAGATCCAGCTAAATGTATATACTAAAGTAAAGGGGTGCCAAAAGTTTATAAATAAAATATTAGACATAAAACCATGGCAGATCTCATCAGTGAATAAAGAAACAATAGTGGATAAGATGGCTTGTTTGAAGCTGAAAAAGCATTATGAGCTTAAACTTGGTTCTCACTTATTCAAAGGACACACATGATTAACTAGTTGTAAGAAAAAGCGGGGAGGAGAAACAGAATGAATCAGTTACTGAAACCATTATTTAATGTCATAGTTAAGAAGTGTGTGAAACAATGCACCAATGACTATAAAAATGATAAGTGCATCCAAATACAACACCATATACCAATATAAAAAAAGCAATACAAAAAGCAGAAAGGCCCATACATACCATCCAATTCATGGATTGCATCCCGTGCATCTCTGGTATCATCAAAATCTATAAACGCATAACCTGGGGGTCTCCGTGCAACCCATACGCTGAAACACAACATTTGAAAATTGAATAACCAAATGATTAAAATAGATAAAAAAAAATGTTTAACTCGTCCTAACACCCAGAAAGTGGGATTTCCTTTTCCCCTATGAATGGTTTAACCCTGAATGAAGGTCAGATTATGAATAGGTAGTGTCAACAAACTTATAAAACTTGGTAAGATAAAATGGCAGAGAAATCAAATATACTTATCGATTAACCACGGTCCTGTGAAATAGAACTTAAGTTAATACTAGGAATTCTTTAACTCATAAAATTAATAGCGCCAAGCCAAATATAGGGGCTGGTAAGAATTTATACCAAGAGTTTAAGTTATTAAATTTGCCACGTATAGCTATGAACTTAGGCTAGATTTCAATAATTAACCAAATAATACGTATTGTCTTGTCTAGCAGATGATGTCTAACAATTAGCAATCGTCTTCAGAATCCAGCAGAAACAGATTGCAGGAAGAAGAACCAAACAGTTGGCCACGAAGTTAAATATACCACACCTTCGAATAACTCCAAACACGCGAAATTCATCTTCAAGCTCGCGCTCAGAGACCCTTGGATCCAAATTCCCAACATATACACGAGACATTGCTTTTCAAGAAACCTGAATCAAACAAGTTACCGAAAAAGAAATGCACAATCATTAACATAACATCGTCCATTAAAGAACATAAGGACACTTCGATACACTAATTCACATATTATACTCCTAAAAATATTTAAAAACAAACAAACAAACAAACAAACAAGTATAACTTCTCCCAAGAAACCGTTCAACAAATGCCGACTCCCAGAATTCAATTACATAAAATCGAGCATTGATAATCCGATCTACGGACAATCAAACGCTTGGTTAAAAAAAAAATATATAATTTAAGATGAGAATCTACAAGCAAACATGAAAATGATAAGAAAACGAATTCAGAAGAACATACGAACAGATCAGAACGAACGATGCACGTATCGAAAAAACCCTAGCAGCCCGACGGGTTTGTGTAGGTGCGAATATTTTGGGTTTCGGGTACTACAAAAGCTTTTATATGCCTGCCGAATTTAGGTCGAACTCCTTCAACTTTTCCTAAATTAGTAGATTGCCCCGTATTTTTTTTGTTTTGTTCTATCCATTGCGATTTTCTTTAACA
Organism: Cucurbita moschata; assembly: GCF_002738365.1. NCBI lineage: Eukaryota > Viridiplantae > Streptophyta > Magnoliopsida > Cucurbitales > Cucurbitaceae > Cucurbita > Cucurbita moschata. Next base: position 4,568,933 of record NW_019268521.1, read on the forward strand.
AAACAAAAATTAATAACCTTTTTAGATGAAGGGTGATTTCAAGTAAGATTAAATTATAAATTTACTTAACTTTTATTAATTATTAATTAATTACATACCAAATTTAATTCATGGTTCGCTTAATAATGGAGTTTCAAGATTTAATTTATTAATAGAAAAAATATATGATGTCATTTTTACTTTATTTTAAAATATGAGAGGACATTTTTTTTTTAAGTTTTTATTTTTTTTTGGTAAATAAGTTTACATTTTATTGTCCTATTCCAAAATAAAATCTAAGTTTATGTTAATTTAATATTTTCATATTAAAATAAAATCTTTCTGATCCAATCGAGAGAAGTCAGACAACATAAAAAAGGGAGGTCATGGAAATCCGCCATTGATTTGAAGGAAATGTTGAAGAGATTTTGAGTCATCGATTTAATAATTATTAGCATCTTGAAGAGTATAAGATTTAGATTTATGATATTTGGTTAATTATTTTATTTTTTACGCATATCATTCGAACCACTGTTGGTCATATTTCTCTTTATCGAGAAATCGAAGAAGCTATACAAGGATTTTGTCGGGGCCTGCTCATGTGGTAAGTAATCCTCTGGTATCTCACTCAGCTAAATAATTATATGACACTGGTATGAATTTTGTTCTCTCCGGTTCAACTAGGACCATAGGTTCTGAATTTCTACACTAATTAAGATCGAGAAAAGGAATTGAATGTAGACTTTGAGGGGATCACGTGGCTGCTCAGCTAATCTTATAAAATTTTGACAAAGAAAAAAAAAAAAAAAAAAAGAATATATATATTCCAACGTGACTCACAATAAATTATTATATTATTATTATTATACGAATTTTGACAAAGTTGAGTTAAGGAAAATAAATAAATAAATTATTTAAATGGCCACAAAAAAATGTCTATCAATATTATATTATTATTATTATTATTATTCTTACCTTCAGGAAAAGACAGAAAATGGATTGGCATAAATGGTCATAGAATTGAAAAAGAAAAAAAAGGAAGGGGTATTTACGTCATTTTATCAAAACACGAGCGCTCTCCACGAAGCTGCAGTGGCACACTTCAATTCAACTTCAATAACTCTCCTCCATTACTAAACGCACATTCCCTTCATCGGAGACTCCGAAGAGAGAAAAGAGTTCCAAACAAATCGGAGAAGAGAAATGGCCGATTCCGGCACTCAATATGATGTAATTGTCGTCGGCGCCGGCGTAATGGGCAGTTCGACGGCATACCATCTCGCTAAAACGGGGAACAAAGTTTTGACTCTGGAGCAGTTCGATTTTCTTCACCACAGAGGCTCTTCTCATGGCGAATCTCGCACCATACGCGCCACCTATCCGGAGGATTATTATCACAGTCTTGTTATGGAATCTTACGAGCTCTGGCGGACGGCGGAGGCAGAAATTGGTTACAGGGTATATTTTCCGGCGGAGCAGCTCGATATCGGCCATTCCGACGATAAAAGTCTCGCCGCCGCCGTCGATACCTGTAAAAAGCATTCGATCCCACATCTGGTTCTGGATCGGGAGCAACTGGCGGAGAAGTACTCTGGCAGGGTGGAGATCCCGGCGGACTGGGTGGCGGTGTGGAGCAAGTACGGTGGCGTAATTAAGCCGACGAAGGCGGTCTCGATGTTCCAAACTCTGGCGTTCAAAAACGGCGCCGATTTGAAGGACAACGCGGAAGTGGTGGAGATTAAGAGAGAGGGGAGTAGTGGAGGAGTAGTTGTTTCAACAGCCAATGGGGAGAGATTTAGGGGAAAGAAATGTGTGGTGACAGTTGGAGCTTGGGCTAGAAAGTTAGTTAAATCAGTTGGTGGGATTGAATTGCCAATTCAACCCTTGGAGGCTACTGTGTCCTACTGGAGGATCAAGGAGGGAGCTGAGGGGGAGTATGCAATCGGTGGGGACTTTCCGACGTTTGCTAGCTATGGCGACACGTATATCTATGGAACGCCATCATTGGAGTTTCCGGGATTGATTAAGGTAGCCGTGCACGGTGGGCATCGGTGCGACCCAGACAAGCGGTCGTGGGGGAGTGGGGGGGAGCTGCCGATAACTGCATTAAAGGAGTGGATAGAGGGGAGGTTTGGAGGGAGGGTGGATTCAAGTGAGCCAGTGTCGACACAACTGTGTATGTACTCAATGACGCCAGATGAAGACTTTGTGATTGATTTTTTGGGAGGGGAATTTGGGAAGGATGTGGTAATCGGCGGTGGGTTTTCGGGGCACGGGTTCAAAATGTCGCCGGCGATCGGGAGGATACTGGCAGACCTTGCATTGAAAGGGGTGGCGGAGGGGTTGGAGCTGAAGTATTTCAGGATAGCAAGGTTTGAGGAGAATCCAAAAGGTAATGTCAAGAGCTTTGCAGATCAAGTAAGGCTTCACTAGCACAGCTCCTCTGCAGTTTGTTGTTTCGTTCTTCTTTCTCTCATAATTTAGAACATTGAATAACTCTTTCTCCTACTTGCTTGGCTTTCAATAACAATATCAGTCGCTCCGTGATTCAAACATCTAAATTCTTGGTCGATGATTTTGTCATTTATTTTTGAGATTCTGTACGTTAAAAAGCTTGTCCGGCCAGAATGTCAAAAAAACGTGCCCTGCTACGTAAAGTAGATGATTTAGTACAGTTGTAAAATATAACACGAACACAACCGTCCAGTTTACATGGAACCTAAAGTTTGTATTCACGAACGGTTGAACACATGCAGATACAAATAGATAACTCAAGCCTAAGATAAATCGAAAAGAATGAAAAAGCTGGAAAGCCTTTTTTAGGCTCTGTAGCAAAATTTTGTGACAAGAATAGGCGTCTGGTACAATCTGAAAGTAAGGTTCTTCTGAGTGAACAAATTCATGATCTATACTTTGTAATAGACAAGAACTCTGTGATCTTTATTTGATGCAGCCAAGCACTGTGGGATTTGCTAAGAAAAAATGGGGGAAATCCCAGTTTCTTGGATGAACAAAACAAGAAAGGAAAAAGAAAGAAAGAAAAAAAAATCATATGCCCACTCTAATGGTAGTAAACATGTACAAACGAATGAGGATCCTAATTATCAACTGAAAGGAAGGCCGAAGAGGGAACCCGTTACACGAACTCCGTGCTTTAATTCAAATCGAATATGGACCTGGAAAAGGGAGAAGGAAAAAGAGGACTAAGAATCTGCAGTGATATGCTATGCTATACAGTGTTTGTATAATTGCAAACCGCCAAAGAAAAGATGAAAGCTAAATTACAAAAGATACCCCATTCTTTGTCACTTGCTACGAAAGTTGCAAAATTACCCTACACCTTTTATAATACACTTTAAAACTACTCTTAGATGGAAATTCGTTAGAATTTTAGACAAAAATTGGGATTTGAAACGTGTATGGCAATGACTTAGAACGGTGTGGTGGTGTTCGGGTCCTGATTTCTACATTAACGGTAATTTAGAAACACTTACGAAAGGTATATAAAGTTGATGAGTAACTAACCAACTTGATTGCTCAAACTACAAATGTTGCAAGAAGTGCATGTAATATGGCCCAGTAGAATATAATCCCGAGTCGTAATGCAGGTTGCCGCATCAGCGCTCGATCACAAGAAACCCTAGCAAAATTGTACACAAAAGCATGTTACATACTCGTTCGAATTTACATAAAGTGACTGAAAAGAATATCTGAATGCCTACCAAAGACCGTCAATCATGTCTGTTGCACGTCTTGAAAATTTTGGAACAATTCTCGATGAAGCTAACGACTTGAAACCATGCACTATAATGAATGAGGATCAAAGCAACAGTAAGTTTAGGCTATCTGGGAAAGGAAAAGGTTGAAAGCAAGGAGATCGAAACCACACGAGTTGAGAATTTTACCTTTATCATCATCTTCATCCTCTAATCTATTACTACTGCTAGCAGGATCCATATCTATGGCAATTGCGACTTGATCGGTATTGCCTTTGCGCAAGCTAGGAACTTGAGGCGTAACCGAAGTACTGCTTGCAGCCCATTTGTTAATCTGCGCAAGAGTGCATAAGGTGGAATTTTTCACAAGGTGCTTCAACACAAAAACGACAATAACAATGTACGAATAACTAAACCCTAAACAAAAGTAACTTAACATTACCATCCACGTGCAAACTAAACGAACGTGTAACTATGGTTGATAAATTAGTTGAGGGGAAAATGCAATGGATGAACATGCACGAGGCTATTTCAACAAAATCGTGCAACATAAAAAAGTGCAAGAAATTATATTTGAAATTACAAGCGACAAGGGAGGTCCTATTTCTTAGCTCACTTTCATGAGCTAACTTCACTCAACAGGATGTAAGAAACAGTATATGCAACTCACCAATGGTTCGGATTCAAAAATTTCAGGGGCCGCACTGCTAGCTCTATTACCATCTCCAACATCTTCAAGCAAGTTAAGTTGCAATTCCTTACGTTTCAGTTCTTCTACCTTATTCTTTTCAGCCAGCAACAATGCGTCCTTCCTCTGAGATACTGCTTGAAGATCCTCGATTTCTTTTAAGATTGATGTAATCTTCTTCTTAAGTACTTCCTTGCATTCACGTACGCCATTTTCCTGATCATCATGACCTATATGTGACAACCCCACTCGAGCTTCCATCATGTCAAACCACGTTATGACCTCATTGATATCCTCTGTACTTCTGTTGCTTGTTTGGGTTGCAACAAGAGCATCATTGGTACATCTTGTTACCTCTTGTCTCAAAAAGGAGACTTCAGCATCCCGATCTTGCAACTGTGCTTGAAGTTTTTCAACCTCGGTTAAGAGACTTTCTGATAGATGATGAAGCTCATCAAATTTCGTCACTGTCAAAGAGAGTTTTTTCGTGAGCTTCCCCCGAGAAGTTTCAATGCTCTCAAGTTCCTGATTCTTTTGCTTCAAGACTTTTTCCTGCTCCTCAATCTTGTTGGTCAAACCTTCCATCTGCTCCTCCTCCTCATCAAGTGCATGCATTAGGGCTTCAATTTCTGTGTCCATCAAGCAAAGGTAGCCTAAGTATTGATAATCCTGTGATCAGAGGATAAATCAAGGATTTAAGCACAATTTAACATACCTTGGTCTTTTGCTGCAAGCGAATCTGTGAGCAATCTGACCGTCTCCCTTAACTCATCTGAGATAGACAAACCATCTCGCATCTCCCTTAATCTCTGCTCCAGGATCTTCCTCTCACTCTCCATCTGTTCCGTTACTTTCTGCAACTCACGCATCTCATCTTTTGAAGCTTGAAGATCAAGTGAATATCTAGTTGCAGTTGCTTCTGCTTCCTTAATTTGACCAACAAGCTCCATGCAAACCCTTTCATTCTGGATGTCCTTTTCCTGAAGCTCTTTCTGCAGATTTGCTATTGCAGCCTTCATTTCCTTTACATGACCATCGAACATTTCAGCTTTCAGACCTATAAATTCCCTCACTGTGATCAACAACCTGTCGGCAATCCTCCGGACATATTCCTCAGACAACAAGTGAGTTTTACCAATGTGTGAAAGTTGATCAGGTGTTGGGGAGTTAATATCCATTCCCAAATTTTCACTAGTCAAATCATTTCCCATTAGTTCCCCTTTTCTTTGGTCAATTTCCTTAATCGTAGATGTGCATGCTTCAGAAAGAACCGCAATGTTTCTACATAAAATATCACCTTCCTTTTCTTTATCTTTTGCAACTGATTCCCTCTGTTGCACATCCAATTCTAATGCTTGGACCAACTCCTTTTGTGAAAGAACTTCTTGATAAAGTGACCCCAGTACCTTAGATAGAGAGTCGGATCGTTTATGGAATGACACAGAATGACCGCCTATCATTTCTTTCAGAGCCCCAATTTCCTTTATCGATTCTTCTAGATGCTGCATAATTTGACTATGTATTTCCGTTTCAACATTTTCATCCACAGGAGAATTAGCGTAGGAGTTCAACCAGGTATCCAGAGCAAAAAAGCTCCCCTAAAAGAAAAGGTGTCCTCGTCAATAAGCCCATTTAATAATACCAAAATAGATGTTTCAAACGTACTGAAACTAAAATAGAATTTAAACCTTTACTGTGTACAATTTACATTTCTAACTAACATTATTTATTGCAAAAACTACCATTAACAAGTTGTTTTTATTTAACTAATATGTTTACAAAAGAATTGAGTGCATTCTGGAAGAAAGAGGCTATAGAGACGACTATAGATGTAATGAAGCAAAATTTTAAGAGTTATCCCAAACCTAAGTTGCTAAGTTGAGAAAACTAGATTTAACAATCTCAACAACTTGATTTATAGAACTAGAAACCAAACATGGATTGGTGTTACTAACCCAAACCCACACCTTAAAAGCACAAGTCAAGAGGTTCCAAAAGAGAAAATCAAGTTTTCATTGTCGGAAACTTCGAAACAACACTGGACCCAAGGGGTGCTGACCTGGGGTCAGGTAATGAAGATTATAAAACAGCTATTAAGGGGGGAACAGGTAAATTGACAGAAGAACCAACGTACCTTGTCCTTCTTAACGACGCCAGACACAGTGGATGGAGAAGGATTGACCTCAGCAAGATCATTAGCTTTAGTACATGACTCAATAGCAACTTCCAGATTATAGAAAGCATCCAAATCCCTGGAGAAAGCATCTGCAAGTAAGCAATTGATCTCACGCAAAGCCTCCTTCAATTGATCAAGGCCAGACTTAAATCCCATAAATTTAGAAAATTGGTTCTTTCTTTCCTTCAAGTGCAGAGTAGATAACTTTTCAAGTTCTGAAAGAGCTTCAAGCTTGGAAGTCTCTGCTAAGTCCCTTTCCTTGGTCAATTCAGCAATCTCGTCGGAAGCTTTTGCTAGCTCTTCTTGGAAAGCATCATTTCTTTCCTGAACTTCATTCAGTTCTGCAAGAAGTAATTCTGCTGCTCTTCTGGATTTCACAGACTCTTGTTCAGAAGAAACCATCGCTTCACGCAGATCAGAACACAGTTTTCCAACTTGTTTCAGTTTCTCAATAGGATCGGTTTCATAAACATCCACATTAACTTCCATGTGAACTAAAGTGTTGATAATTGAGCTCAATTTAAATTCTTTTTCCTGCAAATTGTTTTTGGTTTCAGTCAACTGGTTCTTCAAAGACAGATTCTCTGATTCCAAGGCCTCCACCCGTCCTGTGTAAACAGAGAAATCCCTCAACTTCTGCTCATAACTAGCAAGAGTATTTTCCTGAGACTTCATCTCAGATCTCAGATTTTTCAACTCAGTGGTCATCTCTTCAATGGCTTGTTTCAGACTGTCGCGTTGTTGGACCAAAGACTTCCCCTTCCGAACAGCAACGTTTAGCTTCTCTCTTATAGACGTTGACTTTTGCTCCTCCAGATTAAGCAGTTCCTGCAATTCATCTTTCTTTTTATCTATACTTTCAACCTTGACAACTAAATATTCATGCATCTCCATATATCGATCCCTCTCCTTTGTCACAACCATCAATTGATGCATTGCATCCTCTAGATCTTTCTTGAGAACGTTTATATCATTTTGCCAAGCAACATGAGCATCTACGCTTCTGGCAAGCATTTCTTCAGTAGTAGAACCATTCGTAGTGCTCTCAGGCACAGCGTCCCGTAAAGAAAATGTGTAATTTTGAACTAGCTTCATCACCATCAATTCAAGAAATTCAATACTGCTACCAGAAACCAAATCGTGCACGTCATTGTCTTGCAATACGTTACCTACTAAAGCCTCCAATTTCACTATTTTAAGTTCAGTAGAAATTAACTTCTCCTGCATATTGCTTAATTCATTTTGTAATACTATGTTCTCAATTTCATTCTCAAAAGTTCCAAATGATAAATGGTCATTATGATGATCGATTATTTCCAACTTTTCAGAAAGCTTCTCCCTCTCAAGCAAGACTAACTGAAGCTCTGCCTCAATGTCAGAAATTTTCTTCCGTGAATCATCCAGATCTGCAGTTAACGACCCACAATAGTTCTCTAAGTAGTTCACCCTTTGATGGAGAGAATCCCTATCATGACAAGCCTCTGAAAGGGATCTGTTCAGCCATTCAATTTTATCTTCTGGCTCCATGGACCGCAAGTGTGAATGAATATCAATCTTTTCTAGAAGCTCTTCCCATCGCTGCACTGCGTTATTCCTTTCCATTAATGACTGTTCAAGCATTTCATTTTGTTCAGCTAACCCATAAAACTTTGTTTGGAGCTCCTCATATTTTCTTCTCAAATCATCCCCAACATTTGCATCCGGCTGCACTTCATCTTTCCAGGCATCTGTAATGACAAAATTAGCATCAGAGCCTGAGCCTCCTGCAACCGAACTCCTCTGATCCCAATCCGTATGGGGTATATTCTCACCAGCACTTGACTTGGCTAACCAATCAATCTTCTCAATAATGTCTCTTGAATGAAAATTCTCTGGCAAATCTAGTTCATCAAGAATCTCCTCAATCCTCTGAAGAACTGAGTCTTTAAGAAGGAACGATTCTCTTAGTGCAGTAGCAGAATTTCGAATGTAAGAAAGCTCAGATTCCAGTGCTTCAACACGCTCTCCTGCCTCTGAATAGGTATTAAGTTTTGTTTCAACCTCGTGAAGCCTAGTGTCTTTCATCTGTAACTCCTGCAAGCACCTCTCCAGTTCACTGGAAGTCTGTGCTAGTAACTGCTTGAGATTATCCCGTTGCACAATCAAACCTTTTCCCTTGGCAACAGCTATGCTTAGCTTATCCCTGATTGCAGACACTCGCTGCTCTGACTGTTCTAGTTCATCCACTTTATCCTTCAATTCAGACCGTAAAGCCATTAAGGCTTCTTGTGCCTGGCTTAAGCTTTCTTTAAGAAGAACAATTTCACATTCATGATCGAGAATCAAGGTGCTTAAGTCATGCACACTTTCCTGCAGCTCAGTCAATTTCATCATTACAGATCCACACTCTTCTCGAGATAAGCCTAATTGCAACTCAGATTCCCTGTATTTCTGTAAAACCAATGATACCATAGTTTCCAAATGAAAAGCAGGCATTTCAGCACGATCCTTCTCAGTATCTTCTAATAATAACACACTTTGAACATTTTTAATCAATTTCTGGATGCCAATAGGATCAAGGCATCTCTCCCTAAACTGAACAAATTCTACAGTCCTGTGTTCCAAGTCTAAGCGAAGTTTATCATTTAAAGATTCAAGTCGCAGTCTCTCGGTAATGCAGTCCTCCAGTGGTTTGATTAAGGTCTCAAAGTTGCTGTAATCTAAGGGATCACCCAGCATCTTGATTTGCATGTTCATGTCACTTCCACTGACAGATCCACAAGAAGCAATATAAAGATTTTGCAACTTACCATATATCCTACGCAGCATATCAACAGACAATTCAGTGCTTCTAAACAAATTATCATATTTTTCATTTACTTCTTCATATAACATCCTAAATGCTTCACCATTGGAGGCAGTCGCTTGAAGTCTCTCTCTCAGATCATCGATAATGTTGACAGCATTTTTGACAGAAGTAGCAATGCAGCTAGGCAATTGGTCATTGGTGCAAAATTTAATGGCTGAAGTATTAGAATTCCCTAATGATTCATCAAGCTTGGCAATTGTTTCAGCAAGCTCCAATAGGAAAGAGTGCCAATCCTTCTCAAGTGTCATTCCCCTTTCAATTTCTCCCTCCTGCAGATTGTCTAACTGATTACATATCAAAGAAACCGTCTCATTTGAGCCTTGATGAAAATCACATAATTGAGACTCCAACTCAGTAAGTTTTAATTTATACCCACATAATCTTACAGCAAGCTCACAATTAGAATTTTTATGGTGCACACCTTGTTGCTTTAAAGACTCTTTAAGAATCTCAAGTTCATAGATCTTATCACCAGCATCATAAACGTGATGTTTTAAGCATTCAAATAAAATCGAGTGCTCAATGTTGGCCATCACCAAATCATTACTATGGTTCTCCAAATCTTCAAATTGATCCTTGAATTCGTTCAACGTTGATATAGCAACTTTTCGATGATCACGCTCTCCCTTGAGCAATACACTGGCCTTCTCGCTGTCCACAACCACTTGACGAAGCAGTACTCTCAAATTGTCCACAAGTTCATTTGATAACTTATATGGATCGTTAGATAACTGAATTTCCGCATCCACCTCCTGTTCTTCAACATTTACCTTTGACTCAAAGGCTTGAATCAGTTTAGAAACAGCAGGGGCAGCCATTTTACTACCTGAGCTGCTAAAGGAGGCAGAATTGGACTGCAACCCTTTGATTTCCTTCTCAAGTTTCTGTAACATAAGATCTGCTTCCTCCAAGTGTTGACCCAAGGTTACAAGCCCAAGAGAATCATCAAAAATTTCCTGTTCAGTTACAATGAAGGGTTTCCCACCAGCAAGAACTGATGAAATTTCGTGCAAATTTTCCTTGAAAGTAATCTGAGAAGAATCATTTCCTTGGAACTTATTTCCGTGACGCCGGCCAGAGTCTGTGTTTTCAGCCTGATCCTCATCATCTACGGATCTTGTTTGTAGAGACAGTATTTCACCGCAAAGTTCTTCAATTTTAAATATGTGTATATCAAGATTGTTGCTGAGAAATATGTTTTCCTCGGTGAGTTGGTCAAGCTGCGCTAATGCATCTTTTAAGTCACTCTCAAGCTTAACACGTTCCTCATGTTCAGTTGACAGTCTCTCATCAAGAACAAGCAGCTCAGATGCAATTCTCTCATTCTCATGAAACAAACGGTTTTTATCTTCTTCAAGCTTAGTTCTATCCTCTGTTGCCAGTGCAAGGTTCTTGATTAAGTCCGTAATTTCTTCTTGTTGAGTAGCTACCAAGTTTTTACAATTGGAAAGTTCGACTGACAGTGTCCCATTCATCTGACACAAATGCTCTCTTTCTTCTTCAAGCTTTGTTTTTTCCTCTACTACTTCAGACAAACTCCCCATTAACTTAGAATTTTCAACCTCCAGAGCCATCTTCAAACTCTTGAAGCTACTTATTTCTGATAATATCTTTTCATTCTCATTGATATACAACTCCTTTTCCTCAGCTAGTTTCCTTTTATTTTCGTTTTCAGAGGTGATAATACCATTTAATCTTTCATTCTCCTCTTCTAACACTGTTACCAAATGTTTGCAGTCATCCAACTCTTTTCCCAGTCTGAACATATCTCCATGGAACTTTTCCAAGCTATTCTCTGTCTCACTTGTTCTAGAAGAAAGCTTTTCTATCTCAGCCTCTGCATTTAGCAGCTGATCTCTGAGCTCCTCCTTCGTTGTCAAAACATCCTTAAGTTCAGATCTGCAATGTGAAAGTTCATCCACGAGGCTCTGATTCCTCTCAAGAACTTCATCGAGTGAGGTATTAAGACGAGTCATGTCATCGGTTGATTTATGAAGATGGTTATCAAGCTCCAATTGTAGTTCATTCTGTTCAGAAATTTGCAAGTTAAAGATATCTTTTGAGAAACTTGTTACAATCAACTCTTCTTTCATTCTCTCCAGTAAATGAAGAAATTTACTATCTTGTTCAAATGAAGAAAAAGTCCCTGACGCATCCGAAGTTGAGGTCATATGTGCATTATGGGAGATAGCATTGGCATCTCCCGCATCAGATGTTTGTGAAGCCATATCATGGCCCTCGGACTGATCAGCAAAATTATCTTCTGGCATATATTGCACTTCACACCTGCTTGATTGTATCATATCTTCTGCATGAACTTGACTTTCTTCTTTCCAATCATCTCTACTACTACTTGAACTATTCTTCATACCTAATTTTTCTCCCGGACTAGAAATTAAATAACTGTTTGATTCAGTATCAGCACCAGATACAGATTTCACATCTGCTGCAATAATCTCCTTTTTATCGCAGTATCTATCTTTAAAAGTAGTCTCAGCTGCTGACTCATTCATACCACCAGTCTCTAGCTGCTTGTCTCCTGAAAACTCTGTTTCATGGGCTTGAACAGATTGCATCAATACATCCTCCATGCCTATCAATCAAGAAACAAGAATATATTTAATTATAATGGATTTGTAATTGGTTTCCCGGACCCACAGTTTATCTGGACAAATCACAACTAAAATACATTAGCAAATAAGTACCAAAGAATAAGAGGACAACCTACATCTTCCCTTGCTTGCAGCAAAGATGCAGACTGTGAAGGCAATAGCTCTTCTTCCCTACAACCACCCCATACTTCAGCTATTCTTCCCTGCTGCTCCACAGAGGCAGAAGAAATTTGGGGAGAGGATTCGGTGGAAGACAAATTACAAATATGATTATCGTTCTCTTCAGCATCAGTAGGAAGGGAAAGTCCAAACGGCATAGCAGCCTCAGTATTTTGGATTGGATGTTCACAGTCCTCACTATACCCTACTTCCTGCATCGGAACCTCTGCCTGGTCAATGGCTGATGTTTCGGCTAAATCCATCTCTTGCTTAACAGAATCAGTGGAATGATCAATCTCTGCTGCCAAAGAATGTTCCATAGAAGGTGATGCTGAAGAATCTACAGCATCTGGATCACGATAAACACTAGGTGAAAGTGCTTCATCAGTGGAACAACTCCCAGATGGGGATTTAGCAGATGCAGTCACAATGTCTGCATCTACATCATGCTGTTCTAATTTACTAGTATTTTTTGATGAATTTCCTTGACTACCACCGCCTCGATTATCCTTCTTCTTACGGAATTGCTGGAGCTGATAAATCGAGAAAATAAAGGGGGAACATAAATTTCAGTCTTGTACAGCCAAGTGGTAAAGTGACTGGTGCACAAAAACCATTTTCCGTCTAAGACAAATGTCCATTCCAGGTTAAAAATGATTAATCTCAGTCATATCAATCTTTAGAAAGAGAGAAAGAGAGAAAGAGAGAGAGAGAGAGAGAGAGAACCTAGGTACCAGAATTTTTAAACCCAAAAATCTCCCAATCCATGTTTTTCGCCATTGAATTAGAAACTATAGCCCAAACCTAAAATAATTAATAATCCTGGAACATAAAGGAGCCTACCAACTGAAAGTCACTGGAAACCCAAGAAAGAAAAACAAGGGGGCAAAGGAGAAAATAGAGCAAGCAGCAAAATTTTGCTTCCCAACTCGATTTACATTGAACACTGACGAGATTTTAAACTTGCTACGAAATAAGTAGAACGGATTTCACTTATGTGAAATTATGGGCTATAGTAATGGAATACTATCACATCTTCCCATTCGACTTCATAAGGCGACACCTAACATTTAATTTTAAAAATAAAATAAAAGGAACATGAACTTACCTTCTTCCTGCCTGCAGCGAGCAGATCGGAACGACTCTTGTTCTTGTCCATACGATCCGCTCCGTTTTTTGCCCCCACACTTACTTAAATGTTAATCGTCAATGAATCATTCATCTTTTCAAAGGCAGAGAAGCTCTACAGAAACAATATTTCCTCATCAGAAACTCCCAGTTCATAAGCGCTGCATTCATGCTTCCACGCCAATAAAATAAAGCAAAGTGAAAGAAATAAAAATTTAGAAAATTAAAAAAAAAAACACGAACTAGTTTCAAACGCTAGCTATCACCGCTTCGATTCAAACACAAATAACAGACCTCCTCCTAAACTATTCCACGAGTCGCACATCCCATTTCGCTTAAAATTCTACACTATTCTCAACCAGAAACCACACGGAAGAAAGCAGAAGCACCAATCCCACGGAATTGAAGCGCAAAACACGAAAAAATCAACAAAAGTAACGAGGAAAAAAACGAATTGGATGAAAGAAGGAACAGACCTTGATTGGAATCTCGTCAAGATCAACTCCGGAAGTTGGAGATGGCTTTGGATTGGAAAAAAATCGTCGTCTCCGTTCCACTCTCCCCTTCGTAATGCTTCGCTTTTTGCTTTCCAGATCTCACGCAAGCTTCGCTTTCGCGGGTGAAACGTAGAGCCGATGAACCAAATAAATTGTAATGAAAAAAAAAAAAAAAAAAAAAAAAAAAAA
>NW_019268521.1:4583507-4661264 GCF_002738365.1 Cucurbita moschata
AAAAAAAAAAAAAAAAAAAAAAAAAAAAGGAAAAAATATGTTGGTCTGTTTTTGCCTGTTTGGTGTGCCTAATTCCTGTACTATACGACGTCGGATTCGCAGTATTGAGTCGTGATGAACCGGACTGAACCGGACCCGGCCGTCGGTGCGAACCCGTTTGTTTTGTATTTTAACAATTAAGTTTCCCAACCAGATACAATATGCCCAAACTTTGTTAATTGGGCCAAGACCACGATGACTAAAATCAGGCCTGTCCCGGCCCACTAAAGAGAATAGGCCCACTAAGGAATTGGCCCAATTGGGCCGCTTGATTTTGCATCGGCCTTGAGATTATGGGCTCTGATTCCGTGGCCCAACTTGTACAAATCATTTTAAAATATTAAATTTATAGTTTAAATATAATTACATGACTAAATTTATAATTTAACATTTTAAAACTAAAAATTTATTTATTTTCTGATAAATATTATTATTGTTTTTTTTCTATGAAATTAAATCATAATTTAATTTTGTCTTAAATTCAGCTGAAAACTCATCCTAATTTATTGTCTTTTAATATCCAAATTCCAACGTATTTCACATTCCATATTTATATTTATTTTGTATTTTGGTGTGTGGTTATTTTATTCCTTTGTTTGTATTCACGCACGGTCTAGGGGTATTTATGACTTTTCACGTTCATTTTGGCGGCTCATTTTGAGTTCTTTAATTATACTTGTTTCTATTTTTTATTTTTTAATAAAATATTCGAATTTATAATCAAATATTAAAATTAAAACTTTGAATTTTAAAAAAATTATCTAAATTTACAAAATTTACCGAATATTTAATAAATCTAAAAATTCACAGACGTATTTTTTTAGTACACAGATTTGAAAGCTGAACGGAGTACCAAATATACACCAACTTTAAAATTTAACGACAAAAGTTTGAATCACTTTTAACTTATTTTAAGGGGCCGTTTATATTCTCAATTGGTAAGTTGTTCCGAATTATTTTTTATAATTTCGAGATATCGCCTTTAATTTATTTACCTTGTCGTTTCTATATATATTAGACAACTGTATGATTTCACATGTAGTCGGCATGTATTTCCTTTTGAAAGACGGTTACAACGGTTACTAAAATATTGATAAAAAATTAAAAATATCTGACAATACAGCGTTATCAACCAAAATATCTCCTCATCACATGTTTATGACCCATAATAAAAATTAACCTTAATATAAATCACAATTAAATTGAAAAATATATATTATTATTCTCTAATTATATAATAAAAAAAACTTTATAATTATTAAAAACATAAATTTTATAAGGACCTATAAGAAATTATAGTCTAAAATTTGGTCCATTTAAATTGTTTTAAAATAACGAAAAAGCCACGCAACTATTACATTTGTTGGTTTTGGCCCCATTCCGGTGCATGCTTGACTATTTTACGACGAGTCAAACTTGGACACTTGTTGACCAAGTCCTCTCCGTTTCTCTTCTCCTCTCATTTATTTATTTCGATTATTAAATTACTTTTATTTTTATAATTTTAGTTATTTGCTGATTAAAAAATATTTATTAGCATTTTTAATGTAATTTTGGAAATATATTCTATTTCACAATAATTATCCTTATTATTTAATGGATTTGGATGAAAATTAACTTTAAAATATTTAATTTAACGTTTATTGAAAATGTTACAAGCCAAAAAAAATTTAAAAATGTTAAGGATTAATGCAACAAATTAATTTTACTGTAAATGAATAAATAAATATATTCGAATTAATTTAATAAATATTATGATAATTAAGCTTAATCGCTCAATTAATTCAAAAGGTTTAGAGAAATTTATCACTTACTTTATTAAAAGTTGGGCTGCATCACAAAATAATTAATTATTAAATTAAAAAGAAAAAACCCTAATTATTTTTGTTAATTAGCACCAGCTAATTTCCGGACTCCTTTAATGCTTTGTACACGTGGCAGAAAATCTTCAAATGATTCATCGATTATTAAATGAGGGAATGGAAAAAAGTCGCCGTCAACTCTTTAGGAGAATCTCCACCGTCGGATCATCGTGAATGAATAAATATTTATTTATTTTTATTTTAGTGCATTTTGTAGTAATTTTTGCAATTTTAGATAAATAGTGTAATTAAATTTATAAATCTCATATTTAATTGTAAAAAAAAAAAAAAAACTAAAACTAATTATCAAACTTTATTAAATTATTTGGTCTTAATAAATTTAAATTTTTTTTAATATATAGTAAAATTAAATTATAAATCTTAATTTAATTTGTAAAAAAAGTAAATTAACTATTTAAAAAAAAAAGTGAAAAATGACTTCGTTGGACTCATGAACATCAATCGGTCTCTTTTATTCTCTGTTCCGTTCTTATTTTCTTCCACAGTATGGCCCACTGTTTGCGTCTATGAACGGATCCTCACCGTTGGATCGTGAATCCACTTTCACTGCCAACCTGCTTAGCCGGTCACCTCGAGGGCTATTAAATCATCCCCAACCCCCACACTCATCTTACTTTCTCCGCAAACTTATCTCTTCTCTTCAATCTCAGTCTCGTAGTTCAGTCTTTTCGTCTCTGTTTCTATTATCGTAGCTTTAAGCTCTCAACCATGGCGGTCGATCTAGTGAGTTTTCCTAAGATTGATGATCAGATGGTTATACAGGAAGCTGCATCGCAAGGATTGAAGAGTATGGAGCATCTGATTCGTCTTCTTTCTCACAAGAAAACTTCAAACCATGGCGATTGCTCTGACCTAACCGATGCAACTGTTCTGAAGCTTAAGAAAGCGATCTCTCTCCTTAATCGGACTGGTCACGCTAGGTTCCGGCGAGGTCCGGTTTCTTTCTCCTTCTCATCGCCGATATCTGGTTCATTTCCTCATCTCTCTGTTCCTCAAGATCAGACGATGAGTCTCGCTCCTTCTCTGTTTACTTCGCCGGCAACGATTTCTGCTCCGCCGCAGGCGAATATCGTCTCTGCAGCGGCGAACTTGCCTCAGTCGCAGCCTCAGAGTTTGACTCTTGATTTCACCAGGCCGAATATTTTGAACCCTAACCCTAAGGGAACTGATTTAGAATTTTCTAAGGAAACCTTCAGCGTCTCTTCCAGTTCCCCTTTGAAGTCCTCTGCCATTACTGGAGACGGAAGCGTATCCAACGGAAAAGTAGGAACGGCCTTGTTTCTGGCACCGGCACCGACTGCTTCCGGTGGAAAACTGCCGCTCTCTGCGGAGGCGTGCAAGAAGAAGTGTCACGAACAAGATCATTCCGAAGATTTGTCCGGGATAATCTCTGGATCGAAATCTGGTTCCGGCAAGTGCCATTGCTCAAAGAAAAGGTAACGAACTGATTTCATCTTCTTCACACTTAACCTAACAAAATAATCGACGATTTCTGAGTGATATTAGGAAGAACAATGACCATAAGGTTTCTAACCAAGAACAGAGTTGATGGAGAACGAGTTGACTCGTCTGAGTCATAATAAGGAACGGTTAGCGAATTGGCACAGCACGCGTGACACTGACACGATTAGGTTGTGGTTTAGCATTTTAAAAAATAATAATAATATTGAAAATCGATTTTGTTTTCAACTTGACAATAAAGCAATGTTGTCTCGTTCTTTTAGCCTTAATTGTTGACCGCTGACTTTTATTCACGTAGTGGGCCCCACCGCCGTTCTCATTTTACAACAATCTTAGAAAAAATACTTAAATATTGACTGCCGTCGTTTTCTACAGAAAACATCGTATGAAGAAGACGATTCAAATCCCGGCTATTAGTTCGAAAATCGCCGACATTCCAACGGACGAGTTCTCGTGGAGGAAATACGGTCAGAAGCCGATCAAGGGATCTCCATACCCGCGGTTAGTAGACGCTAAAAACTGCAACTCCACGCCGTGTCGGCGGCGATTTATTGAAATTTACCGATTTGACTGAACGATTTTTCTTTTAATGATTTCAGAGCATATTATAAGTGTAGCACGATGAGGGGATGTCCGGCAAGGAAGCACGTGGAGAGAAATCCGAAGGATCCGGCGATGTTGATTATTACGTATGAAGGGGAGCACCGCCATACGCCGAGCTCGTTGCTGGAAAATAGGGCCGCCGGAGTGTCTTTAGCTTTGGACTCAACTTGAAGCTAGAAAAAAAAAAAGTGGGTTTGTGGAGGGAATAAGTAGAAGAAAAAAAAAAGGAAATGTTAATTTTGACTTTGTTTTTATCTTTTCGTGGTGGTTGTACATTCAAAAAACTCAGAATGTAAAAAATTAAAAAAAAAAAAAAAAAAAAAAAAGGAAGGAAATGTTACTTTTGACTCTGTTATTATCTTTTCGTGGTGGTTGTACATTCAAAAAACTCAGAATGTAAAAAATTAAAAAAAAAAAAAAAAAAAAAAAAGGAAGGAAATGTTACTTTTGACTCTGTTATTATCTTTTCGTGGTGGTTGTACATTCAAAAAACTCAGAATGTAAAAAATTAAAAAAAAAAAAAAAAAAAAAGTTTATTTTTGACACAGAAGAAATTAGTAAAATGGCAAATTTGAGGGAATGAGTTTAATTTTATTTTTTCGTTTTATATATATTATTAGTTAAAATATTCTTAGTTTTTATTAAAAAAAATGTTAATACTAGAAAATAAATATAATAACATTCATAAAAAGAATTTTTATAATTTTAAAAAAATAATATTACACATTTTAAAAATGTTTATATATTATTTAGCGAGTAAAGAAGGACATATATCTCAGCAAAACATCAAGGAATATAATCTCCGTTTTTGGTTTCCTTTATTTTTTATTCAAATGGAGATTGTGTGTCGGGTTTGAGAGGATTGACGCATAGCCTCCATGTTAATTGATAATTTAATATGGTAGGAAATATAAATTGTTGGGGGTGAAAATGGAAATATGAAAACATTGGGGGTTGATTTTTGAGGTATGAAAAGTAAAAAAAAAAAAGGGGGTCTTTTGTGTTCTAGGATAATTAATTGTGAAGTAAGAATTAAATTATATATCTTTTTGATTGAATACTTTATTTCACTTATTCCGAAATTGACTTGTTCTCCCAATTAAATATACAATTTTAGGCATATATTCAATATTTTTAAGATTATATATATAATAAAAGAACCCTCCGACTTGTCTTTTCCACGTGGCGAGTTGAATTAACTATTTTCCAACCGAGTTTTGGAATAAAAAAATATAATTATTTAAAATATAAAAAAAAGGTACAGAAAGGGTAAATTGGGCTTTTGACTTAGTTGGACCGTGGGCCATTTTTCTCGCCCAAGTGTTTGAATAAAACGAGACCATAATTCCAAAACTAGCCGCAATTTTACTCTCTTGGGTTTCAATTTTTGCACAATTTAACCTTTTTTACCCTTAGTGGGGGCAGAAACCAAAAGGAAATAATTATTATAAATAAATATGATTTAATTTAGTTAAAATATGGTAAAAATTACATTATAGATTGTTAGACGAACACGACACTCCACAAATATATTGTCCATTTTGAGCATAAACTCTCATGACTTTGCTTTGGGCTTCCCCAAAACGCTTCATACCAATAGAGAGAGTATTCGTTAATTATAATTGATTATAAACCCATGATCATTCTCTAAATTAGCTAACGTACATTAGTCACTGATTTGATGCAAATGATAATCAAAATTATATATTTAAAAATGGGGGCTTACATTTTTAGAGGGGAATTTAATTAAATGAAAGTATTTATAACAATATTTTTTGGGGCTTAGAGTTGGACAATTGATATTCTAGTTTAAATCAAACGGCAATTTTTATTTATTTATTTCCCATTAATAATTTTATTATTGATTTTGTTATTAAATAATGTTCTAGTTGAGGGTAACGAGAAAATTCGATGATTTATTTTTGTTTTTATTGGATTTTGATTTATTCACGCTACATCATTTGACTTTTATGCCCCTCTTATGAATGTCTATTTTTTTTTTCTAATTTTTTTTAGTGGGCTGATAGATTAAAGGTGGGACCCACGTTAGTCAGAGAGGGAACAAAGTTTTTTTATAAGAGTATGAAAATTTATCTCTAGTAGACACGTTTTAAAATCGTGAGACTGATGGCGATATGCAATGGAGCAAAGCGGACAATATTTTCTAATGGTGAGTTTGAGCTATTACAAGTGTTATCAGAGCTAGACATCGAGCGATGTACTTACGAGGACACTGGACCTCAAACGGGTAGACTGTGAGATCCCATATTCATTGGAGAGGGGAACAATTCATGTCTTATAAGAGTGTGGAAACTTTGATATCAAATAAACGTTACAAACCTTTATATTAAATAATTACCTTTTCAAAAGCATTCAGTTGAAAAACGGTAAAATAAAATTTCAGGCATATTTGACGGTACTTTAGAGAAAACGACACTAAAATTAGTTTCTTTTATTAAAACTTTATCGACGTGTGGGAGTTTTTGAAACAAACTTTTTTGAACGGGTTACTTTCAATGTTTGTTAAGAGTAGTAGGTAAACTTGCACAAAAAAGGAAGCATTACTAAGGTGTGAAAATATCTCCCTGTTAGACGCATTTTAAAATCATGAGATTGACGACGATATCTAATATGCCAAAGCATACAATATCTGCTAACGGTGGGATTGAGATGAGCTATTACAAATGGTATCAAAACCAGACACCAGCCCGTGTGGCAACAAGAACGTTGGGCCCACAAAAAGATAGATTATGAGATCCCGGTTGGAGAGTAGAGTTCTTATAAGGGTGTGAAAGCCTCTCCTAAGAGGAGATACATAACGAGTCAAAACCGACAATATTTACGACCGAAAAAACGATAAAAAAATTACAAAAATGAACTAATTATTCTCTAGAGATTCTCAAAAGACATGTTGAAACCCAAACAAATTGAAAAGGAAACAAAGAAAGTAAAAGCAAATAATAGCAAAGTTTAAAGGAAAAAATTAATACATTGGTATATACCAACAAATATGCCTTGACCATTTAGGCAGTATCTCGAGAAAGGATAAGGAAATTTACATGGTGAATTTGGACTTCCTCGATTATTTATTTATTTAAAATAAATAAATAAAACCACTTGATTATTAAATATTATCATACTATTTAATTACTCAATCATTATACTAACTTTAATCTGAGTTAATTAAATATTATCATACTATTTAATAACGATTTAATTTACCAAATTTACAGCGGTAAAAGAAAATTACAGTTACGTACAAATATCATAATTTCAAAAAAGAAGGATAAAAGAGGAAAAGACAATCGGTAAGAATTGTTATTAATAGATTTTATTTTAAAATAGTTGAATTTCCACGTCATGGCGTAGATACCTAATAATCCGCAAGTGGACTCCACTATCCCGTCTCCCAAACACCACCCTTAATTTTTTTTTTTTAAATTTTAATTTATTTATTTTAAGGTTGCATTAATTTGTTATGTTTGAGGGTGCAAAATGTCTGCTCGTCCCTATCCATATTTTGTACCTATGTTTTATTTTATTTAAATTAAATTACAAAATAAATAATATTAGTAGAATTGTTGAGTCCCAAACAAAAAAAAAAAAATTTGTGAACTTTAAAAAATGTATTGGTTTAATTTTTTTTTTAATTATTGAAAAAAAACTAATAAAATTATTTCGTTAATTTCCGATTTTCTGGAAAAAAAAAAAAAAAAAAAAAAAAACAAATTCCAAACGAAATCCTCCCTTAAAACTCTTAAAATATCCCTTTCTCTGTAAAGTTCACAGAGTCCCCCTTATCCCCTACTAATCTCTCTCTCTCTACCAGAGAAGTCAGTACCAATCGCAGGCAACCGCCGCCGGTTGATGACAACGAGACCTAGTCCTTGGGCGTAGCCGGCGAGGAGAAGCAGAGCGGAGGAAGGTCGGAAGTCCGCCTCGCCTCACTAGTGAGACGGAGTCGATCCCCCGCCGTTAACTGATGGAAGTTATGTTCGGTCCTCCGACGTTCAACATCGAGGTTGCGGCGGCCACGGCGTTTGACGGCGTCTCTCTTACGCCGGAGAATCCAGCCGCCGTAGTCGAGACTCAGAACCGAGGTCGGACGAGTTTTCGCGGCTCCGGATCTGGTAGCTCGATTGGGGAAAATTCGTCGGGGAGTTCGTCGTCGATTGGAGTTCCTGACGGCGATTCTGATGACGACGGAGGCAGCGGTGAGGTTCAGAGCAAGTCGAAGGAAGGAGGATTATGCAGATTAGATTCTCTTGAAGACGCTCTTCCGATCAAGTGAGTTTCTCTATCTCTTAAATTTTCCCTCTCTTATAAACCAGAAACCAAAAATCGAAGTCGAGTCAGTGATCGAACTTTTAAACTTCCGATTAATCGAGTAATTTCGACGCTAATTAGAGATTTACAACTCTTTAATTTGATAAAATTTCCCCCGGAGGGGAAAATGAAATTGCAGAAGAGGATTATCGAGCCATTTCTCGGGGAAATCGAAGTCGTTTGCGAATCTATCAGAGGTGATTCAAGTGAAAGATTTAGAGAAGCCGGAGAATCCTTTCAACAAGAGGAAGAGGATTTTAATGGCGTCGAAATGGTCGAGAAAAGCTTCGTTCTACAACTGGCCAAACCCTAAATCGATGCCTCTGTTAGCCCTGGACGAAGACGAAGAAGAAAAGTATCACAAAGAAGCAGCTGCAGGTTCCGATTCAGAGGACAGAGATCGAGGAAGCGATGAAGAAGATGAAGAAGATGAAGAGAATGAACGAAGAGGACGAACCCTAGGGCACAGGTTCCATGATCGGAAGCTCGTTAATGGCTTCAAATCCAAGAGCTGCTTTGATCTGCAGAATATGAACAGCGATAACTCGCTATGAAATGAAACCCTTAAGCCTTTGTTCTCGACTTTAAAAAATAATTCCTATGAACAAAATGAAACGAAAAAAAAAAAAAAAACTTTTTATTTTTATTTTTTTTTAATTTTAATGTTTCAGAACTCCATGTAGATAAATTAATAAGTTAGGTTTTATCTAATTATCAGTAGTAATATATAATTATTTAAATGTATGTAATTATCTTCTTCATGTTTCATTTCTTTTTTTTTTTTTCATTTTGATATTATTTTTGGGTGATATAAAATAATGGTAATTAAATTTTCCCGACAAATTATTAAAATTTAAACTTTTAATTTCGTATTAAATAATATTATTAAATTTATTATTTTAAACTCTATTAATTTGGAGTAATCGTGTTTTTTTATCGATAAAAGTTTAATAATTTTACCAATTTTATTAAACTACTTCTATCTATATAGCTACCTATATATATATTTGGGCTATTCTACTAATTCAATTGGCCATGTTATATGTATGCTTCACGAGCCAATTCTATTGTTTACCAACCGCCGGGTATAATTGTAATGGTACCAAAATTTCGACTAGACTAACAATTTCAACGTGGACGACTAAATTAAAAACAATCGAAGCATTAAAAGCTTAAACATACTTTTGGCCTAATATTTTATATAGGTCGATAGATAAGTAAATAGTTAGATTTGAAACCATCGGAGGTGAATAATCAAGATAATAAAAATGTGCTAAAATATAAAATTAATGCTATATATATACACGTATTAGTATCAAAATAAATATATTATTTATATATATATATATTTTGTTAATTGGAGTCTGCTTTTTTTTTTTTAATTTCTAATTGTGTAGACCTACCACTAGTAGTTGTTGCCTAATTTGACTCGTTACATATTATCGTTAACCTCAGTTTTAAAATGCTTCTACTATAGAGAGGGTATAGCTCTACTTCGACAATGTCTCGCACTGCCCAGTGACAGTTTATGGTACCATGCCATTTGTAACAACCCAAGTTAACCACTAATCGATATTGCCCACTTGGCTCGTTACGTATCACTGTTAGTCTCACAATTTTAAAACGCGTCTATTAGAGAGGGATTTTCACATTTTTATAATGAATGTTTCGTAATTCTAAAAAACACATTTTTAAACCGTTAGACTAATGACAATACGTAACATGTTAAAACAGGCAATATTTATTACGGTGGGATTAAAACATATATTTAGTAAAAAAAAAAAAAAAAAACGAACAATTTGTTTAGAATATATGCTTTCCAACTGGGCTGGGCCTCGTATTACCCACAGAGTTGCTGTAAACCAGGCCCAGGGCTTATCCTGCAAGATTCGGCCCAAGGGCCCAACCCAACAATACCGTACATTTACCGCCAAATTTTACATACTGTCGTTATCCACTTCGTTCTGTCTCTCTCTCTCGCTCCATGGCTGATGGTTAGCTTCTCCTGTATCTTATCGGCACTTACAACCACCATTGGAGAAGATGCTATGGATTGTGTCATTCTCCTCTCGTCATTTGGCATGGAATCCATCCGACTCAATGAACGTATTTTCTTGTTCACTTCCTTCTCGCACGGCCGACGCCCGGCGTCGGATAGACTCTCCCCGGAGTCCCAATCTCAAGCGGCTGACCTCTCGTGTCGTCAGACTCACCCGTCGGAAGCAGCTTCACCAGGTTTTACTCGTTTCTGCTCTTTATTCACTTCAATCTACACTCATCTCGACTGTTTGTTCGTAAGAATGTCAGAATAAATAAAAAAGGATTCCGAGTTTTGGTCATGTTATTGCTTGCTGTTGTATTCGAAGTTTCATTCTCATGCCGCTCCTTGATTAAGGCGAATTTTATAATTTTCACTGTCATCTTCATTTTAAGTATCGGTAGTTCATGCTTTCTTATTGATTAAAATTATATAGTCTCACGTAACGGATTTGTGTGGAATAATATTTTCGACGTTAGAAATTAGTAGTTGCATGATAAGTGATGGTTTCCTTCGAAGTGTACAGTCTCGGCATTTCGTGTTGGAGTTCAAATTGTCATTTGCTTTCTTAGATATTTGAGGAAATCGAAATTGCCAAGAGACGTTATGGAAAGCTGAATACAATTGTTATGAATGCGGTCCTGGAAGCTTGTGTTCACTGCGGTGATATTGATTTAGCTCTGAGGACTTTTAATGAAATGTCAAAGCCAGACAATTGTGGTTTAGACAACGTCAGTTATGGCACGCTATTAAAGGTACTTTATTATAGTTAAACTATGATGAGTTTTAGAATTTTAATTGAGCTGTTCGAGGAATCCGTAGTGAGAATTATGTGGGAGAGTCGTGATTAGGTCTTGTTCCAGTTACGTCTTGGCCTTTTATTTGCCAGGGTTTGGGTGAAGCTCGCAAGATTGATGAAGCATTTCAATTACTTGAATCTGTGGAAGAAGGTACTGCGATTGGAAGTCCAACATTGTCCGCACCACTTATTTATGGTGTTCTAAATGCTTTAACCGAAGCAGGTCAGTTTCTACGAGAGGTCACTTGTTAAGCATTTTTCTGTGCCGTTACTGTGCTTATCTAGGCTTCAAGGATCAGAATAATGTCTTCAGTGTTTGGGGAGTTAGTTTATGGTCAATTGATTTGTATTTACTTGAGATTAGTTAAGCTTTGAGGTGTATCTTTCTTTTACTGTATTTCATCTACTGCTGTTACTTATTCATTATCATTATAAATATGACCGTCCTCCACCTTAATTGATGGTGGTGAGCATTACACCTTCCTTTGTGTACTAGTTTTGATTTATTCATTCAGGCTTAAATATTTGATACAAGTATATTAGTAGAATAAGTTTTATGTCAGCCATATTTTTTTGGAAATATGGAACACTTATAATCAGCATGCAATGAACGTTGCAGGTTGGGTTGGATGTCAGATTTGATAATGATATCTATGCCATTTATTCATATTTAATTATATTGCAGTGCAGTACAAAAAACTTCTAAATTCTTATAATTTTAATTTATGAGTTTGAACTGATCCCATATACATGGGCATGGATCAGACTTGCATTCTAATATTCCTACTGTTTTTATTTGTAATTAAAACATATTGATTATCTCCAGAGGTCATTGTGTAGACTTGTGCAGATTTTTGTTAGGGTATATTTCTCTTTAACTTTTAATGATTGTATGATGCTTAATGATACCTTAGAGAATCTCAACTAGTTTTATCATAGTTTCTTTGATGATTGTTGAAGTTAAATGTTATGGAAGCAATGTTAGAATCAGATTTAGGGAATGGTTCAGCTCAAATATTTATTATTATTATTGTTATTTTGTTCGATGCATTTATTCTATCATGTTGATTTTTGTAGTGCAGGAGACATGCGCCGTGCCAATGGTCTAATAGCACGATATGGATTCTTACTTCATGAAGGAGGCAATCTCTCTATATCAGTTTACAACTTATTGATGAAGGTGTGCACACAGTTGTAGTTCTGCAAGATTATTACTAATGAGAAATAAAAATATTTGTTGCAATGTATCAAATTATCAAAGTCTGACCTGGTGCTGCAATTTGAGATCCAGGATCCGGATTACACTGCTTAGTAATTTTCTTCTCTTGGATTTTCAGGGGTACATAAGCTCTGGTGTTCCTCAAGCTGCTTTAGCTCTGTACAATGAGATGCTAAATCTGGAGTTGAAACCTGATAAGCTTACATATAATACATTAATCTCTGCTTGTGTGAAGATCAACAAACTGGACGCAGCAATGTATTTCTTTGAGGAAATGAAGGTCACGAACATGTATTGAAAGGCCACTTTAGAGCCTCCAAATGTTTTTATTAGTTGGTTGAGGAATCAACCAGTGCTTATATTTTGTTACTCACAATTTCATTCTTTACAGGAACGAGCTGGTAAGTATAATCAGGAAGATATTTTTCCTGATGTTGTGACGTACACTACTTTACTTAAGGTCAGTGAACTTTTCACCTGTTCTGCTTATCATGTAAATAGATTTATATTTTTCAAGTTGAATATGCTTAGGATTTAGGGGTTTTGAATTATTTGAATAAAACTTTAGGAGTGGACTCCTCTGAGTTAATTTTTTTGTGCCATATTTTTGCATCTCTGGGAAATGGTGTTGATTCTGGTAATATATAGTTTATGGGTGTATATATTGAAGTTTCCAGTCAAAGTGTAGGCTTGATGGATTTGGAAGCTTTTCTATGAACGATATTATTGATATGCAATCACTTTGACGAAGAGAAGCTCAGTCTTCGTAGAGGAAAATATAATCTCGAACAAGTTACTGCCAATTTGATACTGGTTCTATCCTTCGAGAGTGATGCATAGACCTTCATTGTTTTACCATATGACACTTTATCTGGAAATCTTCTTTAGTTACAATGGAAGCATGCAGTTCTTGTCCACGGAAAACATGCATCCAAATCAATTACTTTCTCATAACCATAGGAGAATATTTACTCCCCCTCCCCCCATTCTGGTCTGACCCACAATAATTCTTGCATGTTCTAAAATTTCCTCGTGGGGTTCTAGGTTCTAGCTCCTGTCAATAACTAGAGCTACAAGCTTGTGCATCTTGATTCACTTTTCTGGCATAAACTTTCCACTCATTAATTAGTTTCTTTTTTTTTTAGGGTTTTGGGATTCTGAAAGATGTCCGTCTTGTTCACAAAATTGTGCTGGAAATGAAGACTTGTCATGATTTGTTGATTGATCGAACAGCATACACTGCAATGATTGATGCTTTGGTTAACTGTGGCTCTATAAACGGTATGATTTATACCCAACTAGTAATTGATGGAAATTTTGGGATTGAATTGTACTGAGTAGACAATTTGTCCATGGTAGCAGGTGCTCTTTCTTTATTTGGGGAATTATTGAAGCTTTCTGGATGGTATTTGGACTTGCGGCCAAAACCACATCTCTATCTCACTTTTATGAGATTTTTCTCTAGTAGAGGAGATTATACGATGGTCAAATGTTTGCATAGACGCATGTGGTTGGACTCCTCTGGAAGTATTTCTCCTGGATTTCAAGAAGAGGCAGATCATCTTCTCATGGAGGCAGCTTTACATGACAATCAGGTACTATCCGTTTACTTCTGAGTTTTAAATGTTTTTGATGAACGTATGGCTTGTTGTTCCTTTTATTCTTTTAGAGATGGACTGTTGGTTGTTGTATAAGTTAATGAGTTAATACAATATTAGTTTGTCTAATTTACAATAGTTTATGCCACAATGAGAGTCTGAATGGTCAAAAAACAAGTACTTTACCTTATGTACTTGGTAAGATTTTAAGTGGCAAGTTATCAAAAGCCACCTGGAAGCAAAAATCTTCCTTTCATGAATTGTTGTTTTGGTTGTTGGTGAATGCACAGTACATATATGGTCCTAATAAGAGTTTCCTTCTTGCCATTTCTCCAAATTGGTGTTTTATGTTCAGCTGTAAGGAAAAGTGGGAAAGTCTAGGCTGTCCGTCCGTTAGTATTTTATGGAAGATCATAGACATTTTTGGTCCTTGTGCTTTCCATGGAATATAAGGAAGATTATTTGGAATCCTCTGGTGAGAACACGTTGGAGCTAACTAGTTCTTTGAGCTCTTTGTGGGCTTCTATTACAAACTTATTATTATTATTATTGTTATTATTTAACACAATGGTTCCTTGCTTTAGTCAATCCAATTTGTTACTTTTTTTGTTGGCTCCATTGGATTTGCCATGAGTGGGAGGATATTTTATCTTTGCCACCTCTGAAATGTTTCTTGATCCAATGAAAGTTTCTGTCTCATTTATTAAGCAGAATCATGAATGATTAGAGTTGTTAAAGTGCTAAGAAGGTGAACTGCAATTTTACAATCTTGATAAGATCCTGTTATTTTTAGAATGTGCAATTGGTTAATCTTCTTTCTTTTCTATAAAAAATTTATGGACTTTGTGATCTATGCTTGTCCTTTTCAGATTGATGTGGCAACAGAGAAATTATCAACAATTATTAAGAGATGGAAGGGAATATCGTGGTCTAGCAGAGGAGGCAGTGTAAGTAGATATACCCTACTATCCTTAATTGTTGGGATAAAAAGTTTGCAATTTTGCAGCATGTACTTCCATTGTGAATGAATTTGAGGATATTTTCTCAATTCACCGTTTTTTGCACTCTCCGGAAAAAAATTATTTTATTTTATTTAGATCTGTGTGAACAATTATTACAAACTTCATTCTGGTCCTATTTTTTTTCATGTTTTGTTGGTGATAATCCCAAGGCCTTCTAAAGGCGTGACTCAGGATAATTTATTTGGTCTCTCATAAACAAAAGAAGCCTAAGTTTCTTTTTAGTTCATCAGTTCAAAATTCATTTATACACTTCTTCGGCTCTTCTATGCATATTAGCTTCTTGATGGACTTGACTTGAAGCTGATTATATGCTGTCTTAGAATTCAGACAATTTATAATACTATCTTATACTTTTAGAACTTCCAAAACGTCTATGGCCATGAGAAAATTTGCTTTTGAGCGGTCCAATGCTTGAAATGCTCAACCCTTTTTCCCTTCTCTGCATTTAAGCTTTGAAGCGCTAGTGTCTTTTATGAAACCCATTTTTTATTCTATTAAGCTAATATCTAATATTTATGTTTATTCTGATCCAGGTTGCTCTGCGTATTGAAGCATTGCTTGGACTCACCAAATCTTTCTTTAGTCCTTGCATATTTCCTCGGGTTTGAATTCTCTGTTTTTACAGTGGTCTAGTTTATTTCATATCTTAAAGATGTCAAAGAAATGGATGTCTGTGATATAAATGCTAGTAATATTGTTAGGGTATAAGGTTATTAGTAATTAGTTGGGGAAGTTGTTATGGTGATTTGTTATAAATAGAGTGGGTAGGAAAGGTTGAAGGCATGCATTGGTTATATGGTTTAGGCTTATGTGAACACGAGAGAGAGAGGATCAAACTACCTCGAATTACTTGGGTTATCTTTTGGATCTTTATCTTTCATATTTCAATTCCATTTCAACTGTTTGGGTTCTATTAGTGTGCTTATGCTTGTAAAGATGTTTGCATGCTTAACTGTGGACATTGTAAATGCTTAGCAGAAGCGTTTGGTCATTCACTTCTGTAACTGTTAATGGATGTATTTAAACTTATAGTGGCCGGATGAGTTTTATTATGAAATTTCAAAATTGTAGAAAAGAGTAAACATGTTTTAGGACTCGAGTCCTAGATGTCTGCTATTACCATACATTTTAGTTAATTATTTGATCATATGGTAGTCTTCTCTTTAGTTTAATTGTACACATTCGTTCCAGGTAAATCCAGGTGCTCCTATTGAGAGTGTCATGATGCCATTTAAAGCCGTTCAGCCATTAAATGGAAACTTACAGTTGAAGGAAGTGGTCATGCGTTTCTTTGACAAATCAGTTGTGCCTATCATAGACGATTGGGGTAGATGCATTGGACTATTGCACCGAGAAGACTGCTCTGAGGTGAGTTAGAATTTTTTTGTCCATGTCGTTGGAGACAAATTACACCATAGTGATAGAACTTTCTCTATAACTACACATGTTATTTCTTGTGTAAACTTAATCTTTTTAAACCACATCATATGTAATACCGTAATACCCAAATCCACTGCTAGTAGATATTGTCTTTTTGAGATTTCTCTTTCAAGCTTTCCCTCAAGGTTTTAAAAACGCATATGCTAGGGAGAGGTTTCCACATCCTTATAAAGGATGCTTTGTTCTCCCCAACCAATGTGAGATCTCACTATCCACCCCCCTTCGAGGCCTAGCGTCTTCGCTTGCATTCATTCCCTTCTCCAATCGATGTGGGACCCCCCAATTCACTCCCCTTCGGGGCCCATCATCCTCGTTGGCACACTGCCTTGTGTCCACCCCCTTTAGGGCTTAGCATCCTCATTGACACATCACTCGGTGTTTGGCTCTGATACCATTTGTAATGATCCATCGCTAGCACATATTGTCCTCTTTGGGCTTTCCCTCAAGGTTTTTAAAACGCATCTGTTAGGGAGAAGTTTTCACGCCCTTATAAAGAATGTTTCAACCGACAACCGACGTGGGATCTCACATTATAAATCAAAATGACAGGAATACTATACTCATTGTTTGATATGAAATCTCACAAAACCTGTGTGTAATCACTACGGATGCTTGATTGAATAAGACGGGCTTCTCAAGGAATATTTATGAATCATAGATCCTGTTTTACTACCTTGTATCTATTGTGACCAAGTGCAGGACGATCATTTAGCTGAATGATTGTGGATGTATGTAAAAGTAGAAACTTAAATATTTGTTTATGGTGCAGTTGGAGGCTCCCCTTTGGAAAATGATGAGAAGCCCTCCTCCCGGTGTTACGACTACAACATCGATCGGACATGTTGTGAATCTAATTCTACGAAAGAGGTACAAAATGATTATTATTGTAAGATATAGCAAGTTTAGCACATATGATAGCTCGAGTTCGAGGGCTGTTGGTGTTTTTACTATCGAGCAATTGTATGGCTTTATTTCTCCCTTTCCCATACAGCTTCAGCCAAACATTCCACATAAGACGTAGATGACAATAACACTCCACTTCTTAACTTAGCTTTACAGCAAATGTCTTTATGCGTGTCTCTCCTTAGTTTTGGGTGGTGTGAGATAGTTTGAATGAACTTTTGAGCATTGTGTCTATTTTTTTTCTTACCTTTAAAATGCTTAGACTTTGATAATAACTATAACCGCCCGTAACAAGCCAAAGTGGACAATATCTACTAGCACTAGCAGTGGACTTGGGCTATTACAAATGGTATCTGAGTCAGACACTAGGTGGTGTGCCAGTGAGAACACTAGGCTTTCAAGGGAGTGGATTGTGAGATCCTACATCGATTGGGGAGGGGAACGAAGCTTTCCTTATAAGAATGTGGAAATCTCTCCCTAGTAGACCTGTTCTAAAACCATGAGGCTGACGGCGATACGTAATAGGCCAAAGCGGACAATATTTACTAGCGGTAGGCTTGAGTTATTACAGTAACCCCATGTCATAGGGATGGACTACGATCGACTTGGTTGCGTATAAATTTGATCATTCTTTTCAATCATGCCCAATCTCCATTTCCTCATCCTCGGTCTCATTTTCCTTTAGTGATTAGATCAATCAAAATCTCCCTTCTGCCTAATTCCATCTCTCTAATCATCGTTTCGAGATATTCAACCTTCATCTCCCTCACCTTCCATTTTCAAAAGTTACACATATGGAACTTTTCACCCTGATTGGCATCAGATTTCGATAAACTCCATCTCGGTTTCTATTAATGGGATCTTGCAACTTACCTCATGTCTACCCATTCCTTCTCATAAGTTCTTTGGTTTCAAGAATTAAACCCTCTATAGGCTTCAGTTCTTGAAATGGTGACCTTTTCTCCACCTTCTTTTAATCTTGCATTTGCTTTGGCAGGTTTAGGTCCACTTGCAGGCCACATTATTTACAACCAATAAATAATGTTGGTTGCCCCACCAACTGAAACCTTCAAACTTAATGAGCCATACAACCCAATCGAAAGGGGAAAAAAAAAAAAAAAATCCAATTTCCTGCAAATTCAAAGAAATAGCTTCATCAAGACAGTATTATAAATAGGGGCAAAAACCATAAACCCCCAAAAGTCAACAAAAAAATTGTTTAAATTCATAAGTTATTGATGAGATAAAGTACCAAATTTGGAAGTAAGTTAAAGCTCAATGGAAAGAGCTAAGCTTGGCGTTGAAGGGCATATAATATTGGACATCACTTTCCTCAAAGATAGTGGCAAAAAAATTATTGTGTTTTGAGAAATTTATTGTGAACACCTTTCCTCTCCTAACCCTTTCCCTCTCCATTAGGTAATATAAATCATGCTCAAGTGGACCATCACCCCCTCCCAAAAATAATGAATATTATAAATGCTTTAAAATGGCAACGAAGTATGGTACAGGTAAGGTTGACATGTTCTTTGGTTTCATTTCCTTTATTTAATTAGTGATATATACATTTTGTTAGAGAACTTTTACTAATATGAGCATAGTCGAGTGATAATTGATCTGTTTTTTTTTTCCTGAGGCTGGAGGTTTAAATTGTTATCGTACCTCTGTTGAATTAAACAATTTTTTTTAAAAAAAATTATAGTTTATATTAATACATAAAAGAGGAAATAAAATGAAAATTCCCTTACTTATAGCCATTTAAAAAGTTATTAATTTAATCCAAAAATTTAAAGGGCCAGATGTGTTTTTTAAACCATTAAAAAAATATAAACATGTGGGATTCCTCTGTGAGCCATATTTTTTAATTTTAGCAATATCCAAATTCCTAATAAAATATGGCCCACACGGAGCGGGATACTGGACCCTCTAGACCACTAGCTAAACGGGCCGCTGGGGGCCCATTATAGAGGCACCGAAATGACGCTTATGCCCCCAGTGGTGACAAAAACATCTTTCCGTTTCGTACACCTTTAAATTTCTACAATAATTCAACTGACACTGATACTGACACCGTACTGGAATCGCGTAATCAATGATGGTTGAAACTTGAACAACGTTCCTCAGCCGTCGATCATCAACTGTACAGAACGCTCCGATCCGACGGCCGATATCGCAGAAGCCGCCATTTTCTTTGTTCTTGCTGCTGCAGAACGGCACCATTCCCGGGTCTTCCGCTGAGCTTCCAAGTATCCCTCACTATATTTACACGCTCGAAGTCTCTACCTCTTTTCCATTTCGGATATTCTGTTCTTCTACCGCAATTCTTGCTCCGAAGTGAAACTGAAGAAAAGCGTCTTCGAAAAGCTTATGATTCGTTCTTTTGTCCTTAATTTTTTCCGGAAGAAGGTGAAGTTCTTCTGTTCTTCTTTGCTTCTTTCGGTTTATTCTAATGTTCAATCTGGTTTGGTTTCTGAAGTTTTTCGAATTTTGTGAAGTTCTTTTGGTGTCTTCCTGATGGATTCTGTTCTGCACTCTTCATTTTCCTTTAGAAGCCAACTACGAAAGATCCGAATGCTTTTTAGACGTCTAAATGAATTTTGGCTACTTCCTTTTGTTTGGTTTGATCATATTAACTTTTTCCCGCCCTTCCATTTCTGTTGATTGAGATACATTGTAACTGGATTGCTGTTCATGTCTTTCGCTTGGAACAGGAACATTTCGTAGAAAACAATCGAGCAAAACAATACACTGAGATCCACCTTTTATGAGGATCGATTATTGCGCATGTCCTTTGGATTCTTTTGCTCTATTCTTTTAATGGTCCTTTTTTCAGAAATGTTCCTTGAAGATCAGATATTCGGTTCCTTTTGTGCATTATTGATTTTGTATCTGAGATATTCAATTGTGCGTTCTTTTTCAGAAATGTTTCTTCCTTTTTTTCTTTCTTTTTGTAGTATTTTGATTGTTTATCTTCTTTGGAGTATTATCCAATATCCATTTTATACTGTTAGATACAATGTTTTGGTGTTAATCAGCTAATTATTCTTTCTTACTCAATAATTCCGAAAACCTGCAGTTCCAGATTGTGACACAAGTACTGTAGGATCTTTTAAAATGTTGATTTTCTCAGGTTCAATTAATCATGATGATATATGTATTTAGCTTGTTTTTGGACCTTACTACTTTATCTGGACCATCTTGTTTATGTTTGTTTAACATCAAAAGAGTTCATGTCAAACTAGGACGAGTCGATATCATGAACAGAAAACAGAAAAGGAAATAAGGAAGACAAAGAAGATCTGTCTTCTAATCTGGTTAACAAGTGATACTTACCTTGTGTAATCACTGCTTTGTTCCCCTTGAGTCAGAGCGTATGAACACGATTCGTCGGGAGGGTTCTAATATATAAATGTAATCATGGGTGCAGATTTGATCAAGTGCCAAAGTAAAAGCGCTTCTTGCAAATTTCCAAGTTGAGATCAACAGTTGTTTGGTTCAGTGCTGAAGATATTTCAGGTAATCTTTATATCTTCTCCACAAGTTTTTTTTGGATGTGAATTTGTGGTTTTTAGAGGTTGCTTTTCTTTTATCTCTACATTTGGTATCTTCACTGTATTCTGTTTTTGTTAGTACGGACACAGATGACTGGCCATTGGTCTAATGGAAGTTTTTCCACTTATAGAAACTCCTCATATGTTCCTTAATTGTTGCAGATTGGTTTATAGGCTGCGAAGAGTTTCTGATGGATGAGTATTGCAGTAAAAGAGTTCATGTGGGAATTGTTTCTAGGAAGGGACCTGGTGTAGTTTTGAGGGATAACATGAAGCAGAGGGATCAAAGTAATCGACACAGCGACCGTCTTGGCTGCACTGGCAGGATATGCTCCAGTAGTGATGCACAAGTTGGCCGTTCGAATAAAGCCAGCTCAAAACGACTATTCCGCAGCTCGAGTGGTAAAGAAGTTGTTGGAAGTTCCTCTGCAATCAGAAATTTCAGGAATTCTTTTCCGGAGCCTTTTGGAAAGCTATCATCTAAGCTTGAAACTGATTCGTCTGATAATGATAGCATTCAAGATGAGTTGGAAGAAATGGAATTCACCTCACCTCCTGGATTGCTCCATACAGGGCTTCATGTAAAATCCGAACGTTCGGTGCCTGCTGATGCCATGTTGATGGAAAGGGGAAGCTGCAGTATGAACTCTAACAATAAATCTAAGAGAAACACCATTCAAAGATATAAAGTGGACAATCAAGAAACTCATGCATCAATGTGGCCTAGAAGTCTTTGCCAGATATCAAACGGTGGTTCCAGTAGGTTCGATTCGAGAAACCTCGCATGTGATTCAGTATCTGAAATAGTTTCATCAGATAGTTCTTTGCTGGATCAAAACCTTGTGAGAAGGAAGAATGTAACAAAGAAAATGATATATGATGGTGAGAACAGTTCCAATTCTAGAGAAAAGATAGTGAGTGGAACTTCCCGAGGACAGAAGTGTAGTTATAGGCATGGCATCTCTATTTCTGATCAAAGACCAGGTCGAAACGTGTTTCACAAGCAAAATGTTCTTTCATCACATGGGACTCGAAGTTGGACGAGTGGATGTGGTGGGGCGAGGCATTCTCAAGGCATTAGTGATAATCTGTCGGTGCACGATTCACTAACGATGACTTCATGGACGCCTCGGACTAGTGTCTCCAGTTCCTCAAATGCTTCTAGTTCACTTCAGTTATCTTCAGAATCACACTCCAGACACCGCATGACTTACCCTGAACCAGAGGGCTATAGTCGAAGTCTACATGCTGCAGAAGCTGGTATTTCAAACACTTCAACAAATGTAAACAGTTTTCGATGTCGCAATGTCAATGGCATTGCCGAGGTATTCGACTTGTTTAGACTCCGCATCACGTTCTTATGTTCTTGGGAAAGAGTTATCACTGAAAATGATAAAAATTGCAGGTATTATTGGCATTGGAGAGAATCGAGCGGGAGGAGCGAACTTACGAGGCGTGTAGTCTATTGCTTCCTTCAGTTCTTTTTTAATCTCACTAAGAAAGAAACGAGTTGTTGACATGTCTTCATTTTCGTCTTGCAGCAGGCCATTCTTCTCGAGACGAGTACGTTCCTTAATCGCCTGAACATCTATGATCAGCACAGAGACATGAGACTTGACATTGATAACATGACATATGAGGTAAGATGAATACTTCTGCAATCTGCACTTCTCATATGCAATGGTTTTGACAGCAACTTTTCTCTTAAACAGCAACTTTTAGATTTAGAAGAGGGAATGGGGACAGTAAGCACAGCACTGTCTGAAAAAGAACTGACTGAATGCCTTCATAGAAGCATCTATCAGTCTAAACCCGAAGGAGGAACGGCCACGGGTTCGGTCGAGGATTTGAGCGACGTCAAATGTTGTATTTGTCAGGTTACCTTTCCGACCCTTCCTTTACTACTATTAACTCGGTCGATTCTAGCACCAGGATGCCGGTTTAGTTTCTAGATTGAATGAAAGTGACTTGAAAACTGATGAAGTGAATAAAATTTCATTCTGGATTGAGAATAGCATAGGCAACATATATATGCATATATTCAACAAGGTCCAAGAAATTCAAGTTATAGCTTTGTTCTCTATTTTCTTTGATCTTTACTTGAACAATCAGTTGAATCACCTGGTTTTCGGTCAAGCTACCGACCCGGGCGAGATTATTAACCATGGAACATACCCACAAGTCGTCTTTTTCAACTTTTTTCAGGATGATTTCTCTCATAGAAACTTGGATAGTTGTTTGCTTTCCCAATTATAATTTAGATGTTTCTGTAAAAAAAAAAAAAAAATCATTTTGCAGGAAGAATATGCGAGTGGAGATGAAGTTGGAAGACTGCAATGTGAGCACAAGTATCATGTAGCATGCATTCAACAGTGGTTGAGGATGAAGAACTGGTGTCCCATTTGCAAATCAACAGCTTTATCACCCTTTCAGATGATTTAAACCCATTTAACTTTATGTTTCTTTGTTCAAATTACATCTGTTTGTTGGAAATCAATGATTTTATTATTCATGTTGTTAATTAATAAAATGAATGATGAATAATTTTAATTATGTTACTTAGAAATTTGATTTAATATGATCTTCAATTTCAATTTTCATCGAGATTACTCTATGGGATTTCCATTTAGATGGAGAATGGAAGAGAGAGTGAAGAGAGGTTTCTCTCTGCTAGATGAATGAGACCGGGGCAGGGATTAATACCTTGCCTTGTCCCCGCTTAATATAAATATAAATATATATTTTTTAAAAAAGACATCCTACTTCATCCCATTTGCTTCCATGGTTCAAAATTCCATAAACCAAACCCCATGGAAGGAAGGTCTGAATAGAGAAGAGTAAAGCATGAGAAGAAGGTCAATACCAAAATACCAACCACAGCGATTGATTTACATGTGATTACCGGAATAGAATACATGGGGGCATGCACATAGCTATACAATTATTAGTATATCTATATCCAACGCGATGTTTCACCGCAGTAATTTTGGAGGTCGATAGTTCGATCTCCTATCTTATATGTGACGGCCCAAACCCACCACTAACAGATATTGTCCTCTTTGGACTTTCCCTTTTGGGCTTCCCTTCAAGGTTTTTAAAACGCGTCTAGAGGTTTCCCCACCCTTATAAAGAATACTTCATTCTCCTCCCCGACCGATATGGGATCTCACAATCTCTTTGATTAGAGAAGAGAACGAGTGCCAGCAAGGACATTAGACTCTAAAGGGAGTTGGATTGCAAGATCCCACATTGGTTGGAAAGGAGAACGAAGTATTCATTATAAGGGTGTGAAAACCTCTCTCTAATAGATACATTTTAAAAAACCTTGAAAAGAAGCCTAAAGGAGACAATACCTACTAGTGGTGGGCTTGGTTGTTACACTATAGTTATTGAACTCGAGAAAACTTTTACCTACCTCATTTGTACTTCATTGATGCATCAAAGTCTAAGTCTAAAAAGTGGATAAGGGTCAATTAAAACACCGGATTTGCTTATAGCAGAAATGTCTACTCCTTCCTTCGGAACTACAAAAAAAACTTCCACTTAGCTCACAAACAAAACGAGACACATTGACATCAGATATTGCCTTACAATGAAGCAGAAAATGAAAGTCTAGACATAGCTGAGAACAAAAGCGAACAATAACTATAAAAGGGAATTAAGAAACAGGATAAAGCACAGCTGGTCAATATCGAAATTTTCAAAGAATTCTGCATACCTTTAAAACAACCATGCCACTGTTAGTGTGGACAGCAAGAACAAAGACTGCAGTTTGATCGTCTCTAAGCTCAGGACAACAAAGTTTTCAACATATTATACAAAATATTGGATCATTCGACACGATAATAGAAATTCGATTTAAGAATATAAGTTAGATGAGAGAACCATCTCGTCGAAACTCGAAAGTATGTTCTTCCTCAATCAGAAGTGTTTCCTAAGCCAACGGAAGATTAAGGCTTTCTTTTTTCTTATTCAACATCACATAAATAATGTAGTTTCAGAAGTGTTGACAGAAATAGAATATTTTTTTTTTCAAAAACAAACCTTACATCCACACAAAAAAAAAAAAAAAAAAAAAAAAAAAAAAAAAAAAAAAAAAAAAAAAAAAAAACTCAAAAGATGGGAGCCAAAATAAAGCTTGTGACTTGATATGTAAGAAGAAAAGATAGTGTGTCATGTTAACATGCTGTAATAGCTCAATCTCACCGCTAGCAGATATTAGGGCTTTCCCTTCTAGGCTTCTCCTAAAGGTTTTAAAACGCGTTTGCTAGGGAGAGGCTTCCACACCCTTATAAGGAATGTTTTGTTCCTCTCTCTAACTAACGAGGGATCTCACAATCCACCTCCCTTGAGAGCCCAACGCCCTCGTTGGCACACTGCTTGGTGTTTGGCTCTGACAGCATTTGTAACATCTCAATCCTGCCGCTAGCAGATATAACCCTCTTTGGGTTTTCCCTTCTAAGCTTCCCCTCAAGGTTTTAAAACGCGTCTACTAGAGAGAGATTTTCACACCCTTATAAGGAATGCTTTGTTCCCCTCTCCATTCTACAAATGTAGAATGTCACACATGCACTTCGCCACTTCACCTTGATTGCTTCATAAATTCCTTCCTTTGTACATTACAGACTCTGAAGTTCATATTGTACACAGCAATAGTTACTTCAAAAGATACTTCATAACAGGCTACAAATACAGCTAAAAATGAAAGAAAATATTTTACTGACAAGCAAGCTATAGATCATAAGAAAAAAATGGGCAAACCTCTCAGAAGAAAACTAAATCAATAGTATGATGATAATACAGCAGACATCACAAGACCAGATTAGTACAATGCTTAATAGTACTTTAGATGCAAATATGCTTTGCAATCAACGCACTAGAGCCCATAGAAGTTTAAATTATTTGAGCAGGAAAGAACTAGAAGGAGAGGATACCTTTCCATGGTATTATGACCTTGAGCCTTGTCTACTCCAAACTTCAATCATTACGTTACCTTTTAGTAAGAATTATCTGCACCCAATTGGGCATAGTATCTGTAGAACATTGATTTGTTCAGTAGCAAGCTGGATATCGATCTCGTTGCAAACATCTTGAAATCAGGCTGTGCTGCTCCTGAGACGAACTTCTCACACACATACGTTC
This sequence comes from Cucurbita moschata, assembly GCF_002738365.1. NCBI lineage: Eukaryota > Viridiplantae > Streptophyta > Magnoliopsida > Cucurbitales > Cucurbitaceae > Cucurbita > Cucurbita moschata. The sequence continues at coordinate 4,609,532 of NW_019268521.1, forward strand.
ACATTTATCTGGAGGGGGCAGCTGGCACTATTCACATCGTGAAAGTGGGATTAAAGACAAGAGCAACATGATTATATAATGGATAATCATATAGTTGAACAGAGGAACAAACTACAAAGCGCATTGAAATGGATGTTAATTTGTTATTGATATTGAAATTCCAATAAATTCTCAGATTCTAAAGATACATACAGAGCACCTGAAGCTCTCACCCAGGTGATTCATCTTTCACCAAGCTAAATGACAGTATTCCTGCAAAACTTTTTTGATTCTCTCAAAAATAAGTTACATGAAAAGCTAAGTTACATGGTAGTGGCAAATGGGGCCAATATGAATGCTAAAAATGCAACAGAACAACCTTTTACGGGCGTTCTGGCTGAAAGCTCCCCCTTTCTTAGTCGAGTTAATTCAACTTCCTCGATGCAGCAGGCAATGATGTTACAATATTTTAGCATGAAAGCTTGGAGCCTGAACCAAATGGGAGCGATCAAGTACACCCCAGGAAGAAGGGAAGAACGGGAAGACATCCCAGGTGCGTTTAAAAGCCCGAAGGAACAGAGACCAGCCTTGGATGGCAGAAGAATAAATAAAACCTTTGCAACCGCTTATTCCTCAAAGGCACGCATACTAATTTTCTCCAACAGCAAAGGCCAATCTTCCCCAAGCTGCTTTGGATTGAGCTCCATAGCAACTTTGAAATCAAGCAATGATACTGAGCATTCAAAACTCTTTTCCTCCAAAACTTCAGATCGCCCGTTGCTATTCTGTACACGTAGGTGGTTAGTAGGCCACATACCATTTATAACCTTCCCTTGATTTTGTTGCTTCTGGATCGGGTGCCCCGTATGTTCAAATGTAGACCTTGTTCTCACCAGCTCAAGGCAAGACTTTATCAATTGCTTCAGGTACACATCAAGAGTATTATTCAGGATGTTAGGACATTCCAAAGAAACACCTTCAAGCCCTTGTGCAGTTGCAATTTGTTCCATGCGTTTTCTCACTGTCTCTGAATCAGACAATCCAATACTGTCATAACACCTCAGAAAATCGACACAACTGCCACTACTGCTGACTGGCAAGGCCTTGCGTGCCCCACCCACACTCGCTGAACAAAACGGAATACCAAGAGGTGGAAGTAGAGGACCTCTAAGGAAGCTTAAGGGATCTGATTGTTCCACCTCCTCTCCTTCTTCAAGAATGGATGCTTCTGTTGGACGTATTCTTGGTTTTCCTGACGGCCGCTGAACTGATCCATCTATGTCATTCTCAGGTAGCTCAGCTACTGCTTGAAGTTGCTGTACAGGCCTCTGATAGTCACACATGGTTACATTACCATTCTCTGTAATAACTTTCCTATCTTCAGTACCAGTTGATTGATACGAAAGACATGCTGTTTTTCCATTTGGACCAAGTGGACTCGGCCTATCCCTAAACTTCCCACGCAAGACAGATCTACCCTTCCGTGGGGACACTGGCAGAACCCCATTTGTCCAAATTGGTATACCCTGATTCTGATTTGGAAAGGCAGATCCAGTTTGTTCAGGGGCATCTTCTCTGCAAGGAGTATTGTTCGAAGCTTGTAGCACAGATTGTGCATGTCCTGATACATTTATAAGTGGTGGGGTCTTGGCTACACATGCATTCTTCAAAATTGACCTTATCAATTGATTGTGGAGCTGAATATTCTCCCTTCCAAGCACACGAACGCACAGCTTATCAAACTCAACCTTGCTCAGCTTCTGACCCAAGAATTTGCTCAAGTAGAAGAAGTACCGCTTGGACTTGTCATTTCCAAGTTTTTTAACTATCTGAGCTTTCAAGTCGGCTAAATCAATTCTGGAGCTTTGCTGAGATTGCATTTCTCCAGAGGCCGGTTGGGTTCATACACCGTAAACTGTAGCTCCAACCCCAGAATTGTCACTCGAATTGAAGCTGAATTGCGGTACTGTACCAATACAAAATCCCCCAGAATTTATACTTCCTCGTCATTCAGGACAAATCAAGTCTGAAAGGCCGCACCATTTGGTAAAAAACAAAATATACACAAACATATATATAGTACGTGCACCAAGCAAAAAAGAGCGGGTTTACAGCAGCCTGAAATCATAATTCCAGCAATGACTGAGTAACATTTAATTCGGAAGGATTCCGCAATCAACAACAGAGGCAACAAGCAGTAGAATGCAAACCCAGATCTATACTCCCAAAACCAAAACCCTAAAGATCAAAGCAGCTAAAGTCACTAAACCCCACAGCGAAACAAGAGAAAAATCAAGGCAAGAAACTTGTATTTATCATGGCGCAAAATCAAAGCCCTAAGTTGAATTTGAAAAAAGCAAACCAAAACCCGATCGGTCGAAAAAACAAAAAGAAACACCACCTACCTCGAAGGCGAACGCAAGAGGCGCGAATTGCAGCAGAGCAGCAATAGAGGAAACCCTCGTCCGTTAGGCGCAATTGAGGATGTGAGGAAGTTGGAAGTAGGAAATTGGAAGTATAATGATGGAGATCAGTAAAGTGTATGAGAAAAAGCGGAAGTTGGGGGTTCGAAAACGAGATTGAAGAACAAGAACACCGATGAATGATGAAGAACAAGAACAAGAAGAAGAAGAAGCAGAAAGGAAGCTGAAAATCATGGAAATGGAAGGATTGTTTGTGGGTTTAGAAGGAGATTGTATGAACAAGCTCTGACCTCAACGAAAAAAACTATGAAAGATTTGCAGCGAAAAACCAAACTTCACTCACTGGGTCCCAATCCCCCCTCCTACCTTCGCCTCTTGCCTCTCTCTCTCTCTCTCTCTTTCTTTTCAATTTTCCTAAACAAAATACCCTAATTTTTATTTATTTTTGGATTTTCATCAAATTTCTTCCAACAATTTAATTTCCCTAACTTTTAAATTTACAATAATTAATCTTATTATTTTTAACATTTATTACACTTTCATTTTTACTCGTGAAAGTCTGAGTTGTTATAGTCTAATGTGGCTGATCATTCGAAAAATTGATGAAATATCATTGGCTTGTCGTATACTTATCTTATCAACGCATAATTTCTTTATTTATTTACGTAATAACTTATTATTTATATGATTTATTAAGATATTTAATTTTTTTTTAAGAGAAATCAACCAATTTTAATCATATATTTCATATATAATAGGGATGATTTTTTTTTTTACATATAGATTTTTTTGGATATCGAAATTAAAATTTTAAAATAAAATTTTGAGATTAACATTTTGAGACTAATTTTGAAGTAGAAATGGTTGAAAGACGTGGAACCAAAATTAGGATCTAAATCGATGTGATGGTGACTTAAAAGAAAAAATATTTGTCACAACGTTTTTAGTTCATCCCCACACTATTTCAAGTTTCAATTTTCATCGGACGTTTTAATAAAATTTTTACTAATTTTAAGGAACATTTTGAGGAACGTTATTTAATCATTTTATATTATGATCTAATTTAAGCATATTGTAATTGGTTCAAAAATATATATTATGGACCGAAACGCCACACATCACGTAATAATTTTTTTTTTATTTTTTTTATTAATTTTGAAGTTAGGATTGTTTGAGATGCAATATCATTATAACCAAAATAATAATAATAATTATTATTATTATAATGATTTAAATTTATCACATGTATTCAATGGATCTATCTTTTATTAATTAATCACTCTTCCCAACCGTAATAACTGCCGAGCTGCAAAAGGGACAAAAGAAAACTGTCCCATTTTGGTAGTTAATTTCTTTATTTCTCATTTATAGTTTATTTTCTCACACTGTTTTTTACGTAAGAGCAAGGAAGGTAGTTGATTGATTGGATTTTAATTAGTTTTGTTAGTTATTGGTTTACTTTTAATTTCATTTGGTGGTTGGGGACCGTACCAAACCAGCTGGTTTAATAGTCGTCCGATCTTTTATCGATCAACACTTTATTTTTTGTGTCATTGATTTGAAATTTTTATTTTAGGTTAATGCATTTTTACTGTTTTAACTTCATATCCTCGGCTGGCACACTGCCTGGTATCTATTTACTTCGAGGCTCAGCGTCCTCACTGGCACACTGCTCAGTATTTAGTTTTGATACCATTTGTAATAGCTCAAACCCACCGCTAACAGATATTATCATATTGATGCTTTCCCTTTCGGGCTTCTCCTCGAGGTTTTAAAACGCATATGTTAGTAAGAGGGTTAGAGGTTTCTACTTTTAATGATCTTAAAATAAAATTCTAACGAACTGTCTAAATCGATACCGCGAGTCATAAATAAACGCATCTGTTAGTAAGAAGTTTAGAGGTTTCTACTTTTAATGATCTTAAAATAAAATTCTAACGAACTGTCTAAATCGATACCGCGAGTCATAAATGATATACCCATGAACGAAAAGCCTAGATTTTAGCCATTCCTCAAATAATTTTCCCATAACTTTGATACACAAAGCATCTTCGGTGTGGCTTATTCAAGCTGATTCTATGATCTAGCTCTATACAAAATCCAACAACTAATCAAACTACTAATGATACAACAACCTTGCTTTTTAGCTATGGTCAAAAGTTTTATGTTCAATGTTTGGTTCCACACAAAAATTCAACACAAACTACACTCTCGTTTCCTCCCACGTCAGTTTCTTCGTCTTCCTCGTCGCTGATGCGTCGTTCTGCCACCCGTCTTCCCTGCTGCTACGCTGCTCTGTGAACTCGGCTTCTCTACTGTATTAACATTACCAGCACCAGTTTTTTCCTTGCTAGAGGAGATTTTACAGTTCTCATTGCCTTCTGATACAACTTCACCGACATCACTTCCACCCGATAGAGCTTTATCGCTATCGTTGTCGTTCACGTCTGGGACCTCCATGGACACTTCACTTAATAGTTTGCATTGTATCTCTACAGACGACCCTTTCATCACGACGTCGGAACCTGATGAATTGTTTTCTTCCACTACATTGTCGATATGGTTCTGTTCTACAACAAGCTCCTGAGAAGAACTGCAACGCAAGAAAAGAAACTCAGCTATTGCACAATATTTACTTGGATAGAGACGTCGGGAGAGACGAGATGCCCGGATACCTAGGTACCAAAGGAGAACCATTGGGCAGCCCTGCAACTTCGTGCAACGCAAAGCGTTCTCTCTCATTTAAACTTGAACTTGATGCTGCACAGAAAAACAAATATAGTTCACCACCTAATTGTTGTTAGTGAAGCATATTCTGCAGTAGGAGCTGATCAAAGGTTCATTTTTTCAGTTTTCGTTATAATTTTTTTCTCTCTTACCAACGGGAAAACAATAAACATTATAGTTTGACAATCATGTAAACCAGCTTGTTAGCACTCTGATAAATCCAGTACAACTACTGCCTAATCCTACAACTGTCAGAAAAACGAAGAATGTAAAACATTTCGATAAATTTATCACGTACCTTTCCTCTCGGCGGGAGGATCGGTTTCCAAATCCTGCAAGCGAAGGAAACAATTGAACTGTATCAAATATCTAGTGGGATCGAGACCACTCCACTAAGAGATGAGGTGATACCAAAATTTTCATAGAACAGACACTAAGTTCATTTGCAAAAGTCTGATAGATATCTAGTCTTATGTGTATATCGATATCGAAAAGGGGTGAAGAACACCCGACAAAACACCCGGGCAATTTAAGAGGACGGGTCACTTCCTTCCCTACACTCAAACTCACGTCACCCCTCATATATACCAAATACAAAATTTAACTGTCAGATATGCAATTTTTCCATTTTGCACCTCCTAGAATATACGTTCAGTGTTGGAGACCCAACAAGGCCCTTCAGGGAGTCTGTTACCTTATCCTGTTGCAGAACAATGCTGGTTGTATCAAGTAGGCAAGTTTTGTTTTCCGACACATCTCGAGTGGTCTTTGACTCTGTGAGGGTGCGAATAAGGTTCACGATGTTTATGGAATTCCAAATTACAGATAGAGAATTAAGACATTTTTCATTATCTTTTACAAATGTAAGTACATTGTTGGACTCATAGAAATGCATACCTAATAAGTTATGAATGACAGTATTGTCGGGCGACCGATTCGTTGATTTATCTATCGACTTTACAGCATGCTGCATTTTATCTCCACTAGCAATTTTTGGGTAGTCAGAACGTGCAGAACTCGAATTACTTTTGTGGTCTGAGGCAAATGAAGACCAATCAAGCTTGGCAGATGGAGTTCTTAGCAGTTCCTCAGTTGCTTTTAAACGTATGCGTCGTATTTCCTCCTGGATTTTCCATGATCCACTGGCAGGAGATTCCCTTTTCACCTGCACTCCAATATCGACAAACAAAATGACGGGTTGTGTTGTAGAAAAATACATGATCATGTTCTTACAAGCATACACAAATTATACTACCAGCCAATGTTGGTCAGTCCTCTAGGTACTATATTTACTACACGATTTCGAGAAACTTGAAAAAGTATTTATCAATTGAACTTTCAACTGGTAGTGACTCGAAATGACAACCATACTAAAAAGTTGTAGCATAGAGAAATGTTCTGGAGAAGCATAGTGAGTGTAGTTTAATAGATAAAATGGTACCTTAGACGAAGAGAGTGGATTTCCACTAATTAAATATGATGTTTCTTCTTTGAAAAGTTGTAACCCTAATGGTGAAGGAGACTTGAAGTCAAAATTATTCGTGGAGGGAGATGCCCATGGAGGACGTGCTCGCATATATGATTTGGCTACATCTACAGGTGAACCCATGTCTTCATCATTAACCTGTAGTTACATAAAAAAAAATATCCAGTTTACATCAAGTACTAAATAAATTATATGATCCCACAAAAAAATGACTAGTAGAATAACTATTATACACAAGTTAATAAAAACGTGCAATGTGATCGGATCGAGAACAAAGTGTAATTAAAAAATTTATTCTCTCTACCCTCATTCATACTTTAGAAGCAAGTCGTTCCTAGGAAAATTTTGATATTCCAACCACAAGGACACTATTATGTTTTCTTTCACTTGTTCTATTGACTTTCATATCAGTCTAATATAATTTTCAATTGATTGAAGAAATCGGCTGAAATTTAGCTCGATTAGCCAAAAGCAAATCGAATGTAAGAAACCATTGAAAAGACATTGAGTAACAACTAGAAAGAAATATGCCACATTCAAGAACAACAAGAGAAAGAATCACCAACCACTGGCAAATTCGTGGAATTCAAGGTGCATGGCCCGTGATCCAATTTCAACGTCGAAGTAGACCCCAGTCCTAATCGTTTTTCGTTCAACCATTTTTTTGCCTCGAGAATTGCTGTGCTGCAGATTGCAGGCCTGCCATCATCTGTATTTATTTTTACACATCTTAGTCTGGTAAATAAGTTTAAATTTCTCATTAGGAAAATATACTCCCTAACATTTTTGTTTTTCTAAATGTTGACACAACTCATTATTTGTATAAAGTTAATTCTGGTTCAAAGGAGATTGGAAGATAAGTACCACTATCAACGGCTCTGTTTGATATCTCAGTCACCCTCTCTGCAGCCTCACCTTTGATGGTTTGACATTCTACAACCCTTGATTCAATTATCTGAAATAACTTGTCACGCTCCACCCTGCTTGAATGAAAGTGAGAATGATATGATCCAAAAGGCACAAGTAACAAATAATCGAAGTGGATCATCAAGTGGTAGTTGAAAAAACCAAGCTCATTTTAATGTCATTTGTCAAGCATGAACTAAACTATTTAACAACGAGACCATCATCACCGAACATATAGGACTATATTTTCCCAAGAGCCAGAAGGATTAAAGGAATGGCCATAGGAACGGGCACATAACTTATTTCAGCATTGTTGATCACAAAAACAAAATGGAGATTGTTTTTTTCAGATATTGATAGACAATTACATAAGAAATGTCGAGAGCAATATCTATGTCGAACCAACAGTACGGCTTGATGATAGTGAAAAAATGGATAGAACTATGGCATGAAACAATGAACAAGTTCATACAGAACTCCTCGGAAAAATTATTATCGTACCTAGAGAAGGTCTCCTGCATCAGTAGCTGTTCAATTATATGTTTGCTATCTTTCTTCTCTGGTGGGAAGTCCTTTCTTAATAAATTGTCCATCGCCAATGTCCCATTCTTCCAACATAAAAATGTCAATCAGACACAATGCTGAAGTCTATAAATAAAATACCAAATAATCCTTTGTCTTACACTTCTATTTTTTCACATATACTTTATTCATATTGCTATCGTGTTGACTTAAGAATCGATTTCCCATTCATATATTTTGTTAAGTTGTATACCCACATAGCACTAGCTGACACTCAAACCATAAGCTCTAGTATAATGTTGCATCACTTAATCATGAAAATTCTTTCTTCCAACATAAAAAAGTGTTAAAAGAACATAATACTGCAACACTCAAATCACGTATCAAATTCGATAGCAGGGTCTGCTAGAAAAATATTGAGATATTTGTTATATTGGTCAATAGTGAGACAAACACCTATGCAAGTTTATGATTTAACGTCTATATTTTTTACCTTCTTCACTGCTTCAGCTCGATTTTCATCATGAACATCATCTTCAACATCATCCCCTGTTAAAATAAGATATAATAAATCTTTAAAAGAGCCATATAAGCAAAACTAAAAAGCTGAGACCTTGCCACTCAAATGAATAATAACACAATACAACTCCTATTCATAGAACTATGTCATAAATAAATGTAAAAAGAAAATGAAAAATGTGCAAGGGCCCATATGAATGTAATATACATCTTAAAAGATGTATGATTAGTCATCAATTTAGCCCAAGTTTCAATTGCAAATGAATCACATATTTCCTGAACGTCCTGAGCAGAAATATGTCTATGATAAATGATATCACTGAAGAAGTAGTGGTGGCAGCAAGGAGCTTAAGATAAGGGAACCAAATTCCTCCCTTCCTATTTGTCATTGTAAGAGCCGTTCTTGGTAGCATGATCATTCAAAGAATGAAACAGAATAATTGGAAGGTTTTTGAGTCAGTGATAAAAGGGTTCGTACAATCCACTTATAAGTCAATGATGATATAATTATCTTTTAGGAAGATGGCCGTCGAGTATATATTTAATGTCAAGTGATTTGAGATGGCCTCAGTGATCAACACCAAATTGAAAAGGTCATGCCTGAGCATCTTGAGTATGCAGCTTCACCGTTGTTTGCTCCTACATGCCTAAATGCCATGGCTTGCTTGAAAAATGAAGAAAGACGTATCGGAAATCGCCGGTTGGGTTGACTTTTGTATTTATTATTGCCTTGCTCCTCCAGTAGATATTGATGGTATTCGTGAACCTGTTTCTGGATCTCTACTTCACGGAAACAATATTATATCTAGTGCCATTATCCCTACTTCTGCAGCTATCGGTCGTTAGTGATTCTTTTAGGTTCGTGGTTTGTCACATGAGTTTGAATTTCATATTTCCGCATGTGGAAAGAAGTATAAATATCTTCATATAGGTCAACCCACGATGCATCTTCCTCTCCAAGACTCCGAAAAGGTACTTTTGGAATACCAACAACAATATTGATCAAGGCTCTAATATCGACCTTATTTTCAAGACAAAAATGTAGCATTCTCCAATCAAACCAATGGAAAAATGGTTCGAGCCAAGCAAACTAGGAGTTAAGGACTCCTTAAGATCGTCTTGGACTTTCAAATTTAGGCCCTGAAGGAAACCCTAATTGAATCGCACTAACTCTTACAAATGCCAGGGCACTAGAAAATTTTATTGCTCTTCAGTCATCAAAAGATTTCCCAAGGCATTTTCTAATTATACTTTTTCGTAGCTGGTTCTAATTGTGGTGTATTCAAATAAGCTCCCAGAAGAGAATCTAGATCCTTGATTGTAACTTGTCTCAAAAACAATGAAAATGCTGTTTCTTGTTCTAAAATAGATCAAACTAGGTTCAATACCCCTTTTACTTTCCATTTCCTTACAATGAGCTTACAGTTCGAAGCACATCAAACAACAATAAACACATCAGCCACTCCTAACCCTAAATATGACAACTAATCCATCAGCATAGTTCGAAAAAACATACACCAAAATTCGGTTTAAATTAAGCCAACCTGAATCACTGTCCGAAGAGGAGGACGAGGAGTCGGAAACGAAGGCGGAGGATAGCAACTTTCCGGCGCTGGAAGCAACGGTACGAGTAGGCGATAAAATGAACTTGGAGATCCAACTAGGGTTTTCTCCAGAGCCCAAATTCGAAAGCCCCGGACGCTCATAAGGAGTCTTTCTAGTTCCAGCTCGCCTAGCTCGAACAATTTTCCCGCCGGATCTTGACCCTGCTGCCTCGCTATATCCACGAAAAGACGCCATGGAAGTTCACAGTGAGGAATACCTTGCTCGCTCAGGCGAGAATGGGACTTTTCCAGTTATGGAGGGAGAAATGGCCAAACCCGGGAGAGTAATTGTAATTTGACAATAATAACCTTTGTTAAATTACGATCTTGTGCTACACGAAGGGGCTATATAGTCAATTATATTTTGGTCAGTGAATTTTTTCAAACATTCAACCGCCTTCCATTTTTTTTTTTTTTTTTTTTGTTTCTCTGCGTCGCCGTGAATGGTAACTTGGTAATATTTGCAAAAGGGGGCTTAACGTTCGACGTATTTACAGTAATTTCTAAATGAGGGAGTGAATAATAAATTTTAGGTTAAATTAATATTTAAAAATATTTTTATTATTATAGTTTTAATGGAAATGGTTGATTTCAAAAATATATTTAAATATTTAAATTTGTTTAAAAAATAATACTAAATTTCAATAATACCCTTGAGTATTATTAAAAGAAAAAAAAATTTAATACCTTTAAAAAATTTTAAAATCTTAAAAAAACACAAATTAAAAAATATATTTACGTTAATACCACATTTTTTAAAATAATCATCAAATTTGTAAAATAATATTAAAATGTTTATAGATAATAATTTTAAATAATTTAAATTTCGCGATAAAGAGTTGTAATTAAATAATTTGTTTAGGGCAGTTAATGTAATTTGTCATCTCTTCGGGGACTAATTGCAATAAATTCTAAAATTTAGGGTTTTTTTTGCAAAATTTTATTTACTTTTTAATAAACTAATGATAATCTTTTTTTTTAAGTTCTCAAAATAGGGACAGAGCCCTTGTACCAAATCGGACTCGGAGTCGAACCAGAGCTCATTTGCTCGGAATCCATGGCGACGGTGACGGTGGTGACGGTGGTGACGGTGGTGACGGCGGTGACGGCGCTTGTATCTGTGGAAATCGGATACATATATTGAAACGGCTTCGGCGGCGGTGTTATTTCAGCGCTCCCTTCCAACATCTTTACCACCGCCGACATTGGAGGTCGATCCTCCGGCGTGTCCTGTACGCACCAGAGAGCCACCATACACATTCTCTCAATCGCCATTTTCCTCTCTCCATCCTCTTCAACATTACATTCACCGCTCATATTCACTAATTCGCCCTTGTCGAACTGCTCCCATACCTGAATCGGAAACCAATCGATGCTCCCGGACGGACTGACTTCGGCGTTCTTCCTCCTTCCAATCATCTCAAACAGCACCATTCCAAAACTGTATACATCGCACTTGAAAGTCACCGGAAAATTGAATCTCAGGAGCTCCGGTGCCGAAAATCCCGGAGTTCCTCGATATTCTGTGAGAGATACGTGTGTGTTGTCTTTGTTGCAGAGATTCGCAAGTCCGAAATCGCCGATCTTCGGTGAGAAATCCGCATCTAATAGAATGTTCGCAGGTTTGATATCGTAATGGATGATTCTTCTATGGCATTCTTCATGTAAATACGCGATTCCTCTAGCGGTTCCGATCGCGATTTCCTGCAATTTCTCCCAAACGATTTCGTTCCTGGTTTTTCCGTACAAGAATCTGTCGAGCGATCCGTTCTCCATGTACTCCAAAACCAGCGCGCTCATGAATTCGTCGTAACAGAATCCGTACATCCTGAGAAGATTTCGATGCCGCGTTCTGCCGATTGTTCCGATTTCCGCCATGAATTGATTTTCAGCTTTTTTGTCGGAGTTTCTCTTGAGAATCTTCACTGCGATCTTCAATCCGTTTGGGAACTGACCTTTGTAAACATCGCCGAAGCCGCCGGATCCTAGGCGCGTTGCGTAGTTGTTCGTGAAGACGTTGAGTTGCTGAGCGGTGAATCTAATCGGATATTCGTCGGCGATTTCTCGGAGGAATCTATCCATTTCCGATGCATCTTTTTCCAAAATCTCTACCGGCGCCGATTCCAGATCCGGCGGTGGAATCGATGTGTTTCTCCATTCTCTTACAACTTTCTTGGCAAATTTGTAAGAGAATATGCCAATCGCCACGAGAATGAGCAATCCAACCACAGAGCCAACCACCGCTGCAGGCCAAACAATTAACCTCGGCTTTCAATCTCAGGAGTACATCAATATTCCGGCAATAAAAACGACGATTACAGAGTACTCACAGAAAGCGATTACGATGGACATTGGATTTCCGCCACCGCCGCCCTGCGCCGATGGCGTGGAGACTCTGAGATACATCAAACAAATCCATAAAACCTAATTAGCTAAAACATTGTTTCATCAAGCTTTCCAGTAAGATCGAAAAATCGAAGTGAAAAAGATGAAGAGATTATTGCAGAGTACTTACTGGCAGAGTACGATTATTATTCCGATCAACCACGCCGCCATTGAAGCCATGGAGGGAGAATTTTTGAGATCGACTTTACGGCGAGAGAACAGATACTAGAAGAAATAAGTACACACACAGCTTGGACTAATTCTCACAGATTGAAGAACTTGGAACGCGTGGATTATTCTCCGGTGGATTTTTCCACTGCCACCGAAAGATCGGACGCCGCCATTCAACAATTCTTCGGGAAAAGAGTTTCCGGGAAGGTACCTTCAAAATTGCAGGGACTAAAATGTCTTCTTCTTAAATCTCATGGGTACATGAACGTATTTTTCAAAACTTAGGGGCTGGAAATGTAATTATTATTAAATTTTATTTACAGTCGAAACCCCTAAATATGCATTTATAGCTATTTTTTTAAAGTATAAGGAACAAAATAGAAATTTTCAAACATATATAGACTAAAATGAATAAAATTAAAAGTATGTGGATCAAAATATAAATTATCAAATAACTAAATTGAACTAAAATTTAAAGTATACATGCTCAAACAGCTTTTATTAATAAATCATTTTTTTAAGCTGAAAATATCTGACAGATATAGCGTATGAGTTGGATATTATAAATTTGCAAGTGTTAATTCGATATAACAATTCTTGGCTAAGAGTTTCCTGTGAGAGTTCGTGATTATTTGAATCGTATTATATTGAACCGTGTTTAAATGAGACCTCGAGAAGTCAAAAACTTACCTTAACGAACCAAGAAAAGAAAAGGAGATACCAATTTACATGGTCGAATGATTAAAATAATTAATATAAATAATAGTTTAAATGATAAAAGTCATATATAATTTAATTAGAGGAGACAAGGTATAGTTTAATTTTAGCTATATACTCCAAAATTTAAAAATAGTAAAAATAAAAATAATACATATATATATATATATATAAAAGTGAGTTAAATTACGGCCCAATCAGGACTGCAATGTTCTGAAAGAAGGCCCATTAGCACAATCTACGGCCCAATAAAGGCCCAAAATGATGGCCTAAAATTGCTAATTGGTCACGCTAGAGCATTCGTCTGTTTAGAGTCGCGAGCCGTCGGCAGTCGGCGCCATATTACTTCTCTTTGATTTTTCTCCCTCTCTTCATCGGTTGCTTCGTTTCTCAGAATCGGGTGATTGAAGTTCGAATCAGAACTGCAGAGAGGAGTTAGCGTCAGAGATTGGGAAGAGAAAAGATGACGGGATTAACATGTAATGCTTGTAACAAAGAATTTCTAGACGCCGAGGAGCAAAAGCTTCACTACAAGTCCGAATGGCATCGATACAATCTTAAGCGCAAGGTCCTCTTTCTCTCTCTATCTGTAAGACTTGTGTTATGCCGATAATTGAGCGCAATCGGTTTGGCTTTCTGGTGGCGCAGGGGGTTTATGTCTTTTGTTCTTGAGATAGAATCGTTTTTTTCTTTTGTTGCTGATTTCATGTTCCTTTCTGTTCGGGTGTTGTTATTGGCTTCCGACGCATCGTTGCCTGATTCTTCTGAATCGGACGTCAGTATTTGTCTTCTTTGTTAAAAATCTTGATGTGAATGTTTGATATCTTGGTATGAATATACAGAAATGCCGATAATTACGCGTTTTTAATTTTTTTTTATAATAAGTTCTGCTCAAGTGATTGTTCTAAAGCATTATTCGTGTTGTGATATGGTTAGTCTTCAAATTCTAGTGCCTCTAGCTGCTGTCTTAATCAGTTCTAGGGAATTGGTCTTAAACGGGTTTAAGCGTTTGTAGGGGTTATGAGGTGCATATTCTGGAAGCTTGATATTCTCTACGTATTTACTAGCTCTACAATGGTCAATAGGGAAAGAACATGGCCTGCATTCAAGGGGTTAATTATCCTTTGCTATTTGCCATAGTATGAACTTGTTCATATGGAGCATAATATGCTTTCCAGACTTCCAATATATCCAATAGATACCCGAAGTTTTTTGGGACTCTAATTTGTCACCTTGGTGGATAAGCAGTAACATTCATTAGATTTCATGTTGTTGTAGATACTTATAAGGCCATAGGCGTTCCAAGGGATAACGGTTTTGTTGATAATTGATGTTTCTGTAGTATTTCAGTGTTTTGGAATGGACAGGATGTATCGCATTTCTTTGAAAATTTACCCTTCCTTATATCATTTATCTGGTGAATAAATCAGGTAGCTAATGTTCCTGGGGTGACAGAGGCATTATTTTTAGCTAGACAATCTGCTGCTGCTGCACAAGAGAATGCCAAATCAAGAGAGACCTCGATGCTATACTCTTGTGGTCTTTGTAGCAAAGCTTATAGGAGTGCCCAGGCTCATGCCCAACATCTTAAATCTAGGAGTCACACTATCCGGGTTTCGCAAGGAACACATGATCAAGAAGTTGAAAAACCAATAATTAAGCCCCTTCCTCAGCGGATTTCCAATAAGGAACCCCAACAGAGTGAGGAGGAAGAGAGTGAGGAGGAGTGGGAAGAAGTTAATCCTGACGAAGAAATGATCGATGAGGGTGAGGATGAGGACGATGATATTGATGCCATTGAAGTGGACTTCGATCCATCATGCTGCTTCATGTGTGATCTAAAGCACGACACCGTTGATAATTGCATGGTCCACATGCATAAGCAACATGGATTCTTTATTCCTGATGTTGAATATTTGAAGGATCCAAAAGGCTTCCTTACATACCTCGGTCTGAAGGTGTCGAATTGAGTTACCTTTTTCCTTGGTTATTTTTTGCTCAATAAAGCCAGAAGTTGATGTACTATTTTGCATTTTTCCAGGTGATGAGGGATTTCAGGTGTCTGTACTGCAATGATAATCGTCTTCCTTTTAGCTGCTTGGAAGCTGTTAGGAAGCACATGGAAGCAAAAAGCCATTGCAAAGTGCATTATGGCGATGGAGACGAGAACGAAGAAGTAGAATTGGAGGAATTTTATGATTACAGTAGCAGGTGCTGCTTAACCTTCTATTTCTTGAATTTGCACTTCTTATATAGCTCTAAATAAAACATGATTTCTGAGTTGTTGCTTTTCATTTTCTATGGTTTGCATATAGTTATGTGGATGGAAGCAACCAGCTGGTACAATCAGGGGCTGGGGACAATTCTGTAGAACTTGGTAGTGGTGGAGCTGAGCTCATCTTAGTTCAAAGAACTAACGATCGACAATCGACCAAAACACTTGGTTCTAGACAATTTCTACGTTATTATCGTCAAAAGCCTCGACCGTCTCCTGCAAATGATGCGCTCTTAACTGCTGTATTGGCAGCAAGGTATGTTCTGCTCTTTTACCATGAGGGCCTGTAGCTATTATAAATTATATTTGTTTTAAAGCCAACTGAAGGATTTCAAATGAGGCTATGAAAAGAAAATCACCGAGGGCAATTACAAAAATCCTTAGAAAATAACTACTTGACACCCTTAAAAAGAGGTCTTCCCTTGTCTCAATAATGGTGGGTGAAGTGAAAAAAAAAACTTACTCAATCATCGAGGAGCTCGAAGAGCTCGAAACAATACGTTATTTTAACTGAATCAAGGAAGTTAATGGGCGAACAAAATATTGACGAGAGATCGTCATTTTGAGTTGCAGGTACAGGAGCATGGGATTAGCGACTGTCCAGTCAAGAGAAACGATGATCAGGATGAAGGTGATGAAAGAAATGAATCGAACCGGGTTGGAAGCTATGCGTACTAAGATCGGATTGAAGAACAACGTAATCCGAAACCTGCCAAAGAATGTACCACACTAGAGTGAGGTATTTTAGTAGCCTTACATTACATCTTTTTAAATTAATTTAAAACGCTCATGATAGAAAGAACAGTCTGCTGTGCAGCTGAAGTGTGTTGTAATCTTGGGATTTTTTGTGCTTGTATTCTCTTGACACCACAAAATTTTGATGATCTGCCATTTTCTTTATATCTTGCAAATTTAGATTTGTTTTTTCCTACACGTTTGGAAGAAGCATCAGGTAGCGAATCTGTAATGAATTTATTCCAAAGGCCATCAGTGGAAAATTCGTGTGGAAAATTTTATTTTGTATCTCAAATCTTTGAAGAATCTTGAGTTTCGAATGCTAAATTTGTAATTTAACTTATTCAACTAAAATTTTAACCTCGATATCTTTTTTTAAACCCCTGTAAAAATGAACTCTCTTCGGTGGAGTTGTACCTATTAAAACCTAGATTAACGAGTGAATCAATTTAAACTCTAAACTTTTATAATTGAATCAATTAAGAGGCTTGTGCTTCAATCGTCCTCCTCTCCCGCCATTGTTGGGCATTGGCCGGAAATGTCATGTACTAGTAAAAATGATATACCGACAATAGGTATCTTACCATCAGATACCGAGACTCATCTTCTACCATTATCGACCTTTAAATAAAAGAGTTTGAATCAATGACTTCTGGACTAATAAAAACTTATTCAAACTAAATAAGCGATCTAAAATTGCTCAAAAGCGCTATTTTACGAGACTCGTCTTCTACCATTATCGACCTTTAAATAAAAGGGTTTGAATCAATATGACTTCTGATCTAATAAAAACTTATTCAAACTAAATAAGCTCGATCTAAAATTGCTCAAAAGCGCTATTTTAAGAAGTCATTCTAAAACACGGCAGGAAAGTAACCAATAATATGATAGGCATACACGCAAAATCCCTTAGAAATTATTAGTATATGTACTCCAACTATAATTTCAACTACTATAGGTGCTCATACGCCAACCATTTTCTGCAGTGAAGCTACTCCACTATGAATAATACATAACTCAATTCAAAATTATGCCAAGAAGTTCACCTCAAATACAACACATGATCATTCCGGGTCTCCAATTAGTTGGGTTACAATGCCGACGGCTATGGTTCTGCCCATTGCTCTCAGAAATACTCGCCCGAGAGCTCGACTAGTTGAGAATGCTTCGACACAAACTGGGCTTTGTAAAATAACCTAATAACAAAGAAAATCGAAAATGCGTTGCTGCAAGTGTAATGGAGATAGAAATAGAAAGTGATATGTAAACTTGGTTTTCACCTCAATCACTGCGCTCTGTTTAGCACTTAGAACACGCGGTGCCTTCTTCGTGACCTTTCCCGTCTTCGAATCAAGCAACGACACTATCCTTGCAACTCTAGCAGCCTCCTTCACATGTTGTATATGAACTTCCAACTGTTCATTGAAAGAACTGGGATCAATACCCAATAATAAAAGGGAAAAATCAGTATCGAAAAAGAATCCAAGAATATGCACCTGAGATCCTATTAATATTGGAGTTGCAAGTTCCAAGGTTAGAATCTTCAATTCCAAATGTTTTGCAATAGCAACGGGAAAATCAGGATGACATAGGACGCCCCCAGCCATCACGCTACTTGCATCAACTCCTTGTAGACTAACAGTCACATTGTCCCCCGCTCTTGCAATTTTGCAAGCTTGAGAATTGCGTTCTAAAGTGCGCACGGTGCCTTTATCTCCAGATGGCATGATTAGAACCTACATGACACCGAAAAACAGACAAACATGACATTTGAACTTCTAGAAGTTTGAAAAGTGTTAAAAGGAAATTACTATTGTATTAATAACAGCCAACTTTGGACCTTGCAGGTAACAACTGGAAAATTTTACTTCTCCATAAACTCAGCGTAGAAGTAGAAGCATGTACCTTAGATCCAGACTGGAGAGCTCCAGCTTCCAGCTTGCCAATGGCAGACACTTGTCCTAGTGAAAGCGATCTAACTACATCACATATCGGCATAAGCAGCGGCTTAGAGAAATCTCTAGCGGGTGGTTGAAGGGAATCGATTGCCTCCAATAGATTAGGTCCACGATACCTGCATACAACAAATTATTGTTTATGAAACCAATAGAACAAGCAAAGACATCTGAAAACGTAGGAATGCAGTTTAACCCCGAACCAACCGGAGCAACAAGATAGATTGGTTCAGTTACTTCCCAATATCCTTCAGTTAGAGTGTCAGTTTTACTCGTTCGGTAATTGGCACACCGGTTGGTCAGGAAACCAAACTGACCGACCGAGTATTTCACCTAGTATTTGGCAATAGTTGTGACCGACTGTTATTGAAGGAAGCTAGGTTTAATAAAAAAGGATAATCTTCCTCCAGAGAGCAGAGAGTGGAAAAAGCTCCCCAATTTGTTTTTATCAAAAGAAATGGAAGAAACGTCCTTTTAAGAAAATTATAGGATAAATAAATGATGAAATATCAGACTCCATTATTCAATCAATCTTGCTTCAATGGGCTGAAAGGTAAGGAAGAATGCATGCGCACTCACCAGGACAACAATTGAGCATCAGAAGGGGCATTCACCAGATTCTGATTTGCCATGGCACTCAACGGAATCCAAGTCAACGATGAATCTTTAAAACCACAAGAACGAAAAAAGGTTCCAAGTTGCAGTTTAATGAAGTCGTAGCGATCTTTGGAATACTCCACTACATCCATTTTGTTAACGGCAACAATTATCTGATCTACGCCAAAGCTCCTGATTAACTGCACATGTTCTCTTGTTTGCCCCTTTGAGCTGTCCATACCGGCTTCAAATGCACCAACAGATGCATCTATAACAAGAACTGCGGCATCAGCTTGTGTTGCCCCAGATATCATGTTTGGAACAAAATCTTTATGGCCTGGGGAATCGAGTACAACTACATGATATCTTTTAGAGTCGAAATAAGCGACACCGACAGTCATAGTTATTCCTCTCTCTCTTTCTTCTGCACTCTCATCCAGTGCCCAGGCATAAGCAAAGGAACCCTTTCCCTGAGAAAAAATATCATTAGTCAGCCATTAAGTAGAGGATGACTGAAAAATGCATAAGGTTTTTTTTTTTACCAAGGACTTTGCTTCTTTTTCATATTTGTGCATTTCTTT
Organism: Cucurbita moschata; assembly: GCF_002738365.1. NCBI lineage: Eukaryota > Viridiplantae > Streptophyta > Magnoliopsida > Cucurbitales > Cucurbitaceae > Cucurbita > Cucurbita moschata. The sequence goes on from NW_019268521.1 coordinate 4,629,114, forward strand.
CTGGGATACACGTCCCAGTAAGTGCAAAAGTCTTCCTGAGAGAGTAGATTTTCCAGAATCAACATGACCAACCTGCAAAATGTTAAATAAAATAGTATTCATATGCCTTTCTATAAAAGGCTTAAAAAGATACTTCAAAATAATTCACGAGACTGCACTGTTATATGTAGACTTACTATAGCAAGATTCAGCTGAGTCAAAGTATCTACAGCTTTATCAGGTAGCATCCATTTATCAACCTTGTAAGGCACATTTGATGTTTTTCCTAGCCCACTAATATAATTTGCATAGGCAGATTTGACATTTAGAACCATGTTGTTCAAACTACCGGCAAGACTTTGGGGCTTTTCCCGCTCCACAGAAGGGTTACTGCTCTCATCCATGCTGTCAAATTTGCCTGCTGATTTTGATGTGGAAGTGCTTGATGACCTGTTATCACGTGATCGTGAATTTTTTGTTACACTAATTGACGTATTGTGCTCTTCAGTGACCACTGTACTTTTTCCAATTGTTGTGCCCCAGTTGTCTGAACTTTTGGTACTCAACTGTGTATTTCCTACACTGCCTAATTTGCCCGTCGGCAATACAGCAGACGAGCTATGTGCACCTTTTGAAGCCAATACTTCATTATTTGCACACTTCTTAGTGACGTCTGAAGATAATATTGAAGAGTTGAAGTCGTTGTGGCTGACTGCTAGAAAATGGTGAATCATCAGAAAGCAGACTTTTTTAAGATGGTAACATTAGGAGCAGAAATTCCAAAGATATCTATTACTTAATCGAGATACAGGTAGACTGAATAACCAACCAACCACGGAAATAGAAACATTGGAACAGAAAATTCATCCAACTGAAACCAAGTGCAAGTTGGCAGCCAAAACCAACCACTAGATGACACATTTTAAAGCCTAATTTTACCATTGATTGATCGATGTACTCCTAATATAACATGAGTAACAAAAGATGTCAAAATATTGTGGTACATTGGATATCAGCAAGTATATTGTGATGACTGAGTAATGGAAATGATCAAACAAAATTGATAACAATGGTATTTTAATTCCACTTTCATCATCTCCAAAATAAGTTAAATAATAAATAATCCAGATCTATCAATCGCAGAAGGAATGAACTGCTTTTGAACTTGAAAATAAAGGATCCAGAAAGACTTTAGAACAGAACCAAATTGAAGCGCAGTGGGGAGTAATCAATCATTTAAGAGAACGGAATAAAAATTTCTTTGGAGAATGCATACTAGAGGTAAATTTGTCCTAGTCATTCAAGAAGACTGTAGGAAAGCGGCCAAACGGTTACAACTAGACTCACAATAAAGGATCACAAAACACAGTAAAAGCTTTACTTTACTACATAAAAAACCACAGAACATAAAATTTTCCCCTGCGAATGAATGTAGGATAAAGATGCAATAATAGAACTTTTTGACATATAGGCAGGTAAACCCACCCCCTGCAGTACGTTTTTGATAAAGGGGTCTTAAACTATCACTCACTTCCCTGACACCCACTTACTTCGGGGACTGGACACTAAGAAAAGATGCTTAAAGTAATTAACTTGAACCTTTAAACCAATAGATGCAAGCTATCCCTCATGTTCTTCAAAGTAAAAAGATTTTCACATCTATCAGATGTTTTGACAGATGCACACACATCAAATCTTTTAAATGTAGGTCCATGGTTTTGTTGCTTTCTCAGGTTAAATAGCAATTTAATTTTTGCTTCTCAACTATTACTAAAGCAACAACAAAATCTGCAGCCACCAAAGTATACCTTTTAAATCAACTTTGGAGGAACGCAATCCCTTAGAAACCACATCATCTGGGGATGGAATATCAAACTTGAAAGGGACTGTATAATTCCACATGAATGAGGTTAGATATCTAATGCAGTCATGAACTGAAGATGTTGTTTAGCAAAGAAAAGATATCTTTGAATAGTTACTTGAAGATATCTTAGAGTGATTACTTGTAGATCAGAAGTATTTTGCAATTATTTTTTGGATGTCTTCAAGGGAGCAATAGGTATCGTTTTGGATTTCATTATTGTTTAGAAATATTAAACAATGTCATTCTGGCTCTAGATAGTGAAGAAGCAGACCACAAAACAACTTGCTCTAATTTTGTGGATCCACATCTTACTGAAACAATGGGTAAAGTGCAAACCTATATTAGTACGGACACGACTATAGGTACTAGAAGCATTATGGACTTCATGCAAATGGCCCCGGATATTCCCAATCTTGAGGATGTTATCTTCTCTTTCCTCCAAAAATTTATCGTTCTGCTCTTGAAATTTTACTTCCCTTTTGGGTATCTGATTTGGTGACGATGCAAAGAGAGACTTGGCCATTTTGGATACTCCAGAATCTTTGCAAATGTTCTCAACTGCATGAAAGAGATCTAATCTATGAAAGGTGAATGAGCTAGGCAAGGGAAGTTTTTAACAATCCAAAAAATTAAAAGAAGTAATATTCAAGTTCTCTTGAAGCTTCCAAAATCAAACCAAATGCTGATTCCTTTACCTAATACGACAAATCTTAATTCTGAAAAGTGGAATACTGAATGCAAAGAGGGAAAAAAAAGGAGAATAATGAATGAAAGAACGACCATAAGCGAAATAGCACAAAACTCAGCCATAACGAAAGCAGTGGAATCCATTTATATAGCACTTGTTTCCCTTTAAATAGTGAACAAAATCATGTTAACAATGTGTGATTAAGTACCTGTTCCATCATCGCGATTATTTCTGTCGTTGACCAAAGGGATGCGCAGAACTCCACATATATCACAAGCAGTAAAACTGTCTTCATTGTCGTAAGTGCAGATCGGGCATCGCCAAAGCTTGTGCCCCTTTGTTCCTTCCTTAGCCTCAGGTGTCTTCTCTGTTATCGTAAACAAAACCCAAACATTTGGTAAGACAGAAAAGCAACAAAATATCACCATATGATCGTATTGCAAAAACGACAATTCAGAATAGGACCAACACCGGTGTACTCCAAATTTATTGCAGGCTGTGCTTACTATAGCCCGTCCAAATAACGGGCCAAGAGTTAAACTACTGTTCATCACCAAATCACTGCTCGTCAATCATCTTTCCACCCTTGATTTTAATTGATTACATGGCGGCAATGCTCCACAAGTCATTTAGTCTATATTATTACTTCAAATAGCTAAATTCAAAAAAAAAAAAAAAAAATGTAGAAGGAGTTATGGAAGATACTAAAATGAAATGTTGTCAGAGAGAGAAGTTCCCTGCCTTTTTCTTCTACGTCGAAGTCATTGTCGTAATAATCATAATCGTCGTACTCGTCGTAATCTTCATCGAAATCCAACCCGTAGCTCACCTTACGAGGCATTGTTCTAGCAAGGAAGGAAGATAGATGTATGTCAGAGCTACCGGTTGTTATTATATATATATATAAACATTCAATCCAATCCTGAAATTCCGACATGGGACAAAATCTAGGCTACCTTAATTATACAATACGTTCTGAGTTGATAATTTAGCTACTTCATCATGCAAGAATCTTCCTCGGATGGCGAATCAGATGACAATCACCGCCTTCGCAACTTCAAGCAAGCAACCAAATGTATGAAAATCACTTCCAACTCTGATCATGAGCTGCATATACATTTCCCCATTCTTCACTTGAACGAAGCTACGCCGCGTAGCAATAAGTTGAAATCAGCCGAATCGAAAATTTATCCTACTTCACCCCGTAAAACTTGTAGAATCTGTTCTTCAGACAAAACTACACAACGAAAAAGGAATCGCGTGTTTCCATTACCCAATTTTCGATAAATAATCGCAAGAAAGGTAACGCCCTAAGAATTAGGGTTTACTGGAGACGACAAGCAATCAGAGAATCTTCATGTATCGGTACAGCCATACGAGACCTCCAGCTTCAAATTCAGGCTCCTCTTCTTCTACACATTTTCCCCCATCGGCTGGATGTGAAAAAAAGAAAAAAGAAAAAACAAAAAAACAAAACAAAAGACTATTTATAAAGGTATGGTCCGAAAGCCCACTTTGTTAGCGGGCCAGGGCCCATATTCCATTATTTATTGGGCCTGTGAGGATGTTTGGGCCAGAAACCCAGCCCATTAAGCCCAAATCAGCAAATCGAGTAAATTAGGTTAAAACAAATTTGTAAAATTCAATATTCAAAGATTTTTTAAATAATTTTTATTATAAAAAAAAAAGATAAATTCAATAATAAAATAAAAAATACTTTTTTTTTTTATTATATTTGAATTAATATTTGCACCGAGAAAAAAATGATCAAACCGAAGTGTATGGTAACTATTTTTATTGTTTATTAATTTAAAAATATTTTAAAAAATTATATATAAAATTTAAAATTAAAAAAAAAGTTCTTTTATTATGTTCCCATTTATGATTTTAACACATAAAAAAATATTGTTTTATTATAAATAGAAACAAAATAATATAAGATGTAAATTTTTTAAAATTCATTTTATAAAAATTAAATTTATTTGAAAATTGAATTTAAAAATAAATTTCACTATATAATAAATAAAAATAAAAGTACCAAACATGCTTTTTTATCCCCCAAAAAAAAAACTTATTTTTTATTTTGTTTTAAAATAAAAAGGTATATGCGATAAATTTGGACGGACCGAGAGATTGGGCTCTGTGGGCTTTGCAGCTCATCGACATTGCCGCTCGCAAGATCGGGCGGGAAATCTGAGAATCAGTGGCGGGAAAACGAAAAGCTTCTACTTCATAAGTTCATAACTGCATAGCAATTCTTCACCCGCTTTCCGTTGTTGATTGTTGATCGAGTTGTTAATCGCAGGGTTGTAAAGAATGTTCTCCAGCAGCCAGTTTGATTCCGGCAGTGGATTTACGTCTTCTCAGACCAATGACTCTTCTTCGGCGAAGGTTAGTCGATGCTATAACTTCTAAATTTCTGTTTGATGAGGGAATATTTTTGAAATTAAGAGATAGAAATGGTTCTCGAGTTATCAATACTCCTTAAAGTTGTTGGATAGCTTGGATCCGGCGAGAGCAAAAGTGCAAACCTAAGTCGCTTTTATATCGCCGGAACGATGATCGAAACGGTGTGAAAAGTGTAGATCAGGATCAAATTCATTTGTTTCATCCTGTTATTTTCGGCTGTAGACAATTTTTTTCTTGTCGAATTTATGATACTGGATCAAGCACTAGCGGAAACCGTGAATAAGATAGCAATTGATGACTGTTTGTTACGATTTCTACTATTTTCCATTATCATACATTTTGATTTCTTCCATGCAGAATCGAGAAACGCCGGGCCTGGTTCCGGCAACTGTAAAACAGATAAGCGAAGCTTCCCATTCTGGCGAAGAGAAGGCCAACTTCGTAATCAACGGCGTTGACATTACAAATGTATACTTCCTCGTCTTCTTTCTCACTTTTAAACACTGTTACAGAGTATTTTTTTACAAATAATGACAAGAAATTGCAGTACTGAATCAAACGTATGTTAATGTTATCTGTCAATGTAGCAATACTTTCTTGTTCATTAGAGTTATTCACGTTTGCCATTGATTTTGGGCCTCTTTCCATGAAGCTTTCCATAAACTAAATTCTTAGGTTTCTTTTCTGTGGTTCAGTCGCTAGTGGATTCTTCTACCTTTGACCGAAAAGGAGTATAGGCATTATGTTAGCCGAATGTTGAATATTACCATATACTGTATTAATCTGAAATCACTGCAATGTGTAAAAAGTGTTCGATCATATATTTTCATATATAGAGTAAATGTTAATGTGAAAGTAACATGTAACTTTTCCCTTCATGAAAGCTATCATTTCTTAAAAGGCCGTGTTGATGAACGTATTCCTGACTGGCTTCTCCAGATTTGATCGTTTGTGTATGTGTATTTCTTGTAGTATATAGTTTTTAGGTTTCTACCGATCCTTGTCTTTTCATCTGATTAGCTCTGCACACAGACTATGAATTAGCTCTCTTTGTTGTAAATACTGACACTTTAATTATTGGAAAAAGGTTACAATCGTTGGGAAGGTCTCTGAGAAAGCTGAAAGGAATACGGACATCACATTCATTGTAGATGATGGAACAGGAAGAATTGGCTGCAAAAGATGGTATACTGTTGCAGTTGCAGTTGCAATCATCCTAATCCTTTAAGCTCGATCTTTATTCAAGTCGTGTAGCTCATATTACTAAAGAATGCGTGTTAAAAAAATTTCAGGGTAAATGACACTTTCGACACCAAGCAAATGGATGAAATACAGTAAGTTCTTGTTTAATTTGATTTTCTTGTGATGACAAATACTATAGTTGTCTTAATGACTCTTCCTTTGATTTTTCTTTTGGCATAGAGATGGAATGTATATACGGGTTAATGGGCATTTGAAAATATTCCAAAGTAACAAGCAAATATTTGCATTCTCTGTAAGGTATGATGTTTGTATTCTCTTCAATCTATTTTCACGCGTTTGGGTACTTCTTTGAAGTTAAATGTTTTACATATTAAGCTATCATTCTACTTTGTGTTTTTTAATTGCATATTGAAACTTAAGGATTGCGAATTAAACAAGTTGATGTAGCTCAATGCCATATATGTACTACTACACTGTAGTAGCAAATATACCACCTTACGTAGGATCTGTTCAATAGGGTCATTGATTCTTGAGTTCTAAAATAAATAGCAGCATAGAGTCTACTTGATTTCTAGGTAGAATACTGAGGAACTGTTGTACAATGTCCTTGAGTTCTGTTTGATGGTTATGGAGAGAGGAACTTGTTGTTGGCATGAAGGAACGAAGAGCCTAAGCAGAAATGGGTAGGATCGGTACCAATTGGCCGGTTTTTTTCACATCTTACAAATAGCGAAGCCGACCATTTTATTCATTGTACTCGTAAATTGCAAACTCCACATGCCAGGATAACAAAACTTGTTTTCGAAGTGCTTGCATTAGATAACCATTACCTTTGTTTATAAGATTGTTGAAGGTCTCGAGGAATGTGTCATAGCAGAGTAATTGTGAGATCCCACTTCGGTTGGAGAGAGGAACAAAACATTCCTTATAAGGGTATGGAAACCTCTTCCTAGCAAACGCATTTTAAAAAATCTTGAAAGCTTGAAAGGGAAAGCTAAAGAAGACAATATTTGCTAGCCGAGGGCTTGGACTGTTATTTTGGGTGCTTTGAAGTTGATATTTGGGTGCTTTGAAGTTGATATTTGATATTTGAAATTCTCAAAGTTCTTATTCAATCCATTTGAGAAATTTTCTGAAATGGCATTAACCTCTCATTTTGCCTTCTTTCATGAAGTAATTATTGAGGTGTTGGAAACCGTCCAATGCACAATTTTCTGTTCCTGTTGTATATTTGACCGATTAAAAAGATGATGAACTTGGTTATATGTTTTGTCAGGCCTATTACAAATTTTGATGAAATTACCTTCCACTTTATTGAATGCATACATGAGCACTTGCGGAATTCCAAGTTACAGGTACTGGTTGCTGGAGCTGACTTGATAGCTGTGCTTCTAACTGTATTATTTTTTATGATTGAAATAGTTATTAATGAATATCAAAATTCTCAATTCATTTGTGCTTAAACTGCTAGAATCTCAATGGAGTTGGATCGACACAGTTCCAATCCTCGGATTCAATTGTGAAGACTCCAATGCAGAATGGCTCGAGTGGATATCAGACAGCATCTTCAGTACTAGTAAGAGTCAAACCACGATTATTGTTGGCAGTGTGAAATTTTGCACGAAATTAGGTGGTTTATGCGCGAAGTGAACTATATCATATCATTTTCAAGGGTTCCTACGTTGAAAAATTACCACAGTACTTAATTATTCAACTGGGATTCAAATCTAATTTGTTTTTGCAGCCATCTGAGCAGCACACTGTTGATGTTAAGAAGAATTGTGATGACTTGATCCTCGACTATCTTCAGCTGCCCTCCAGCGTGTAAGTTGTCCCAAACCAAAATTTCCTTTTCCTTTCTAGATTATGTTATTTGCTGGCTGGTTACTCTGCATTATCGTATATGAGATTGACTTGAGCTTGACCTTCGTCCGGAAACAAGGTGGTTTTTACATTTAAAGAATTGAATTCCATCCATCAGATGTGACTATGAGTCATACATAGTACTTGTTAACCCTCAATGAATAGCAAACAAGACGTTAGGTCGGTGGTTGACTTTTAGTCACAGGTCACTTCTGATTATTGGTTACATAGACACCCACACCCAGTTGGCCCTTGGCCCAATAATAAGGGGACAAGGTATGACCTTAGGGTTGTACGGTTCAACTTTCATGTGGGCCACCCCTACTGCAATCTTCCAAAAAAAAAAAAAATTAGTGTCCACTGACGGTATTGTTGGGAGAGTAGTCCCACGTCGGCTAATAAGAAATTGCTTATGGGTTTATAAGTAACAAATGCATCTTCATTGGTACAAGGTCTTTTAAGTAAATTAAAAACAAAGTTACGAGAGCTTATGCTCAAAGTGGACAATATATTCGTCATTTGCAGTGCCAAAGAAAGAGGGATACACAGAGATGAACTTTCCCAACAACTAAAGATTCCAATGGAGAAAATACTGTATGCCTTCTCCTTCCTCCACCTCCCTTCCTATAATGGTTGCAATTAACTCTCTAATTATTTATTGTTTTTTGTTTTCAGGAACTCCATAAGGTCTCTTGAAGATGAAGGTTTGATATATTCCACCATAGATGAGTTTCATTTCAAGTCTGCTGCATAGGATTTTGGAACGGGTAAAGTGCAAACCTATGTCAGTACTAAAAGCATTATGGGTAAAGTTCAAACTTTTATCCTTTTTTTTTTTTTTTTTACTGCCCCTTTCAAAACCTCCAGAATTCAAAGTATATGGTGTTTTGAAGCTTTATTTCTCTAAATACATAATTTTAGGAGGAAAAGTATATGGTCTATCAATTAGTCGATTAATTTTATATCATTGATCCATCAGTTGATTGTTGATCGATAAGCCTCTTGATTCATAATCAAAAGTTAAACAAATCCATTAGTAAATATTCATTATCTCGAATATAAAGATATAACTTTTTTTTACCTTATGTTATCGAGATGAAAAAATTTCAAAACCCGTGAACCAGTGAGTAAATATATACCTTTTTTGGGGTCAAATTTTGAAATTGAGTGAATTTTTTTTTTTATTATATATAATTTTGTACTGTATTTGGAAAAGGACTTCCTTTTTACTTCCAGTTGCTATTTTCTTTCTTTTGGAATTAAAAAATAATAATAATGGATGGGATTGACATCCTTCACATTCTCCCCTGGCTTCACTGCCTTTGAAAGGCTATTAAAATCATGACGGCCCCTCGTCCACGTGGCAGCTTGCACTTGGCCCTCACGTGAACCCCCCGTGCCCCCCTTTCTCCCTCCCGGGACCTCACAGCTCAGCATCACCTCCTATTTTTCCCTTTCTTGTTTGGGGACAGCGTATCATTCAAACCACTTTCCATCACTTCCTTTTCTTTCTTTTTTTTTTTAATTTATTATATATATATATATATATATATATTTTTTTTTTTTTTTAATTTGTTTTATTAGGTGGGGATTCTTCTAAAGCTCTTTTGGTAAAATGGTAGGAAATTAATTCCTCAAAGTCTTTTTACATTTAAGCCGCTCCATTGTTAATTTATTACTACTTACTGGACCACCCTAGCAGTTAATTAATGATTTAAATACAGTAAATCTCATTTATTAAAATCACTTTTAAAACGCCATAATATTAAAATATTTAAATAAATTAAAAAAAAAATAAAAAGTAGAGTTTTCAAATTGTCAACGACTAAATTATTGGCCATATGGCATTGGACAAACATAGGATCTATCTTTTATTTCAATTATTTTTTAAATAAAAAAATTAAAATAAATAAATAAATAAAGAAAAAATCCCCGTCCGTGAAATTTAGGTTCATACGCATGCGCTGTACACGTAATCAAACCGGGAACTCCATTTGTCAAACCATTTAATCACATCCAAACAAAAGTCTCATAATCATATCAATTTTCAAATCCCTTAAATATATAATATATAATATATAATCATTTTCATTCCTATGAACACATAATTCCATCCATTACACATCCATACAAAAATCAAAATTAATACAAAAAATAAAAACAAAACAAATAACCAATTTTGTTTCTAAAAATACTTATTGATCCTCCAAATTTTAATTATGTAATAGAGTTTATTCAACCTTTTTTAAAAACAATAAAACTAAATATTAAAATGTATCATTACTTTCCTTTTTCTATTTTTTAATAAATTAAAAATATATATACAGTGAAGTTTTTCTTATTAGTCTTAGGTGAATTTCTCGACCCATTAATTACAGATAGACTGATAAGTATTCGAGTGAACTAAAATTTAGATCAAAGTTGAACTAAGCGACCGACGTCTGTTAAATGAAAAAATATTATTATATCATGGATGAAAAGATTATTTTTTGAAAAATAAAAATAAAGATAGAATTTATTAAATTACTTTGATTCCTATGAAGAGAAAGCTCCAGAGAGAGTTGAGAGCATATTCTACGTACAGAATTAAGATTTCACAAATGATTATTATTACAGAGAGAGAATAAAAAAAATGAAAATAAAAAGAAATTAGGGCTCGCGGACGTGAAAAACGTTAGGGTTCTTGACGACGAGATCGTACATATAAATGGAGTTGAATTTGGAGAAGTCCATTGGGAGCGAAATGAGATCAATGGAAGATCGCTTATGAAATTGGAAGAAATCGGGATCGCCTTCGTAATATCGCTCCCATCCTAGACCTTCCAGAATCTTCTGAAGAAATCCGTAGGATGTGACCGGCTGGCCGGAAGGAAGATGAACCAGAATCTTCTTTCTTCCGCCGCCGTTGTGGTGGTGGTGGTGATGGTGGCCGTCGGAGGAGTAATCGCCGCCGGCCTGCGCGTTTTCGACGAGGCGCATCACACCGTTGGATCGGAATACCCAAACGCCTGACATTTTGGTGATCGGACGGTTAGTGTGAATTGAAAATGTGTTTGTTTTGCTCGTTTGTTCTCCGGAAAGGAATTTGATTTAAGGGTTTATTTATAGGGAGAGAAAGAAAGAAGAGATGGGGGATTTGGATTCCAAATGGAGAGGGTGGACTTGGAATCTTTTTAGACTCGTATTGTGGGGCCCACGCCACGTCACCATCCCCGGTATATTTAGATGCCTTTATTTTATTTTTTTTATTTATTTATTTTGAATTTCTACCTTAATTCTTAATTAGGTTATTTTAATTTGGGATTGTGGGACCCACTCCATTATTTATTTTGTTTTTTCTTTAATTTAAATCTAAATTTTTAAAAATGAGTTTCATTTCATTTTAATATTTTAATATTTGTACGTTCAAACACTTAAATTTAATTTTTATATTTTCCGTAAATTTTAAATTTGAAGTTAAAAAAAAATATAATATTGTTCATTAAATTCATTTTAAAAAATTAAAATGGATAATATATATATATATATATAAAAAAAGAGGGAGAGAAAGGGAATTTGGTCCCAAAAGAGGATCACGCGCTGTCCACGTGAAGGGATTGGGTTGTTGGTGGGTTATATGACCGAACCCGATTTCACTTTCCCATTCCATCATTGGATTTCTCTCTTTTTCGGAACTTTTTTTAATTTTTTTTTTTTTTTTTATATTCTCCTTTTGTTATTATCCACTGTTTATATCCATTTCTCCCTATCCTCAATAATTCCTTATATTATTTTTGAAATTAATATTATGATGTTTAAAAAAATTTAAACTTGTAATTTAATATTTTTAATGGAGTGGAAAATAAAATGTTATATTTTTTTATTAAAAATTTAAATTTAATATTGATTGGAGAGACTATTTAAGAATTTAACGTTGTTGTTTTTCTAAATTGTTTTTTTAATTAAAAATTAATTATTAAATAAGTAAAAGGTTATTAATTTTTTTTTTTTTAAATATGTAAATCGAAATTGACGACAATGTTTAAACATAAGAAAAACACCTTTGTTTGGATGTCTCTTGGTTGAAGAAATGGATATTTGTCCCTTTCATCCTACACAAATAAATACTAAATAAATAAATTATTGCAAATATATATATATATATTAAATAGCTGAAATAAAACTAACAAAATTGTAAATTTAATAAAAATAAATTATCTAAAGAATACTAGTTTCAATAATTCAAATTTATATCTAATTTAAATAAAAATAATTTATTAAACATAATATTAAAATTTTATATTCATGTCAATAATTTACTGATAGGAAAAAAACGAAAAATACAGATTATAAAAATTACTTCTCTAATTATATTTATCTAATAAAATTAAAATCTTAAAAATTTATCAAATAATTTTAATAGTTTAGAGTCGAATTAGACAGACTTTATAAACAGATACCGAAAAAAAAAACGTCCAAATTTGAGATTTATTATGCTTAAAAAATAGTAATTAATAAATAAAATTTATACCATTTTAAAAAAAAAAATTATGAAAAAGGGGAAATAGGCAAAGAAGAGAGCATGTTTAAGCATGTATAAAAGTGTTGGGAGAGCATTTGTTAAGTGGAAAAGGGGCAGACAAGAAAGGGCTTAGCTAATCATATGTCTTCATCATTGGTTCTTTCTAACAAACTCATTGCTTCTCAATGCCTTCTAAACTTCCAACCATTCAATTTATTCCACCCTATATCATGTACTTCTTCTCGTCCAATCGTTATTAATTTCTATTTTGTTCGGGTTTTTAACAATTTTAAATCTCGTCGGTAATCATCTACATCTATTTGATAACGACCCTAAAGTTTTTTGCTCGACTTTTTAAAAAATAATAGTAAAAAATGGGCAACGGAGATAATATCAAACGGGTGTTTGATTAAAGTTATTCTCAACTTTATTTATTATTACTACTAGTTTAGTAACACGTGGAACAGTGACTTAGAGTGTTATAAATGGTATCATAGTCAGACACTGGGTAGTGTGCCAGTAAGAACGCTGGGCTGGCGGATTGTGAGATCCCACATTGATAGGAGAGGAGAATAAAACATAAAGGTATGGAAATCTCTCAATATTTGACGCATTTTAAAGCTGTGAGACTAACGACGATATGTAATAGATCAAAACAGACAATATCTGGTATACTTAAAGGTGTTACAATACCCATAAAATTTAACATTTCCACGATCAATATATGGTTGAAAACTGTCTATCAACACCTTGTAGATTATCTAAAAATATTTTTATTTTATTTTGTGAGTGGTAAATTATTTTTTTAATTTTTTTAAAAATTTTAAATGTAGTTTTAAAATTGTTTAAAGGTATTAATGAAATTTTGAAAATTGAGAGATATTTTTTAAATAAAAGTATTAATGTTCTCGACTCAAAATTAATATATATATATATATTTTTTTAATTTAAAAGTTTAAGGATATTATTAAAATATTTATTAAATAAAAGGGTAAAATTTGAGGATGTTTTTTTAATTATTAATTTAGATTTCGGAGGATAGGGAAATAGGATGTTACCCACATGGCATCACATGGGGCTATGGTCCCCACATCATGCATGCACACACTCTCACCTCTGCCCCACAACTCTATTTCTTCTTTTCTTGATTTCAATCATTTTTTATTTATTTATTTATTTTTAATTAATTTTTCTTTTTAATTTTGTGTGAAATTTGATGGAAAATTATTCTCTCTCAAAATTTTAAAGTCGTTTTGAAGGTGTGAACCGTCCCCATTTGAATGGGGATGGGAAGCACGAGAACTTATTCCTATCTTCCTCTCGTCCCAATTTTACTTTGACCTATCACATACGATGTATATCGAGAACTCCTAGTGTAACAATCCAAACTCACCACGAGAATTTATTGTCCGTTTTGACCTATTATGTATCATAGTCAGCCTCACGGTTTTAAAACGCGTCTATTAGTAAGAATTTTCCACATATTTATAAAAAATGTTTCATTTCTCTCTCCAACCAACGTGGGATCTCACAATCCAACATCCTGGTTGGCACACTACTTGGTGTCTAGCTCTGATGCCATTAGAAGACATTGTCCGCTTTGATCTGTTACGTATCATTGTTAGTCTCACGGTTTTAAAACAAGAATTTTCCACATTTTTATAAAAAAATGCTTCATTTCTTTCTCCAACCGACGTGGGATCTCACAATTCCACTCCTCTTTGAGGCCAAACATCTTCGTTGGCACACTCCTTCGTGTCTAGCTCTAATACCATTTGTATCGGTCCAAACCTACTATTAGCAAATATTATATGTCTTACCCTGTTACGTACCGTCGTCGTCAGCCTCATAGTTTTAAAACACGTCTACTAGGGAGAGATTTTCACACTCTTCTGAGGAATACTTCGTTCCCCTCCCTCACCAATGTGAGATCTCAACTTGTGAGACTAACGACGATACGTAACGGGCAAAAGCTTAAATCAAATATTTTATGGACCGCTTTTTTAATTAGGGTGATCGAAATTTTTTGAAGAGATGCGGATAATTTAAACGATAATATAATATATTTGGAAGAATAACTTTAGAGTGATGGGTGAGTGGGAGAAAGGAGTATATTTTGAGTGTATGGCTTTAGACATCCAAAATTCGAAGCCCACGAGGGAGTTTGGTCGTTTTGTTTATAATTTGTTCCTCTTTATGTATGCTATCAAATTGACCAATCCAATTTATCCATTAATATCAAAATAAATTTAATCCACGTGGTTTTATTATTATTATTATTATTTTTTTTTTTTTTTGTGGTGCCAAATTCCGTTTGCCTTTTTGTTCATTATTGTTATTCTTTTTATTTCTTTTAAATAAATGTATTGTTAATATTATCCACTATTTATTTATTTATTATTTTTATTTTTAAACGGTTGACATTATCCAATATGGATTTCCAATTAAATTTATGTTGAAAGTGATGTGGGAATTTTATTTTGGATTAAAAATTAAAACGTGTGAAAATTCATATATTTAATGAAGAAATTATAAAATTAAAATAGAAATGGGATTAAATTGGTTTAAAATAAAATATGGGTAAATATGGACTAAAATCGAAATTATTATTTTTAAATGAAAATTATTTATGGGCCTAACAGAGGATGCAATTGGGATGCAGATTTGATTTTCATTTAACCAAAAAAAAAAAAAAAAATCAACAAAAATCTAACCAATGGCCCATGGTCTAGGTGAACTAACCATGCATGAGTCATGGCGGCTTGCAAGTGTCCTGGGTTTTCAAGTGTGTTGATCCTAAAGGTTTGTTATCTCGATTATTGGATCAGTTTTCGATAAACGTGTCCAAGAAAGTGATAGACAACATCCCGAGTCTCGAGAGGAAAGGTTCGAGGGTATTTTTAAATTTAACCTCAAAGTTTTCATGGCATCATAATATGGGTTTTCAAGGACAGCAACGAGATTGCCCTCGGATCCTAGAGGTTGGTATACATAGTGACACGATAAGCAAAAATGATGGAAGTATGATCAAGATGTCTCGATTATTGGGTCGGTTATTGGGTCAATGACATCTCAAGTCTGAAGATGACACTCAGAAACATCCGGTAAGACTAATGTTACGAGTGTCTTAGGTTTCCATGGTGTCGATGTGTTCGAGACTGCCCTCTAATCCTAAATGTTAGTATACATAGTCGTTCTTTGACACGATATGCAAAAGTGACACCATGGGTATGAGAGAGCGATGAATGATGACATCACGAAACACCTGGGGAATTATTTAATGATTTTAACTCATTTTGGTTTTTAGTTTTTAATTTTAATTACGGGGAGAAAAGTAAAGAAAGTAAATCAATCTCATTGAAAAAAATTATATATTTTCCGCTCATTGCATTACGCAATTGAGCGGCATATACATAATTCAAAATTTTTCAATCTTCAAAGCATAACCGCATTGGCTTCTAGAACTCACACAGCCAGAAACACCGAGATCACAGCCATAACAGCGGCAGCTCCGATGAAGCTACCGCGTGAGGCGCCGGATTTTTCGCTAGGTGCTGGAGCGGCCGCATCATCCTCACCGTCGGCGGACTTAGGTGGAGACCTTGCCGGCGAATCGGCAACAACCTTCGGTTTTTTGGCGGGAGGAGCCCTAGCCTTTGACGGAGTCTTAGCGGAAGGAGCCGGTGCCTTTTTAGGAGATCCGACGGGAGAAAACGACGCCGGTGGTGGTGATGATGGAGAGGAGCGAGGTGGCTTGACATCGATTCCAGGAACCTGAATCGGAGATGAGATCTGAAGAACACAGATGTTGTACGGCTGTGCGACGACGGATTTCACCAATCTCGAATCGAACTGAGATCCTCTTACGGCGGATCCGAAGGCGATCTCGCCATGGCTAATCTGCGCAACCTTGATAAAACCTTGCTGATTCCTGGAAGCGCCGCTTGCCTGAAACAGAGTGGTGAGAACGGTAGTATTATCGGAAGACAATTTAGCAAGCTTCTGAGCATCGTAGTAATCGAGAATAACATGAACGCTCAAGATCCTTCTCAGGACGTCCAATGGCTTTCCAGATAAGCCAGAAACGGCGCCGTTGTCGAGGGCGAGGATAGTGATGGTTTTACGGCTGTTAATTTCACCGGCGAGATTTGTTTGTGTGAGGAAATTGTTCAAATCATTGAAATCGGGGAACTGGCTTAGGAGATTAGTGATATTGAAAGCGGAGGCTGCAGAGAAGAGGAGGAAACTCAAAAGCAGGGCGGCGGAAATGGCTCTGGAATCCATTGTTATTCGGTAATTGTTGATTTTTTTTTTCTTTTTGGTATGATTTTTGTTTTCAATGGGAAACCGATGAGCTTATTGATTTACGATTAAGATTGAGATGGAAGGGGGCTTTTATAGCATGGATTGATTCAGTTTGTTTGGCTGGGAGTAAAATTCTCACTCAAATTTTCTTTTCCGGGAAAATCTTGAATTAGTTGATAGTTCTTTCAGACTTATTCTTTGAAGCCATAGTGGAGCATGCTTTCTTACCGAGGACAAAATCATATCTGCTATCCTAATTTTGATCTTTAGCAACCATGTAGTTCTAGTAGTGCTGCAAAATAAACATTTTGCCAATCAAATATTCTAAGTTAACAATGGGTGAAACAATAGGTGTATCATCTTACTAATAAGCAGTTTTGGATTGACGAACACCCCGATCAGAAGTAGTGATGGAATAGACGAGAAAGAAGAGAAGACAAAGATAAAAAGCCTTTGTTTTTTGGAAGCAAATGACCGTGGTGAGAACTGAGAAAGGAAGAACAAGGATGATATTTATATAGGCTTTCAAAGGTACTGAAAAACAGTGGACCGAAGGATCGAAAAATAGTCTGAGGGAAGGTTTCTAGCTCTTTTAGAGTGGCATTTCACTGATGGCTCGGACCCCTCGAAAGGGGGCCTTCACCCTCCACCTAAGCGCTCAAAGTCAAATAGTGGATCGAAGGATTTTAGCTCTTTTAGAGTGGTATCTTACTTATGGCTCGGGCCCCTTGCCTTCCCCCTCCAACAGAAAAGGCCCAAAGCCAATTCCAATGAACAGTAAACATCCCAAGGAATAATGAAACTTCATCTCAAGGAACAATGAACCTTCATCCAAAGGAATAGTGAAGCTTCATACTTTATAAGGTCTTTCTGTCCTTAGGACCGTTATAGTTACGGAGGGCTCAACCTAGTCAAGATGATACGGACCAACCCCTTCTTCTTGTGCCAAAAATCTTACCATTTTCGAAGGAACCGGAGTTACATCTCTTTTCTATTTCCATTCCAAAGTTTTTTAAGTGTTTCTACGCCCCTCGAGATCCCAAAACTATAATATAGGATAAGAGTTCTCCAAATATTCGATTCTTAGATCAATGTTCACTTTAATTTTTAATTTTTGAGTGTGGAATATGAATAGATACATGATTGCAACACCCATTTCCAACACTCCATACATGAAAATCCGATTGAATCTTTACCTAATTTCCAAAACCCATTAAATCATTGCATACATTTGTTTGAATACATATTAATATAATATAAGAAAAACTTCTATACATGACATTTGGAATAAGTTCTGTACCTGATTTAAAACAAGACATGTTGCTCGATTTTTGCTAAAAATTAACATAGAAATGAGATTCAAAAATGACTTCACTTCGACATATGGCACTAAGAAAGGATGCCTGGGGTGCAAAAATGACTTGACATAGAGATAGATAGTTCATGCCTCAATAGTACTCAAAATAAAGGTATATGATCTACTGAGACTTTTGCTTCTGTTCAAATATATAATGACGGAAGGTAACTTTAGTTGGTTAATCCGATCAATTCATAGATGGTCGACAAGTATGGGTCTTAATTTCGTATGTATTTTACTAGTGGATTTAAAAAACCTCGTGAATTGACTTGGGTTACAAGTGTGGTTCTAGCTGTATTGACCGCATCCTTTGGTGTAACTAGTGTATGGTAACAGGTGTACCGGAAGCTATTCCAGTAATAGTGTCGCCTTTGGTAGAGTTATTATGCGGAAGTGGCTATTCCAGTAATAGTGTCGCCTTTAGTAGAGTTACTATGCGGAAGTGCTAGTGTGGGACAATCTAGCTTGACTCGTTTTTATGGCATCGTTACGTTTTAGATTGCCCACCGATCCTAGAGGTTAGAAGTGTCATGGGTTTCAATGGTGTCAGCACGTTGTTTTGTAAATGGGTTTTGAAAAGTACTCGATATGTCATTTTAATTTTTAGTTTTTAATAATTAATTTTAATTATGGGAAGAAAGGTAAAGAAAGTAGAGCAATCTCATTGAAAAAAATTATATATTTTCCGCTCAATGCATTACGCAATTGAGCGGCATATACATAATTCAAAATTTTTCAATCTTCAAAGCATAACCGCATTGGCTTCTAGAACTCACACAGCCAGAAACACCGAGATCACAGCCATAACAGCAGCAGCTCCGATGAAGCTACCGCGTGAGGCGCCGGATTCCTCGCTAGGTGCTGGAGCGGCCGCATCATCCTCACCGTCGGCGGACTTCGGTGGAGACCTTGCCGGCGAATCGGCAACAACCTTCGGTTTTTTGGCGGGAGGAGCCCTAGCCTTTGACGGAGTCTTAGCGGAAGGAGCCGGTGCCTTTTTAGGAGATCCGATGGGAGAAAACGACGACGGCGGTGGTGGTGTTGGAGAGGAGCGAGGTGGCTTGGCATCGATTCCAGGAACCTGAATCGGAGATGAGATTTGAAGAACACAGATATTGAACGGCTGTGCGACGACGGATTTCACCAATCTCGAATCGAACTGAGTTCCTCTCACGGCGGATCCGAACGCAATCTCGCCTTGGCTAATCTGCGTAACCTTGATAAAACCTTGCTGATTCCTGGCGGCGCCGCTTGCCTGAAACAGAGTGGTGAGAACGGTAGTATTATCGGTAGACAATTTAGCAAGCTTCTGAGCATCGTAGTAATCGAGAATAACATGAACGCTCAAGATCCTCCTCACGACGTCCAATGGCTTTCCAGATAGGCCAGAAACGGCGCTGTTGTCGAGGGCGAGGATGGTGATGGTTCTACGGCTGTTAATTTCACCGGCGAGATTTGTTTGTGTGAGTAAATCATTCAAATTATTGAAATCGGGGAACTGGCTTAGGAGATTAGTGATATTGAAAGCGGAGGCTGCAGAGAAGAGGAGGAAACTCAAAAGCAGGGCAGCGGAAATGGCTCTGGAATCCATTGTTATTCGGTAATTCTTGATTTTTTTTTTCTTTTTGGTATGATTTTTGTTTTCAATGGGAAACCGATGAGCTTGTTGATTTACGATTGAGATGGAAGGCGGCTTTTATAGCATGGATTGATTTAGTTTGTTTGGCTGGGAGGAAAATTCTCACTGGAATTTTCTTTTCCGGGAAAATCTTGAATTAGCATTAGAAATCCTTTAGAGTTCTTCGATTCTGAAAATTAATTACTAAATATAGTATAAATAGTTCTCTCTGTTACCCGTTTTACCCCGAACACCAAAATCTGATTTGAACTGAAAAAGGGCGGGAATGTTGTGCATTTACCATTTTACCCCGAACATGAAAATCCGATTCAAACTTATTATATATTTAGAATATATTATGTTTTTTCTAATATTTTTAGCTACGAATCTTATTGGATTTATTAATTTTGTGGTGTTTTTGTAGGGATAAGAAATGAAATCCGTAGTAGAAATCTTTCTTATCCTTGTTTCACCTCGTTCCCTGTGCTTATCTTCCCTCGTGAACATCTTTGAGTTGAAAGTAAATGTTAGATCAAAATGTAAACCTGTCAAATCAAGACGTGAACCTGGTTTATAATGACGGGAGAGCAAATTCTGACCGTCCCCAAATTTAATTAAATTAGATACAACTTTACGTCTTCCCGATAAAAACGCTAGCCCAGTGAATAAAAATTACACACTCTAAATATGGTTGTAAGGTATCTATCTATTCTTTAATTGAGACATTCCTTGATTTATAACATAAGTTAAGAAAATCACGCCTTAATTTTTACGAATCACAACCAATAATAACATAAAGCTAAAATTGTTCTAAATGATAAGAGATTCAACCGTTGAAATTGAACAAAACTAGAAAGAACAGTACGTAGATTGAGTTAGCCGGGCCCGATTTTAGGAATATCATGGTGTTCACTCAGATTGGTAAGATATTGATTGAATTCGTGAATATGATCCCGATGAGATTTTATGGCCATCTTTGCTATTCTTTGAACATCAATCTTCTCCCATTGCTGAAGATATCGCCTCTCCCCAGGTGTTAGCATATCGTTCATGTTCAGGTTCTCTTTAGAACAGTCAACCAATGAAGTAGCGTCCATTTCCTAACAATCTCCAAAAGAAAAAGATGTCGATAAGCTAAATGAAATTACTCGATCAAAGGAATTCCGTAAATTCACTCGAACCATGAAGATTTTGAAACATTTTTTATTTGCATGAAGTGTTTCAGAATTTACACGAGATGAATGAACAAGTAATTACAGAGACCAAAGTAGGATTAAATCTTGTTTTAACTCTAAAAGTCTAAGATTACTGTATCTGCATAATTGAAGCCCCGTGAATTCATGATCTAATCAGCTTGAAAAACCTAACTACTTGAACTCGTCTTCCAAAAGATCTGATAACAATTTCTTCAAACAAATTCAAGTTTCTAACCAACCACTCTGTTCCATATATATCAAATTCTTGACAATTTAGCATTAAAACAACGCTCAATCATCTCCAAACAAAATTCAACGAGAAATTCAGAACAAATCAACTAACCTGGTGAGAGATCGTCTTCTCTGACAGTTTGAGAAAAATTGTTAAACTGCTTCTTCGACTTCTTTTTCTTCCTGATTCCATCTCCTCTTACGCCCAAGGCCTTCCCCTTCAGCCTTAATTTCCCCACCACCACGTTCTCGTACTCCGACATCTTTTCCGATTACGATCGATCGGAACTTACGAAACAAAATACGAAATTCAAAGATAGTAAGAAGATGAACCGCAGAGGTTACAGCATTGGCGATCAATAAACAGAAAATTTTCACAGTCTTATGATATGCTAAAAAGAAAGAAACAGTAGGATCGTTATTTACCTTAAGAACTCGTTGGAGCGAAGGCTCTCGAAACTTGTCGAACTCTGCTCTCAGACGACAAATGATTCTTCTAGAAGCTCAACGAATACGCTAAATTTGAAAAGAAAAAAACCAAAAATTTATTAGACACCAAATTTGATAATTAATATATAATTTGTGAGATGAAAAATTTGGGATATTAACCTATTATTTATTTATTTGTCGAGTGAAAAATCTGCAAAACCACCAAAACGGCGTTCGTATGACTAATAAAACGGTCGTTTTGAAAATTACGCGCGTTTTATTAAGCGGGAAACTTAAGCTGGAGGCAGAATAGTTGCCACGTGGACCTAATCCAACCGTATCAAAGTATGTCCTTCTATAGGCTACTACAGAGCCACGTCGCAAGTCAAAGATATTGCCCACGTGTCAGCATCTCAGCTACTTAAAGCTTTTTTCCTACCACAAATTCCATTAGAAAAGAAAATAAAAAACGAAAAGGATCATGAACACTCTCCGGATCTCTTTCTCGTCGTTTCCGCTGTTGAAAACACTCCCCAATTCTTCCTCACTGAAACCGGCCCAAATCGCCGCAAATTCTGCTCACCGTCGAATCTTTGTCATGAATTCTAGCTCGAAGCTTGATTCTAGGTCGTCTTCGTCGTCGATATGTCAAGTTCCGGGGCTAGAATCGGAGGAGATGGACAGGATTGCGGAACAAATGTTCCGGCGGTATGAGTCTCCTTCTTCTTCGAGTGTTAAGAGAGGAAAAGGAGTGGCCATTGTATGGTTCAGAAATGACCTCCGTGTGCTGGACAATGAGGCCCTGTATAAGGCCTGGATTTCGTCAGAGGCTGTGTTGCCGGTGTATTGCGTTGATCCGAGACTTTTTGGTTCTACCTGCTACTTCGGATTTCCTAAAACTGGAGGTTTGTTTCTGAATTTTTTCCTTACTTTAGTGACCGATGATCATATGTTGATTGTCTTGTTGAGCTCTGAATTAATAGTTTATTGTTCTGTTTCTTGTTGTTGTTGATCACCAAACTGTTCTGTTCCGTTATTTTTTCGTGTAACACTTATTTCGACTAGTTAAGTGTAATGGTGGGAACTATTAGAGGTCTGTTCGTTGCCCGTCGAGTTAGGGCCATGTCTTCTCTTCTTGGACTTAACATTAGTGAGGCGACTTTGGAAGAAATTCATTGCAATGTCGTCATATGATCATGGATTATGCTGGATTTTTCAAAATGTTAAGCTATTAGTTGAATCGCTGATTGAGATTTCAGCATTTTGGAATTTGTGCTTGTATATGGGGCAGAGCAAGTCTTTCAACGATCCTATAATTCCTTCCTTCCTTCCTTCCCTTGCAGCATTGAGAGCTCAATTTATTGTTGAATGCTTGGCTGATTTGAAAAGGAATTTGATAAACCGAGGTCTTAACTTGCTTATTCAACATGGGAAGCCTGAAGAAATTCTCCCTTCTCTTGCTAAAGCTCTTGGTGCCCACACAGTTGAGTAACTTCAATAGCTTTCCTTGTTTGTTTGAAGGGCTGCTCCAATATGGCTATTGGTTAAATTATATCTATTCATTTGATCAGGTTTATGCTCAAATGGAAACTTGTAGTGAGGAACTATACGTTGAAAGAATGGTAAGCAAAGGACTCAAAACAGTGGTGCTATCACCAACCTCAGAGAAGTCTGCCAAGCCAAGCTCTGCTAGAAGCCCTACTTTGCTACTTGTTTGGGGCACCACGATGTACCACATAGATGACCTTCCATTTGATACCAACAGTTTGCCTGATGTCTACACTCAATTTCGTAAAGTAACGTATATTCTCTTTATAGTTTTAGGTTCGTTATCTTCTCTTGCATTGTTAAATGTGTTTCTCACAAGATGCTTTTTCTCTTGATGGGCCACCAAATTGCAGTCTGTTGAAGCTAAATGTGCTATCCGAGATTGCATTAGACTTCCAGCTCTTCTTGGACCTCCAGCAAGCATCGATAATTGGGGATGTGTTCCCTCGCTTGATAAGCTCGAGCTTCAACCTCCAAGTGTATGTTTATATTTTTGGAATAATCAAGTCTGCTATTTGTGAGTTGATGATTGATTCATTTTCTTCAGGTTGTTAAGGGCATGAGGTTTATTGGGGGTGAGAGCGCAGCTCTCTCCAGAATCTATGAGTACTTCTGGAAAAAGGTGAAAATTGTATTTTAAAAATATAAATATGAACAATTAGCTATTCAAATACAAACTCTTACTGATGAATTTAGCCATTTGAATCTCTTTTGATTCGGACTCTTAATTATGGGCTAAGCAATTTCACGTACATCGCCGATGTTTTGCTATTTAGGATTTACTACGGATCTACAAGGAAACAAGGAATGGGATGTTAGGACCTGACTACTCTACAAAATTCTCTCCATGGCTTGCTTCAGGAAGCATTTCACCACGTCTCATTCATGAAGAGGTTGGTTTTATTGCATTTCCTTCAATGTGAATGTGTTTTGCATATTTCAAGCCTTGGATTCTTCTCTTAGGTAAAGAGATATGAAAAGGAAAGGGAAGCAAATCAATCTACTTATTGGTATTCTCTCTTTTCTTTTCATAATACGGCATCGTTACTTATTACCCATTGATCATCTTAGTTACCTCATGGTAACAAGGAAATAGCATCTGGTTCAAATCTTCCATTCCCTACAAAACATCGATTGAAAGAAAATCTTGTATGCTTTGTTAATCTACATTTGCCATTTCAGGGTGTTGTTCGAATTGATATGGAGGGATTACTTTAGGTTTCTTTCAGTCAAATATGGCAATTCTCTTTTTCATATAGGTAAGGATTGTCAAAAAAATTTCAGATTTTGCTGTCTTTCCTGTATGGTACTACCTTATTTCCTGGTGCATATTCCCTCTTATGCCAGTTTCTTTTCACAGGTGGCCCAAGAAAAGTGGAGTCGAAATGGAGTCAAGACAAAAATTTGTTTGAATCATGGAGAGATGGCCGTACAGGGTATTTTTTCCCCCCTCTCTAGGATTGATTTTATGTTCCTTTGAAGTCCAAGAGTGTGTGTAGATATTGCTTTCACATTTCATCAGACGTTTGTTTCATATATGATGTACTATAATGTTCTGAGCCTCCAATGTTCTGAGCCTCCAGGTATCCTCTAATAGATGCAAATATGAAAGAATTGTCAACAACTGGGTTCATGTCGAATCGAGGACGGCAGGTATTTTGTTGTTCTACAGATGTCGTTCTACACAATGAGTATCAAAGCCTTGCAAACAAATTAAGCACCAAATTACACTTAAAAATGGATTGAGTAACAAATGTACCGATGATTTGTTCTTTCTACAGATAGTATGTTCCTTCCTTGTTCGAGATATGGGTATTGATTGGCGTATGGGAGCTGAATGGTTTGAGACATGCCTTCTGGATTATGACCCTTGCTCCAACTATGGAAATTGGACATATGGAGCTGGTAATTCAATTTCCTTCTCAAATATGGAAACTCTGTCCTTAAATTCCCATTTTTGTTTTCCCATTTTATATTTCATATGAAAATTTTAATCCATTCACTTATTACACATCATCTGAAACTCCAAGAATGAAGGTTACCCAGTTCATGAGTTGGATTGGGCCTAAGACACATTTTAGACTCAATTCTATTTTTTATCTGTTTAATCCAAACAATTTTTTATTTATTCAAATTTTCTTAAAAATTTAAAATATCTGTTTACGTCCTCTCTATTTTTAGGTGTTGGGAATGACCCTAGAGAAGATCGTTACTTCAGTATCCCCAAGCAAGTAAGTACAGATTTTACCCTAAATAAATTGTTGACATTGTGAACAAACACAAGCACTTTAAGATGCTGGACGATGCAAATCTATTAACTTCTTCTACGAACGAACATTCATATTCACTTGATTGTATGCCATTATCAGTTAGCAATTATGGCGATAGTCGAAAATCATAGCATGAGTCCATGAGTTCTGCATATGTAGTCTCCCTGAAAAGTGATGCAATCAAGTATTATAATATCTAACTCTTATTTTTTAGCTTAATTTCAAGAGGTGTTGGAGTAAACCGTATTAGAGAATCTGATCCATGCAACAGCCTAAGCTCAGTGCTAGTAGATTGTGTCCTCTTTGGATTTTTTTCTTTCGAGCATCTCCTCAAGGTTTTTAAATCACGTCAGAGAGGTTCCCACACCCTTATAAACATTGTTTCATTCTCCTCCCCAATCGATGTGGGATCTCACGTTACAGATCATTGTTTTTCAAATTTAGGCTAGAAAAATTGCCTTGATCAGCCAACAAGTTTAAATGAGTTCCCAATGTTTTTCTATTTCTGGGAAATTTTGACAATAATATCATATACAGGCACAGACGTACGATCCCGAGGGCGAATACGTAGCGTATTGGTTGCCGCAGCTACGAATGTTACCCAAAGATAAGAGGCATTTCCCAGGAAAAATGTTGTACATGGAACAAGTAGTACCTCTGAAGTTTGGGAATGCTGCAAGGCCCCAAAGCCAAGATTATGCAAGAAGAAAAAACTTTGGGGGGAGACAAGCAAAGGACTTCAAAAGATAACAGTGTTCAAGGAAAGTAGGTACAATTCATAAATCTCAACACCTTATCTCCATTCAACAAACACCATTGGTTCTTTTCTTGACCAAAAGTTATAAAGTAATCCTGAGGAAGCTTGTGCTTTTACCTTCTCATAAGTCTCTCTACTAACCTTACGGTACATCGATTCGTTGATCCTTCGGAAACTTTTTTCGGGGCAAGGTTTAGTTTCGGGTATTTTGCTTACTCCTTGAGAGTGCAATACCGTGAGCACTAACCATTCACGTGCAAAGAATCTCTTAGAATAAAATTTGGTTAGAGGATCTCTCTATAGGTTTGAGTTTGGTGATATTTTGGTTCATAAGTTTGTAAACTCATATTTTAGCTCGGTTTAAGAGTAACTAAAATATTATTGTTGTTGTTATCGTCTATTTTCTCTCTTTTACTTCCTCGTCTTTTCTCTTTCCTCCATCAACGTCTGTTGTCGATGTCCTCTTCTTTTTGTCATCCATTTGCTTGTTTGTTCGCTTTTTTGTTCCTTTCTTCCATCGTTTATGGTTAGGTTGAAAAAAATCTTCATCTTAATTTTTTTTTAAGAAATAATTAGGAGACCAATTCTTTTATTAAAAAAAATAATGAAAAAAAGAAAAGACGTTGTCTAGCCATTATATTTTTGTCTATTAATCTAAGAAGAAAAATCATTTTTTTAAACAAGCTTCATTTGAATATTATTTTAATAATTCGACCTTTTTTTGGGTCACACGAACTCGTATTTTATTAAACAAATAACATGATTTGAGATCGTTAGAAAATTATTCTCTAATTTGTTTTTATATTTTAATATTGTCATCAAGAATGTCAACTAAAGCTCATCCAATTAATGGTGGGAAAATTCATTAACTTATTATTATCAGCTCAATGAATGGTTTATTTTGTTCAATAAATAAGAGTATGAAGGTTAGATAGGTCTATCGAGGACGGAGAAGATCACTAGAAAATCTTCCTTGTCTCCATTCCCGCCACTTATTTCATTCTCTATCTCAACATAAATTTTGGATTCGAGGGTTCCCCCACAAGAAATTGATGGAAATCGAGTTTCGGTAAATTTTATATGTTCGTTATTTTTTAAGAAAATAGTCATTTTAAAATAGATTTTTAATCTACTAATAGTAATAAATTAATAGTTAAATGAATGTGACAAAAATAATAATTAAATTGACCAATAATTAATTTACTTAGGCGGTAAAGTTGGACTCAATGCTGGTTAAACTTTATTTACTGATCTCTAAATTGTTGATTTAAAATTGGTTAAATAAAAAAATCCTTTTTGGCGGTAGGACCAGCCCCTAATCCTCCCAACTGCACGTAGACAAATTAAAATAAATAACAATAATAATAATAATAATAAAGGGAAATTAAAAAGAGAGAGAAAATATGAAACTTAGGGATAGAAACAAATGGTGGTGAAGATGAAAAAGGAGGAGCTCTCAATTTTGAAGCCCTTTTGAAAAATTTTCCTTTCCCCTCGGCAAGCTCACTACGCGAAGAATTCAGTTCCTTTCTCTCTCTCTCTCTCTCTCTCTCCATCTTTCTGGTTGATTTTCTCGCAGCTTTACGTCTCCAGCACGGTCTCTGTTTTCCATTTCGTATTTATTCTCTCTCTGTTATCCGGAGAGGAGAAAGGTTGGTGGAGTAATTCATTGAATCTATCTAATCCGGATCGACGAGTTTCAGGTATGTTCTAGATCTGTTGCTTTCTCCTTTTTTTTTTTTTTTTTCTTTTCTTTTTTGTTGCGTTTTCCGACTGTTCGCCGGATGTTTCGCATCTGGTATTTACTTTGTTTGAGGAAGTGATGCTCGTTGATCAATCGGTGTGTTTGTTTTTTTTATCATTTGATTACTTGAATCACTGGAGAATTGGTTCTTGTGTGTATTTAATTGTTTACGGATTTAGATTCTCGTGTGATTGTGGTTGTGTTTATGAAAAGTGAATTTTTCAGGTATATTTGGGATATGGCTGAGGATAAAGCCGCTGGAGAAGGTGAAAAGAAGGATACTGTTGCGGATGCTGCCGAGAAGAAGAAATCCCCGGGGATTTTCTCGCGGCTTTGGAGTGGTATCTTCCGTGTACGCGGCGATGATTTTGAGAAGAGGCTTCAACACATTTCTAAGGAAGAAGCCGCTGTGCTTGCTAGGTTGAAGCGTAGAGCCCTAACCTGGCGGCGAATGGCCAGAAATCTTATTGTATCTTCTGTCATTTTTGAGGTGATTGTCTATTTTCATGGAGCATGGTTACTGTTCAGATTGACTACGTTAGGTTGCTTTTACTTTTCCACTTGCAGTAGTTTATGTCAATGTGATTGAATTGCATACTTCTGAATGAATTGATTTGTCACCCTTGAGGATTTTTTTCAATGATTATTATTGTTTTTTCCTTTCAGATTATTGCAGTTTGTTATGCTATCATAACTACAAGAACTGTAGATATGAACTGGAAGATGAGAGCATTTAGAGTTTTACCCGTGTTCCTTTTGCCTGCATTATCAACCCTGGCTTATACCACATTTCTTAGCTTCACAAGAATGTGTAAGTATATCCACTTGATTATCTGTGATTTTCTTTTATTCACATTATATCTACGCCATGTACTTTGTTCTGTTTGTTTATTGCTGCCTTCGTTGATTTTTTTTCTTGTTCATTATCGATGGTACCAACGATTAACCATACATGTAAACTGATTTACTTGCTGTTGGCACATGATGCCTGGACATGAAGATGAAGCTCAAAGGCCAATGCTGGAATAAGAGTAATTCTTCATCGAAGAGAATGATAGTTTAGATAATTTGCTTTCTTCTTAAGCATCTTGTTGCCAAGAATTAAACGGCATCCTACTGATGACCGCAGTACTACTTAGCGTTTATAGGTTTTCTGTTACCTTGTACGGGATCCATGATTCTTGTACCTGTCATCTGCTTCTAACAATGAACATTGTTTGCTGCATATGTAGAGTTATAATACGAATTTGGTACTTCGGCAAACATGGATGCTTGGAATTCTGAACTAGCATCCTTGTGATTTTGAAGTGGCTTGTATCTTTTGACTGAAACCCATTTTGAGATTTTTGAATTCTTGTTTGTCCTGGATTTTTAATCTAGCTAAGTGATCTTAGACAATAATTCGTTGAAGTCACGATGTTAACTTGCTATTGGCATATCGGAATATGTTGTCACAATAACGAGTCTCTGGCAACTTTATAGGCGATCGGAAGGACCAAAAAACCCTTGAAAGGTTGAGAGCTGAGAGGCAAGCTAAAATTGATGAACTTAAGGAGAAAACTAATTATTACACTACTCAGCAGCTCATCCAGGTAATGCTGTTTTTCCAATATTTTTTCCCCTCGTTTATTTCTCGAGTTTAGCATGGCATTTCTCTAATCTATGTTTCGCCTTGCTTCCTATTGTTGCCCTTCTGTCTGTCTGACCCATATCAGTTTTAACCTTCTCGGTGCGTTCATTGCAGTCTAAGCTCAATTTGCCATCTTTATATAACCAAGTATTTTGACGTAAAATGGCTGATATTCGCTAATATTGGCGTAAAATGACTGATATTCGCTATAAAATTTGTAACCTTTTCGTTTTAATTTGGGATGGTAAATGCAATGTTCTTATGAAGTTTGCTTATGCTCCGGAAACTTTCTCCCTTCATTTCGATGACAAAATAACACCACAGTCTTATACAAGATTATCTCATTGGATTTGAAGTACAATTCTGATGAATTATGCTGATGATTGACCTGTCGTTTCTTTAGAGCTTTTCTGCTGGATTGAACAATATAGCCAAATTTGTGCAGCCTTTTTTTCTTCAAAACCCCACGATGTCCTTATTTCTGTACCCCTTTTTCTTTCACAGAGGTATGACTCTGACCCTGCTGCAAAGGCGGCAGCTGCAACTGTATTGGCTTCTAAGTTGGGAGCAGAGTCGGGCTTGAAGGTTCATTTGGGCGACGAATCCAACCTTAATGTTCCATTAGGGAAAAGCAATGATGTTGAACTCGTGCCTGCTGGTGGTGGGCTTCGGAACAGAAAACAAGGTCACTCCCGTTCCAGTAGCGTAGGCAGTGCTTCATTGCATCATTTTGATGAAGATGTACGTCGTCCTGCTGTATCAGATGGTCCTCATGCGTCTGAGCATAATCAGTTGGTCGTCGATCATTACAATCCTGAAGGACTAGCTGCAAATAACGGAGGATGGTTAGCTCGAATCGCTGCATTGCTCGTTGGAGAGGATCCAACACAGTCCTATGCACTCATCTGTGGAAACTGCCATATGCACAATGGTGAGCGTTCCTATTCAACCCTATACAATAATACTCTCTTCTCACAATCTGAAAATTCATGCACTTCTTCCCCTTCATATCAATCTGAATCAACCCTTTTCTTTTAAATCCTCTGTAGGGCTTGTCAAGAAAGAAGATTTCGCATTCATTACGTACTACTGCCCACATTGTCGTGCCTTGAATCGATCGAATCAATCAGAGGAACAAGTTTCTGGGCAGGGTAGTCCAAGTGATGGTGATTCTATAGGAGCACCAAGAAGCGCTAGTGACCCATTAGTACTCACCAGCAATGTGAATGCAGAAACAATTTCTGAGATTCAGGACACCATAAAAGAAACGAAATCTGGAAACGAAGTTAACGACGGAGTAAAGGTACGCACAGCTGAAACGACGTAATTATAATCATACACCATGAAACTAGAGTTGTTTGATCATTGCATTGCATTGCTTGGGGTTGTTATCCCTTGTTCATATTGTGGGCGTTATTGAGAGAAACACATTATCTTCATAGTTTGCTTCCTGCCTGATTGATATCTTGTAAACTGGCACTGTTGAGGTGAGTTAACTTTGTTCTTCTTTTCTTCATTTTATTGCCTTAGAGTTGATGGTGTACACATAATAGATTACATGGATTTTCTTGTAAACATGTAAAACTGTTGAGTTTTGACTTTTAATGGAAGTGTCCAAAAGATCATCATACTTCTTTTTCTAGTTTTTATTTTGAATTGTATGGTACGAGAATGTATAAGCTAAGTTCGGTACACCAAGCCGTTACACAAATCTCTTTCTTTCAAATAGGTTATTCCTTGTCAGTCGGCCAAACAACAAAGACATTAAGAATGACTGACCCGTTTTTGAGCCTATGAAAGGAAATTCCATTAGAACATAAAACACAGACGTGAATGGGAGAATGAATACGGTACCATAAGGATGTCGAAAGAGGAGGTATATGGTAATACCAAGTTTACGATAAAAGAATAGGACAAAGGTCTATATTAAAGTCTGAAATTAAGGTATTTAAAGAGAGTTGTTACACGAGTAAGCTAAGTTTAGTTTATTAGAGTGAATTTCTTTGGGTGTCATATTCAAGTAATATCATGAACGTACGAATAGATGAATATGGTAGAAATTTTTCGATCCCTTACGATAGCAAGGGTCATTGCAGTAATGAGTTACTTTTTTCTCTATTTATATTTTATAGATATTTTTATAAAAACAAAATAAATAATATAAGATATTTTTATAAAAACAAAATAAATAATATAAGATATTTTTATAAAAACAAAATAAATAATATAAGATGTTATCTTCACATCTGTTTACTTGTCTACCCACTTTAGTGGAAGTTTGGAACAATCAAAAGACATTGAGCTGTCTTATCTTACCATTGGTTTCCCACTAAAAAAAATTAAATTTAATTTAAATTTTGTCTCCACCTTTCATAATTATAATCCTTGAAATTTAAAATTTTAATTTTATGTTTAATAAGTTATTAATATATTTAACGTTAAATTATTAATAATACAAATACCATTTTAAAATTTTAAAATTTATAACATTTTAACATAACATTTGTTTAATAATATTGCCAACACATAGAGACAAAAAAAAAAAAAAAAAAAAAAAAA
>NW_019268521.1:4662271-4672054 GCF_002738365.1 Cucurbita moschata
AAAAAAAAAAAAAAAAAAAAAAAAAAAAAAAAAAAAAAAAAAAAAAAAAAAAAAAAAAAAAACTAAATGTACCCGAAAACTTTTACACACGGTGCGATTGCGACGTCGTCGTTTCAATTTCCAAGTCTTCTCTTCTCTTCTTCTTCTCCACATTCTGGTTATGGCTGCAATCGATCAGGACTAGTTGATCTCAAACCCCTGTAAATCAACGGCGATCCCAAAAATGGATCTCTCTCTGTGTTCGGAATCAGATCCACCGTCTGTGGTTGCGACCGCCGTGAGCTCCTCGGAACCACTGGTCCCAGTTGACGTCCGTTGGACCGATTGTTCTGTATACGATGAATCATTCGTTGTTGATTAGGAGAAGAAATTGTCGTTTTATTTGAAGATCGATAATTAGTGTTGACGGTGATTTAATCTTACTCTGGAAGCAGAGGATCTGGAATCGCTACGACGCTGGAGACGAGGCTGTGCGTAAACAGGAGAAGAAATTAGTGGAGACGATGATTCTAAAGGATTAGGAATTTTTCGAAACCCTAAGGAATTGATTTATTTGCTTACTCTTCGCAAACGGTGGAGGATTCGCCTATGCTCTCAAGCTGTCGCAGTTCTTCCTGCATTATTACGGTAAATCATCGTATCTAATCTCAGAGGGAAAATAATCGTGGCTGGAGATACGGATTTTATTGTTCGATTAAGGTAAATCTGTGAATCGTAAACGAAATAGCGATCACCTCGATGATATTGATTTCGTTTTGGAGTCTGGTTATGGCCGCTGAGATTCTATGTCTGCCAAAGAAGGTGTTCTTGCACCGAACTGCAGATTTTGATTTAGTTTCTGAATTGACTCCTTCTTGTCTCTTCGCTGACTCTTCTCCAGGCGGCGACGGCGAGGACATCGGCTGTGACTGGTGCTGTTTATCATCATCCATTGTTGCAACTTACAGGTAATAAATCGAATTCAGAACTCCTTATCTGTTGCGATAAATCGCAGAATAGAGAGAAATTCAGGAATCTTAGAAAAGCAAGAGGAATTGAAGAGAAGGAGAAGAACTACAGGTTGTTTTGTGAGGAAAAAGGTGGGCGGGGAAGGTGAGAATATTATAAAACATTCAAAAAGGGGAAGAAATGGAGCGGCCAAAGCTGGAAACGAATGATGAAAGCAAGGTTTTATGTGTGTTTTTGTGATGTAATTGGAATAATTGAAGAAAGAAGAAAAAGAGATGAGATTATGATGAAAAGGAATAAAGTGGACAGTCAAAACCCTGTGAAAAAAGTAACACCAAAAGATCAGAAAAAAGCAATTTCTGAACTACAGTTGCTGCTTAAGGTATGCCTTTTTCGCCCTCTTCCTCTCTCTCCGCCTCTCTCTCTGCCTCTCTCTCTGCCTCTCTCTCTCTCTTTCCAGTTTCTTGCTCTTCTTCTGGTTCCCTGTTTGATGAGGAAGGAGATTTTGACAATTGAGGGAGAAGAAGAGGAAGGCATTGAGATTTTTAATAGAATTTGGGGAGTTGATGAGGTCAAACAAACCCATCAAAGCCGCCATGTCTCCCTCTCCATTTTTCTTCCATAGCTTAATTAATATCTTTCACACACAAACTACCTCCCCATGGCCTCTTTCAATGCTACTTTTTTTCTCCTCCATGTTCTAAACCATTGGAATACAGTTCATTAACACCTAATCTTTGAGCTTCTAAGTTCATTAGTTGTGCTCTTCAATCTTGAACTTGATTTTGGTGTGGGTTAGTTTGGACCATTGAAACGCATATTATTAACCATTGGGTTTGTAACGGCCCAAATCTTGCTGGCAGATATTGTCCTTTTTAAGCTTTCCCTTTCGGGCTTCCCCTCAAGGCTTTAAAACGTGTCTCCACACTCTTATAAATGGTGGTTTGTTCTCCTCCTCAACCAATGTGAAACATCACAATCCACCCCCTTCGAGGCCTAGCGTCCTCGTTGACACTCTTTCCGTCCTCCAATCGATGTGGGACCGCCCCTAAATCCACCTCCCTGTGGGGCCAGCGTTCTTACTGGCACACCGTCTCATGTCTACCCCCTTCAAGAAACAGCGAGAAGGCTGACACATCGTCCGGTGTCTAGCTCTGATAGCGGTGGATCTAGGTCGTTACAAGATCAGAGGCTCAAAGTCCCCTTCGAAATCGGTCCGAGGTTCGAAATTCTCTCTCCATGTTGTTCATGTTATTAACCATTAGGTTAGAGGTTCGAAATCTCCTCTTGTATAACCAGTACAAAAATGTGTATATTATTTGTTTATCGGTTTTAATTTAAGTTAAAAATTTTAATATTATATTATTCAAATCATTGAAAACGTCAAAGTCGATCAATTTTATGAAATTAAATATGATTAGTTTAGTTAGTTTGATTAGTTAAAAAATGAATAATGATAGAAGTATTAATATAAAATGCTATGATTTTGAACATAACACAATAATTGCTTTATTTGGAAACTCTTACTCATGTTGATTAATTAATTAATTAATTAAATCTAACCAATCAATGAAAGTTAATGAATATAATTAATTATTATGTAGGTTGTATTTATTAAATAAAAGGGAATGTAGGATGAATGAAAATCCTGAGTCATTTATTATTATTATTTGTTTAATTGCCTTTTATTTATAATATTTTTTTTATTTTTCAAAATTACTTTTTTAGAAAATTTTATATATAATATTAATATTTTAGAGAATTCACAAATAAACATTCAAAAATCAATTTTCATTTTTTTAAATTTGATTTAAGTGTTTTATTAAAAAAATCGAAATTAAGCACTTCAATCTAAAAATATTTGTGAAAATACCAAAATATCCCTTGTCTTTCCCCCACTTTATGACAAAGTTATCCTCCAAGTGTAAGGTAAGTACATCTTAAACTCTATCCTCTAAGGAAGGAGAAAAAGGTCAATTCATTTTTTTTATTTTTTATTTCTATTATTTATTTTATTTTATTTTGGCGGGTATAAAACGAGGACAAGACAGACCAATTGGGCAATTAGGGCTCAAAAGTTTGAATCTCTCCATTTCCCTCCATTTTCTGACCATGGCGAACTCTCCCTTTGAACTTCCGGATTTCACCACTTCATGGCTCTAACAATCTCATTTTCTGATCTTCTGATCTTATCGGAGCTGTTGGAAATGGCTTTTAGATCATCAATGGCGAAGCTCTCGTTGTTTTCTTTTTCTCTGTTTACAGCATTTGGTCTTCATCTCTACTGCTTCACTGCCGAGAATCTTCCGGTGCTGTTCCATTTCTACCGCTACTGATTTCAAGTAAGGTAAAGAAGGAGAAGCAGAAGAAATCCAAGGATCTTAAGGCGAATACCTCTGTTTCGAAATCATCGGAGTCTTCTTCTTTTATCTTCGAACTTAGCTTTGGTGAAGGAGAAAAGGACTCGCTCCACCAAGGAGTTTGATGAGATCGCTGTCCAGTTCGGCGACACTGCTGCTCACATCCCGGTGACGCTTTCGGAAGTATTGGACGTATTCTCTGCTTCTTCCGGAAGGCCGCTATGCTCCTTTGTAGATTGCACCGTCGGTGCAGGTGAACATTCCTTAGCTGTTAGTCTCTGTCTTAACATGTTTGCCTTCTTGTCCTTTCGTCGTTAATGATTGATTCGGTGCATTTTTGGTTAACAATTATTATTGGAATGCGTTTTATGATTGTATTTCTCGAGTAGTTCCGTGCCTTCTCGTCAAATTTTCTGAAATATATTATTATTCGTGTATATCTGCAGCCGGATTAGATGCTCATCCAAATTCCTATCAAAATTTACAATCAATGAGCAGTATAATGTGCGCTGATTTGTATATTGAATTCTGCATTGTGTTCTATGTGGAGCTACATTTGGCCATAGTAGCGATCGATCGTATCTACGTGCTTCTTTCTTTACTACTGTTTCGCCTGCGAAATTCTGGATTAACTTGCAGTCTCTCATCCTGTGTCGTTCCTTTGATGTTGTTGCATGAGAATTTGGAATGAGTGCGGCTTTTGACACAACGCACTTTGATAACTGCTCTTTTCTGTGGCTGTATTCGCTCCCTTAGCATTTTCTGTCCGAGATGATTTTTCTTTTTCATGATGTTCAATTCTGATTTCGTGTCCTGGAAAACAGATAATTCTAGCACATCCAGAGTTGAAATTTTACTTGAGAATGGAAGTCGTCCAATTGCACTTCATAAGGCCGAAGATCGGATTAGTGCTTTCTTCAGCGAGGATTCTGATTTGAATGCATTCATAGTTCTGAAGAACTTTAAATACATGAAATCGCTACTGGCTGACTCAGACGAGAAACCTTTAGATCCTGGAGTTGACGGAATTTTGATGTATTTGGGAATGTCATCCATGCAGGTAAATCAAAGAGAATGCACAGATTTTTAAATATTTAGCTCAGTCTGTGATGAGGTTCAAGGTACAGTTCTATTAAAATAGTGGAGAGAGTAAACCGGTATGCTAGTACATGTAAGGTGCTAATGGAAATACAAGGCAAAAACAGAGTGAACAACATAAAATATATAGAAATAATTGTAGAATGCCAAGTTACTGTTATTTAATATTACAGTTGGGATCCAATGTATGAGTAGTACGGTCCATTTTCTTTACAGGGAAAATCATGATAACAGTTAACAAAGCTATCTTTCCATGATACCTCATTGATTCATCCCATAGAGTTTATGAGACTTAATTTCTCGCATAGAATGTAATCTTTTAACAGCCTGAAATTTGGCAATTTTCCAGGCTGCTTCGGTGGACGGGGAATTAGTGTCATTGGTGATGAACCTCTTGATATGCGAATGGATCCTCAGGTACAAACTGGTTTAATAAATTAGTAGATAATGTATGAGTTCCGTGTCTAGCTATTCCATTGTTTATGGTTGATATACTGTTACTTACCGAAGCAACTATAAGCTATTCTTTACGTTTTTCCTTTGTAGTTAAACTGATTCATCCATGCGGGCAAATTTTCTTACAAAAACGTAAAACGATGATACCTTATGTTGTCAGTGTCATGTTTGGGTGTGCGTGAGACGTATAATAGTCAGTTGCTTGTTTGTACGCGTGCGCTTATTTTATTTCATTCTGCGCATGCTGAATTAGAAGTGCTTTTACTGTTACACGCTTATTGCTTTGGTATATTGAGTTACCGATGATTATTTCTGTAACTGTTTATTGGACCGCATTACTGATTTTCTTTCTAACTGGTCCTTTGTTCTCTTTATGGATGGATGTAACGGTACAGTCCTTCCCAATCCCACAAGGCCACCACCCATTCTCAAAAAGGAGGGGGGAAAAGGCATTTGGGGGGGTGGGGTGTACATGTAGCGTTTATTATTGAATTTTCTTCGGGCAGTTGAAAAATGCGGCTCGTTCATGGTCTTCTGTAGAAATTAACGACTTAATTATTTATGTCGCTTCCCTGCTGATTGAAACAGGATTATGCCAGGCAAGTCTAAAAGCAGAGGACATTCTTAACAGGTGGCCGGAAATAGAAGTGGGGTATATCTTGCGGGTTTATGGAGAATAAAGTAACTGGTATTCACTCCAGAATAAGATCGTAAAAGCTCGATCACAGGGGGGT
This sequence comes from Cucurbita moschata, assembly GCF_002738365.1. NCBI lineage: Eukaryota > Viridiplantae > Streptophyta > Magnoliopsida > Cucurbitales > Cucurbitaceae > Cucurbita > Cucurbita moschata. The sequence goes on from NW_019268521.1 coordinate 4,667,868, forward strand.
GGACTGCATTTCTCCAGTGAATTAGTTGATCTTCTTATCCGAAAATCCACTTTGGGCTGAAAAGGTAAGCACTGCTCGTTCTTTGAGTCATGCCTTCATTGATTTTGTTTCTTCTTCTTTTTTTGCGTCTGAGCCACATCGGTCTTTGTTTATTATTGTTCCTTGTCATATCAATCATGATTGTGTCTTTATGAATTTGAGGTCCTTTTCTTTTCACCCCGCGACCTTTGTAATCTCATATCATTTCATCTTTGTTCAATTGAAGGCTAACGTGTCAATAAATTACATAAGGACTTGCTTGAAATAAGTTAAAAGATCATTTTCTTACTTTGGTATGAATATGTGGTGTAAAATTTAATGGAAATAGAAGGATATTCCAAGCTCTGAGGATTGCTGTTGATGATTGACTGAAGGTATTAGAAGACGCGGCCCTGTGTATACATATCATTTCTTTCCACAGTTTGGAGGGTAGGGTTGTGAAGCAAACATTTCTGGATATCATAATCCCGAAAACCGAAGGAGATGACTGATCTATAGAAGAAGAGAGGTTGAATCGGCGCTGTAGGAATGCTAAGCTTAAGGTAATTCGGAAGAATAATGCTGTCTTCTGATAGGACACCAGTGAGTGTGCGGACTTCATTATTATGGCCATCTGGTAGGGTGCACATCAAGGTTAGTACCAGTCACATCTATTTCCTTTTCATGAACGGCTCTTCTCTCTCTACGTTTATATTCACTTTCTAATTTCATTTTTTTTTTTTCGATTATCAGTTTGTTTGAAATTTGTTTATTTTTTAAACATGCTAAGAAGAATCAAGTCCATTTCATTTTTTAAGATTAACTGGATTTTTTTTTCTTTTCTTTTTCAAAAAACTGGATTTTGTTTTCTATCTTTAAAAATTGCGCTTGATTTTTTAAAACTAAGCTTATATAAACACCATTTAAGCTTGTTTTTAAAATTTATCTTAAGAATTCAAACATTGAAAATTGAAAATCACACTAAAAAGAAAGTTCAAAAAACAAAAAACAAGAGATTAAAAATGAAGCAATTAAAATTTCATTTTACGCTTTAGTTTCCCAAAAGTAGATTTTTTCGCCACTTATATCTGTCCCTAACTTTAAAGTTTGTATAGTAATAATTATTTCAGTGCCTTAATTTTATTTTAATCACAGGATAGAAAACGTTGTCATCGAACCAGATAAAATATAAAAATTATGGTCTACATTATAGTTCATTTTTTTGGTTATAAAAAGTTTTAAACATCTAAGTCATTGATTTTTTAAAAACGAAAATATTTTATCACAAAATGAGGAAGGGAAAGAAAGTATGAGGAAGAGTTGCCACAAATAGAGTACTAATATGGAATTATATTAATGAGAAATCTACTCCTAAAGATTCAATATGAAATTATATTCATGAGAAATCTACTCTTAAAGATTCTTTTCTGCTCTTTACAGGCCAGTCAGTAAGCGAATCTGCACAACATCCCCTTGAAACGTTGGGAAATGGTTTCCCAGATAAAACTACCTGAAGGGAACACAGATGATCAATGTTAGTTGATAGACTATATGCAGCCAGCAATGGATAATCAAAAACTAATTATTCCTCATTACGCAATTGTTGCAAACGAGTGTAAAATGCTATATTGTTCTTGTAAACTGCTATAAATTGGAAACAAATTAAATGGAATGAAATCAGATACCTGAATGGAATGATGGTTGAAAAATCCGGTAATCAACTTCATGTGCCGCTTCGACGACAGTCCAAGAAGTGCCTTATCAAAATCCAGTAATCAACTTCAGATATCTGTTTGATCTTGAGAAAATGACCAATATAATTACATGGGGGTACTAAATATGGCCGCTTTGACAGACTCCTCAATCCATCGTCCAAGCGCGCATTTGGTGAAGGCAACGTACTCCTAATGAACAGAAAATACCAATTTCAACATCATAAGATATAAGATAGATAGTAACTAACTCAACTCAGGTATGAGAACATACAAAATGTCAAGTACAATTGATAACTGATAGTGGTGCTCGCAAAGCCAGACGAAATGTGTTCCACAAATCCCAAGAATCAACCTGTGCAGCAAATGGATGGTATTAGCAGTGTTTACATGAACATCATAATAAATCAAAGAGAGAGATGAAAGGAAACTCTAATGTTGTACGAATTCAAATGGCATCAAGAGAGAGATGAAAGGAAAATTCAAAGATGCTTACACTCACCAAGTGATCAGACTTCACATTTGTAGAATCATCATCAACTTTCACTAGAGGTATCCTGAGCCACAACTTCAGAAAAATATCAATTAGAAGAGTTCTAATACAATGGTAAAAAAAAAAAAACATACAGAATTAAGAAAAGTACTGATCATTTAATGATAAACAAGAGTGGCACCTGCATATTATTAAGGCCCGAACACGTCTAGCATAAATAGCATATGATGTTCCCTTAGATGCTGGAAGAAGACATGCCTGCAGTAAATCAGCTCTTAACTGTTAAGATGGAGAGAAACTAGACAGCTAAAAAACCATTAAATGCTTTCAAAGTTGAGAGAGTTAACAAAGAATGGAGACCGAGATGATGAAGATACCGCTAGGCGTATAGTTGAAAGATGAAACAAAAGTATAAATTCATTTTGGGGCTAACTTATCAGTAAAAAAAGGAATTGCACTGTCAAAACTAGAATAATATGTTTTCATAAGACTACCAAATACTCATCTTCAGAATCTAAGTCAATTCAAGAACTAATTTTACCTGGGACATAAAAAATACTAACAATAAATAAAACATTACAAAATATACTCACTGCATGCTACAATAAGTGTAATAAACAAGAAAGCAGTCAAGCAATCGAATAATAAGTTTTCAAAAGACTACCAACAACGTGATCCAGCAAATGGAAGAACACCGGAACCACCGTTCTCTTTTTGTATCAAGCTTGGCCGATAGGATGGATCCATTTGAAGCAATATTTACCAAATAACAGTTTTAGGAAGTTCTAAATTCAAAATATCCTCACAAATGTTGATCAAATACATATCTATAAGTTAAGAGTAACCAGTCATCCCAACGATTTGTTAATATCCACTCATCAAAATGTATTTAACAGTCCAAGTGTGAAGATTACATGGTCCATATTCACTGCACGGACAATTAATAAATATTGTTTTCGGTGAGCTTACTGACCATTCACACACAAAAAAAATACAGCTATGAGCTGATGTGTGACTAGCTAATTGGCCACCATTAGTACTCTGCAAATATGGAGAATCAAACAAACTATATTGATGGATGGATCATTTTCAAATAGATCTAACAGTACAGTAAAATCTAAATATCTACAAACTCAGGTGTTGCATGGCTTATAAGCATGCAGATGACAAATGTTATTGCTCCAGAAATTTCATAAAGGTTTCAAACTTGAACCAGCCGAGTCATTCCATTAAATAGAAGTAAACGAATATAAGAATCAAGGAAATGGCATCAAATACGAAAATAATTAGCGATCCTCTAATGAAATATCAAATATTCTTATCGTTCTTATATTTTTTAACCAGATTATTACTGTACATCCAGCCGTACTCTTCGACATGGTTTGAGAAATGTACTTTGACAGCCTTGAAGTGAAGCTACACGATCTTCCTTCACTAGATCGGCTGTCAAACGACGTTGATTTAGGTGAGCTTACTGACCATTCACACAGAACATACAGCTACATAGCCGGTGTGTGACTGGCTAATTAGCCACCGTAATAACAAGAAACAGTGCAAAACAACAACGAAATAAAAATCTAACTATCGTACTCCGTTCACTTTCAAACAAACAGACAAAGAACGCTATTCTTGGATACGGAGATAAAAATGCGAACTACGTGCAAACGCATAAGAAAATAACACTCATCGAACGACATTTCTCAGTCAGTTGAGGTCTAAACATCATTTGCAGCAGTAAATGTCGAAAAGAGAAATGGAAGAATGCTTACCAGAGGAGCGACGACGAAATCAAATCCACTATAAGAGAGATTTGAGAGAAGGAGCTAAGGCACTTCGTCATCGAACTCAGTAGCCACGCCACAAAACCGGGACTCGATCTTGTCGCCAATCGATCTCCATGCGACATTTTCGTAGAACAGCACCTTGATAGATCCAAAACAGAGAGAGAGAGAGAGAGGTGGGGG
>NW_019268521.1:4673119-4708155 GCF_002738365.1 Cucurbita moschata
GGGGGGGGGGGGGGGGGGGGGGGGGGGGGGGGGGGGGGGGGGGGGGGGGGGGGGGGGGGGGGGGGGGGGGGGGGGGGGGGGGGGGGGGGGGGGGGGGGGGGGGGGGGGGGGGGGGGGGGGGGGGGGAGAAACAGGGATTTGTTTTAAATGGAAGTTTTGGGCGCCGATATTTAAGTGGAGGGATTTCTAACAAGAAGCTAGGGTTTTGAGCGCGAGGCCCAATCGATTTGATTGGCTGCCACATTTACGCGGAACCCGTAAAACGACATGTCGACTACTGAATGATAAAAACTCGAAATATATTTTATTAATCAATTCAATCGTCATGTCCGATGACAAGATAGGATTTTTTTTTGAGCATTGACTATGTGAATTTTAGAACCAGACCTTTAAAGGCAAATGCTACATATTAATTTATGTCATACTACTCGTAGAGCGCGCCCCTAATAATTGCTTCGTTGTGCCTGAACTGTGAGGACTCTCAACCACATGGATAGTTTAACGTGCTCATCAGCGCCTAACCCTGAGATGTGGATCATCCAAGGCACATTAGCATGGCGTACTTCTCCTGTTAGAACCGGGGTTTGAAACCAAACTTCTCCTCGGGAGAATAGATGGGTCGATTCAGGTGAGATCCAATGTAGATCCAATTTTCTATTCACTCGTGGGATCTAGGTGGTCTGGGGGAACCACCTTTGCTCTTGGTTCAAAACTACTTAATAAATTTTTATTATTATTATTTATAATTATTATAGGTTACCACTCCTCTAAAAGAGTTGAATTTGAGTTTGAGTCATGTTGAAGTTGAAAATGGAAAATAAAAACTCATACTATCGTGATATAATTTCATTGATGAACCTTCCTTAGAATATCATATTCACATTCAAGTTCTTACTTAATAGTCAGTTACAAGTAAATTCACAGTAAATTGAAATTGAATTATTATTCTCACCGAACAAAGAAATTTCATGCGCTGTTCTTAAGAGCCTCAGCACTGTCTCCGTTTTCCTTTATTTCATCAAAGTAGTCCTCTCGAGCATTTCCAGCCAACATCAGGGCAACCAACCAGAAGAGGGATGAATCAAGGGATAGAAATGCACCACCACCCAGAAGACCAGTCTTAGCGGTCGGGCATGCTGCCTCAAGATTGTGATGAACGTTGTGAGTCAAGTGAATTTGCTCGGTGACTGTAGGCCATACGAGCAAAGTTATAGCCAATCCAGTTGTGAACCTGCATACACATAGGGTGGATTCAAATGATATGCAACAATGCCTTACAGAAACCACATTGATCGATATGAATGTTTGACTGACAACGTTTCCATTTCACATTTTATTTAAGGGTGGAAAGGAGGATGATAATTAGGTGGTGTATTATCCCAAGGATCGAATTCATTCAACGACTCGGGGAAAAAGAACATCCATTACAGCTCGAATTCATCAAAATGAAAATAAAAACAGATCCAAAGTGATCAAATAAATACGGCAATGGATGACAACACACCTCTCAACTGATAAACATGCAAGAAATCTTGTTTCAAATCAAACCGTAGGAGTAGATTCTCAGAGAAAAGCAAGAATTTAATGAAACCATAATACAAGTAAATACTACAAAGATTAGAAGTTTTAGCTAACCGTTAGAGTAAAGGATGTGAATTGGAAAGAGAACTTACAGGGCAATGTTGAAGAAAATAGAGAAACTGCTGCTCTTAAACATGGCACCTCGAGGAACGGATTTTCCTTGGTAAGGATAGAACAAAGAGAAGTATCCTGCAATCGAAGAAGCAAGAAGAAACGCAACGGAAAGATATCCCAGGGGCACAGTCGGGTCCGCTGGATACTGACAGATAACAATGCCTTTGCCTGTGATGGGAGTTCCAGATGCAGGCTGCCCATAAGCAAACACAACAAAAAAAAATAACAGTGCCCATTAACGAGGGAGCGAGGAAAATTCTCAAGACACGAGAGTAAGTTAACTTTATGATATAGACAAAGACAAACTATTCAACAACAACCAATTCAATCCTCAAATATCTACACAGTAAGAATCAAACAATTTCTGAACAAAAGCTTACCTTCTTGTTCTCAGCTACGACTCCAAATATAAAGGATATCACACCTAAAGTTGCGATAGTAAGAGACATTATCTTGACAGACACGGCCATTGATCCCAAGATAAATGTTACCAGTCACCTGCAGGGAACAAAAGAGTTTTCAGAACTGATGGAAAACAAGGCAGATCTGATAGAATAAGTTATGACTGCAGGTTTTTTTTACATAATATAGTTTTTCCAAATTCGCAATAGAAAACTACAGCCTCCTCAATAGCTTCCCCTCAAGTCATGTGTTCTAAAAGATTCTACACTATAAGCTCCAAAGAAGATCAATGATACGACAGAAGATTAGGGGAAAAAACACCGCACGAAAAGCAATAACATCAAACGTTCCGATCTCAGCTTGATTGCTTCGAATCCCTAAGCAAACCAGTTTAAGAATCATCTTTTGCCGTTGATAGCAAAAAAAAAAAATCATACACGGGGAAGAATCACGAAAGTAAGAACAATAGAACTAAAATCTAATAATCGAACAATCAAACGGAAAGCTACTCTGTAACAGCCATTCAGCTCCAACCTAGACACCATAATCAAGCCGAGAAATCATAAACAACTTAAACAATACCTAAAACATGAGATTCTCCTCCAATTTCTACAGCAAAACAAAATTCGATCACCAAAATTGGCGGCAACGGTGATTTACGAAAAATATTCACAGAAAACAACGATGAAATTCAAGAGAAATCGCAAGAAAACCTACAGAATTGAACGACGAAGAAAAATGAGCAAGAGAACAGGAAATCGCTTTCGTTCCCGCTCCCACTCCCACTCTGGATTTCGGCGAAGAGTATGGAATGAGATTAGTCAATGCTTGATATTTATAGTGCTCGGTATCGTCCAATGTATATCCTGGAATTAAACGGTTTTTTTTTTTTCTTTTTCTTTTTGTTTGGTTGTTTTTTTCTTTAATTAGGAATTATGTCGTTTTTTGAAATCCACAAGGAAAGTGATTCATTGAGAAATAAAAATGGACTTCTAAAAAGTCAGGCTTGGCGCCAGCTGGCATTCGTTTTAACTAGGGTTAATTTTTAACCATATTAATGAATGTCCATCCCAAACAAACAATGAACAATTTTGACATGTTCGTGTTCAAAATTACCTGTCAATAACTTAATCAATCTAATTTTTATGATTTTAGTTTTTTATTTTTGAGCATACGTACCAAGAGAGTCGACTGATCAAGGGTGATATCCATGTCGAATCATCATAGGTCTATGTCTTTAGGTATAAGTAACAAGCTCGTATCGACTGGATTAATGTGTCTGACCGTAATGATCCCACGAGAAAGGTATGGATTGAAAAAAAATGAACAACAAAACGCACCGATTGATGCATGTGGGAGTGTTCATAATTATTTGCGAACCACTCGATGAATCCAACCCAGATTATTGTAATTTAAGTTTTTTTTAGCACACTAATAGAAAAACATTAAAAAAAGAAAAGAAAAAAAAAACTAAAACTAAGGAGTGCATAGACGGAAGGTGATAACACGGTTGAATTATGGAGGGTGATCCTCGAGCCAAGGCATCAACCGTGTATGTTTTTTAAGCGTGGGTAGCAAGCTCACGAGCTACCGAGTTGCACTTTTGATTAACAAAAAGATGGTCTTGGTCTCTACCGCGTCGATGCTAGTTGCTGATAAAATCAACAAACATTTGGAGCTTGTTTACGTATTTTGCGGCAGAAGGTTCGAGAGGATAGCTCAATATGCTTTAAACAGTAAGAAATGAATACGCGCCTTCAATACTTTAGGAATACCTTTGCGAAGAGATACTTTTTTGACAAGCTCGATACAACTAACTAAATATTTAATTTGATCTAATGTCATCGTAGTTTTTCCACTAGGGTCACGAACTACGGCACCAATGACCGCTCCACTGTTTCTTATAACTGTATTAAACTTCAATTTGAAGGAGAAGGTTTATCGATCAACAACACGAATGACGGAATAGTAACGAGCTCCCATTATCAACTTATGAGCTATCAAATATTTAATGTTTAATGTTTGAAATATCTCGAAAAAAATGGTGAGAGATTAATAACACAAATCATGTCTTATTATATATATATATAACTTTTAGGTCAAGTTGGTTTGACTATAAACACGAGGTTATACGTATGGATATAAATGGGAAAAAACTCTTAAATATGACTTTTATGTCAATTTTACCCTTTCACTATATGTATTTTAGCTAGCAACATGGTGTCGAGGTAGGTACGGGTTAAGTTGAAAAAAATCTTTTGAACTAATTTAAAATATGGGTTGGTGACTCGAGCAATCAAAATAGGGTTTAAAACTCATGGATTGAGTTGGATTGGATTGTCGGGTTGTCAAATTTTTTTGTATAATTATTTAAAAAATCATACTTATCCACCGTTCATTACATTAATAACTAAATTTTATAAAATTTAAATATATTAATTATTACTAATTTTTGTTTGAGCGATAAATAATTTATTTATGATTTTAGACGAAAATATTATTATAGGCCACAACTACTTTGAAAGAATTGAGTCATGTCGAAGTTGAAAATGAAAAAAGTTGGCGAAAATAAAAACTCATACAATTAGACTATAATTTTACTGATGAACATTTCTTAGAATATCATATTTACAATTAAGTCCTTACTTAATAGTCAATCACAACAGTAAAGTGAAACTGAATTATTATTCTCATTGATCGAAGAAATTTCATGCGTTGTTCTTAAGAGCCTCAACGCTGTCTCCGTTTTCCTCTATTTCATCAAAGTAGTCCTCTCGAGCATTTCCAGCCAACATCAGGGCAACCAACCAGAAGAGGGATGAATCAAGGGATAGAAATGCACCACCACCCAGAAGACCCGTCTTAGCAGTCGGGCATGCTGCTTCGAGATTGTGATGAACGTTGCGAGTCAAGTGAATTTGCTCGGTGACTGTAGGCCATACAAGCAAAGTTATAGCCAATCCAGTTGTGAACCTGCAAACACAGAGGGTGGATTCAAATGATATGCAACAATGCCTTACAAAAATCATACTGATCGATATGAATGTTTGATTGATAACGTTTCCATTTCACATTTTATTTTTATTGAGGGTGGAGAGGAAGACGATAATTAGGTGATGCATTATCCCAAGGATCGAATTCATTCGACGACTCGGGGAAAAGAACATCCATTGCAGTTCGACTTCATCAAAATGAAAATAAAAACACATTCCAAGTGATCAAATAAATACGACAATCAATGACAACACACCGTAGGAGTAGATTCTCAGACAAAAGCAAGAATTTCACGAAACTATAACATTGAAACCATAATGCAAGTAATTACTACAAAGTTTAGAAGTTTTAGCTAAGAGTTAGAGTAAAGGATGCGACTTGGAAAGAGAACTTACAGGGCAATGTTGAAGAAAATAGAGAAACTGCTGCTCTTAAACATGGCACCTCGAGGAACGGATTTTCCTTGGTAAGGATAGAACAAAGAGAAGTATCCTGCGATCGAAGAAGCAAGAAGAAACGCAACGGAAAGATATCCCAGGGCCACAGTTGGGTCCGCTGGATATTGACAAATAACAATGCCTTTGCCTGGGATGGGAGTTCCAGATGCAGGCTGCCCACAACCAAAGACAACAAGAAAGGACAGTGCCCATTAACGAGGGAGCTTGGAAAATCCTTAGGACACGAGGGTAAGTTCAATTATATGATATTGCATAGGCTGGGTTCGTGTATGGCTCAATGAAATTAGCAAAGCCATGAGTTTATAATCAAGAAATACTCTCTCTATTGGTATGAGGCCACATGCTAAATTAGACACCAACATACACATGAAATTGGAATATACAATTAACGCGTATTAAGCAGGTAAATGATATGTGAAATTAACATTTCAAGGTACAATATAGGATAGACAAAGATAAACTATTCAACAAAAACAATTCAATCCGTATCTTAATTCTTGCTGTGACAGTTTCAAATGCACAAATATCTACACAGTAAGAATCAAACAATTTATGAACAGAAGCTTACCTTCTTGTTCTCAGCTACGACTCCAAATATAAAGGATATCACACCTAAAGTTGCGACAGTAAGAGACATTATCTTGACAGACACGGCCATTGATCCCAAGATAAATGTTACCAGTCACCTGCAGGGAACAAAAGAGTTTTCAGAACCGATGGAAAACAAGGCAAATCTGATAGATCATGTTATGACTGCAGGTTTTTTTATAGAATATGGTTTTGACAAATTCACAATGGAAAACTACAGCTTCCTCAATAGCTTCCCCTCTAGTCATGTTCTACAAGATTCTACACTATAAGCTCCAAAGAAGATCAATGATACGACAGAAGATTAGGGGAAAAAACACCGCACGAAAAGCAATGACATCAAACGTTCCAATCCTAGCTTGATTACTCTAATTCCTAAGTCATTGACAGGAAGAAAAAAAAATCATACATGAGGAAGAATCACGAGAGTAAACAGAATAGAACTAAGATCTCATAATCGAACAATCAAACGGAAAGCTTCTCTGTAACAACAAATCAGTTCCAGCCTAGATACCACAATCAAGCCGAGAAATCATAAACAACTTAAACAATACCTCAAACACGAAATTCTCCTCCAATTTCTACAGCAAAACAAAATTCGATCGCCAAAATTGGCGGCAACGGTGATTTACGAAGAATATTCACAGAAAACAACGATTAAATTCAAGAGGAATCGCAAGCAAACCTACAGAATTGAACGACGAAGAAAAATGGGGAAGAGAACAGGAAAATCGCTTTCGTTCCAGCTCCCACTCCCACTCCGAATTTCGGCGAAGACTAAGGAAGAAGATTTGTCAATGCTTGATATTTATAGTGCTGGTATCTACGTAATCTCGGGAGGCGTATTTAAAAAATGGAATTAAACAGTTTTTTTTTTTTCTTTTTTGTTTGGTTGTTTTTTTTGTTTTTGTTTTTTTTTTTAATTAGGAATTATGTCGTTTTTTGAAATCCTCAAGGAAAATGATTCATTGAGAAATAAAAATGGACTTTTAAAAGGTCTGACTGGGCGCCAGCTGGCATTCGTTTTAACCAGGGGTTCATTTTTAACCGTATTAATTAACTTTCGCCCCCAAAAAAAAAAAAAAAAAAAAAAAAAATGAACAATTTGATAACTAACGGCAATTGTGTTCAAAATTACGTGTGAATGACTAAATCGATCTTTAACCCTTTATAATTTTATTTTTTATTTTCAAGCATACATACGAAAAAAAAATGAACCAAATGCACCGTCAGTTAATGTCTTTATGTGAATAACTATATCAATCCTCGAGTCAAATCATTATTGACTAGATTAATCATCTGACTGTAATTATCTCACGAGAAAAGTACGAGTAAAAAAAAAACAAACAACAAAATGCACTGTTTGATGCATGTGGGAGTGGTAAAAAATGATTGTGAACCACCGGATGAATCCAACCCAATTGTTATGATTTGAGTTTTTTCGGCACTCATAATAGAAAAATATTAAAAAAAGACTAAGTCGTGCATCGACCAAAGGTAACAAGACAGTCGAATATGAAAGGTAATCCTTGAACCAAGACATCAACCATGTAAGTTTTTAAGCGTGGGTGGCAAGCTCGTGAGCTACCGAGTTGCAATTTTGATTAACAAAAAGATGGTATTGGTCTCTACCGCATCGATGCTAGTTGTTGATAGAATTAACAAACATCTGGAGCTTGTTTACGTGACAAAAGGTTCGAGAGGATAGCTTGATATGCTTTAAACAATAAGAGATGAATACTTCGGGAATACATTCGCGGAGATACACTTTTGACAAACTCGATATAACTAACTAATTATTTAAATTTATGTAATATCATTATAGCTCTTCCATTGGGGACATGAACTATAGCATCAATGACTGTTCCATGATTTTAAAATTGTATTAGACTTCAATTTGAAGGAGAAGGTTCGTTGATCAATAAACACGAATGACGGAAGAGTAATGATCTCCCATTATCCGCTTATGAGCTATCAAAGGTTTGACGCTCAATCCCACTTTTCAATTTGAATAGTTCAACCGTAAATACAAGAAGCGTGAGATAACGCAAATCACATACATACATACATACATATATATATATATATATAGCTATGTACGGGTTGAGTTGGAAAAACCCTCTGGATCAATTCAAAACATGGGTCGGTGACTCGAACAACCAAAATAGAGTTTAAAACTCATGGATGGAGCTGAATTGGATTGTCCGATTATTATATTTTTAATATAATTATTTAAAAATTCATAATAAAGTTTAAATATCAAATATTTGTAAATTTATTTTTTATTAATTTGTTTTTAATAATTTAATAATTTTCCTTTATAGGGCGATCGTGGGCCTGAATAGATATTAATGGGCCGAATTAGTAGGCCCAATATCGAAACAGGCCTAGGTAGTGATTTTCCCGAATGTTCGAAATCCATATTTACGGTCTCGCACTAATTTATTTTTTTGTCGCTATTATAAAACTCCAAAAAGCCACGCCCCAATCCCTTTCGTGGTTCCTTTTGCCGTTCCCTCTCTCTCTCTCTCTCCTTCTCTCTCTCTCTCTTCATTTCACTGCGGCTCAAAACAAACGCAGCTACAGTACGTATCTTTCAAAGACATTCGCACAAACGCACAGCCGAATGTGCTGAAACAAGATACATGAACTAGTTCAATTGTACAAACAATAAGCCCTACATCGATTAATTTTCTCTGTTTTTCATTTCTGTTACGGATCTTAATCTCGAAATATGGACCCACCGGCCATGGATGAGCAAACGAACGAGGCACCAGGTCAGGGCGAACAGCTTCCAGTTCCATCTCCTCCTCCTCCGCCGCCGTCGGAAACGGCGGGAACTCAATCGCAATCTCAAGAAGGAAGAGGGGAGGAGGATGAAGAGGAGACTAAGAATGAAGAGGACGAGTTGATTGCCAAGGCTCATAAGTTGATGGAAAAGATCACTGCCTCGCCTGATAACCCTAACCCTACCGTTCTTCATGCCCTTGCATCACTTCTCGAGACTCAAGAATCCAGGTTTGTGCTTCTTGTTGTTTTGCTGGTTTTGATACGCTTTGTGAAGGTACTTGTTTTCAAAACCGAATTTCTTACGTTATGATAGTTTAAACGTGTTCCTGAAATGATTTTTAGTATGGAGTGTGCATTGGAATGGTCTTCGTAAGGGACTGTTCAACGTTTTTCGTTTTCTCTTTGGTTGGTTGTTTTTCACTTGTGTTTGTATTATTGATTTCTCTCTTGCTATGGGGCGTGGGAGGAGCTTCGCGCTATGAGCCAGTGCAGTTTCTATCAAGTAACGTTATAAATAAAAAAATTAACGTCAACCGCCTTAACAGAACTTCAGAGTTGAAAACTAGAATAGAAAGAGTGATAAGGATCAAACGAAACCTTGAGGAGATTATAACATCATGGAGTGGGCCACATTACCCACTTGGAAAGTTGATCATTTCTGAAGTTTTCAGCTTCTGGAGTCCGGAGTTAGCTGGCATTCCTGGTTTCTAATTCAACGAGTTGGAGGACTTCTGAATTTCAGAGCCGAAAAAAAGTGGATAATGACCTAGTGTTATAGATGGTCTATGGGTTGCATTTCTTCTCCTTCAGATAGAATTTAATCTGAACCTAATAGTTTAAGATCATTTCTAGTTTAACATTTGCTCAAGAGATAATGGGGAGGCCTTGAATAAAGCTTCCATTCACCTTGGTGTATGTTTAAGCGCAATTTGTTTTATTCGAAGTTTTCATTAGCCGGCTTCATTTATGGTAATAGTTACCTCATTTGAATGTATGTGCCATTTATCTCTTTACGAGACATTAAGGTTTACTGTTGCATGATATTACGTTTGTTCTGAACCTATTTTATTTATTACACACACAATAATGCAGATACATGGCAGAGAATGGTCATTCTTCTAGTAATGGTCGCGGATCTCATAGCATTGGAAGGCTAGGGAATGTAGTCCGGGTAACCCAAAGTTTGAATTATCCAGATTTTCTTTTATTTATTTATTCATGTTATTAGATGGATTTGGAGCAAATTCAATTCTATACATATTTAAGGTTTTCATGATGGTCGGCGGGGAATATAAATAATAGGTATATGTTGTTATTCTTAGTTCAATGATGTTACTTATTCTGACTTTTTTCACCTACTCTTCAGGAGAACGATGAATTTTTTGAATTGATTTCCTCGAAGTTTCTTTCAGACGCTAGATACTCATCCTCCATACAGGCTGCTGCTTCAAGACTTCTTATAAGCTGTTCACTGACTTGGACGGTTAACTCTCTCTCCCTGTCTGACTCACTCTCTCACACACACACGCAAAATCTTATTTTTGTAGCTGTTTGTTGAGTTTACCCAATGTGATAAGACCTCCACATGTTTTGCAGTATCCTCATGTTTTTGAGGATGATGTTCTGGAAAACATAAAAAAGTGGGTGATGGAGGAAACTGGGAAATTTTCTGCTGAAGATCGCAACTGGAAACAGGAATCAGGAGGAAAAGAGGTTTCAGATTCTGAAATGTTACGGACATATTCCACTGGACTCCTTGCTGTATGCTTGGCGGGGTATGCTACTGCTGTAACTCTTTTCACCATTCTCCTTAATACACTTGTTCGTTTTGCATAATAATATGCCAATGTTCGTTTTTCTAATTTTCTCAGTGGAAGTCAATTGGTGGAAGATGTTTTCACTGCTAGATTATCTGCAAAACTAATGCGCTTTCTTCGTATTCGTGTTCTTGGAGATGTGAGTCAAAAAGATGGTAATCATTTAATAGAAGCCAAAAATGCATCTAGTGCTAGTGGTGTCAAAGTTAGAGATGAAAGCCGAGCGAGGGTACGACAAGTTATGGAAACATCTCATCTAGATGACTCAAGAACAGCTGATGAAAGATCTGTAGAGGATCAAGTTTTTGATAGAGATCATGATAGGGGCCTAAGTAGATTGGCACCACCAGAAGAATGTTGGGTTGCTGAAGAAGCACCTGATGCATTGGCTACAAGGGCTGATGGCTATGAGATGGATGTAGAAGGTGAAGACAGATGGCATGCTTTAGATTTTCGTGATGGGAGGAATAAGCATGGTGAGATTGATGACAATGCTAGAGATGATTCTACAAGACGCAAAATGAGCCGTAGCAGATCCAGAGGGAAAGGAAGAGTAAATGAAGGTGCTCTTGAGATTGATCATGCCCTCACTTCACCAATGTCTGGTAATAGAGGGCGGAGTGCTAGAGAAAGGAGTTCGTTGAAACATCTGGATGTTAAAAAAGTACCTGATGCTAGTAGGACATCTGGCAGGATCAATTCTGATGTTTCTTCTGTGGAACGAGATGATAATGATGATTGCTACCAAGAATGCAGAGTTGGATCAAAAGATATTTCTGAGCTAGTAAAGAAAGCCGTTTGTGCTGCAGAAGCTGAAGCAAGAGCAGTCGGTGCGCCTTTAGAAGCCATAAAAGCAGCTGGTGATTCTGCTGCTGAGGTTGTTAAGAGTGCAGCTTTTGAGGTATATGCTCTCTATCTCTCTTTCTTTCTCAATCCTTCATGCAAACGCAGGAAACTTTAAAATCTTTTTTTCCCTTCACTTCTGACATATAAGCTTCTTTATTTATGTAGGAATTTAAGACTTCTAACGATGAAGAAGCTGCATTTTTGGCTGCTTCTAAGGCTGCAACTACTGTGATTGATGCTGCCAATGCTGTGGAGGTTTCCAGGTTTGTGATTTTTTATACTCATGATATACTGAAGAGAATGCATTGCACTTTCTCATTTCACATGTTTTTAAAAACCTTCCCCATTTGTGGGCTGAAAAAGTACGGATGGATTGGTGCAGGAGCCAGAACGATTCAAATGTTAGTCCAGCTGATCCAGGTCCCACAGGAAAAGAAATGAATGAGCAAACTGAAGATTTTTTCATCCCTAATTTTGACTCCCTCGCACAACTGAGAGAAAAATACTGTATTCAATGTCTTGAGATTCTTGGGGAATATGTGGAAGTGCTTGGGCCTGTATTGCGTGAAAAGGGTGTAGATGTATGTCTTACACTACTGCAAAGGAGTTCCAAGCAAAGTGAAACATCAAATGCTGAAATGCTATTGCCAGATGTGATGAAATTAATCTGTGCTTTGGCTGCTCATCGTAAGTTTGCAGCACTCTTTGTTGACCGGGGTGGCATGCAGAAACTCCTTGCAGTTCCCAGAGTTGCTCAAACATTTTTTGGGCTCTCTTCTTGTTTATTCACAATTGGTTCCCTGCAGGTAGTTATTGAGGTTAAACGTTCTCTGTATAGTTAGTTTCTGTATTATTCTTTCATTTTGTAGACCCTTTATTTCATCTCACTTGCATGGCTTCCCCTCTGTGCAGGGAATAATGGAACGGGTCTGTGCCCTTCCTTCAGATGTTGTCTATCAGGTGGTTGAATTAGCCATCCAGCTTCTTGAGTGCCAACAAGATCAGGCAAGAAAAAATGCAGCCTTATTTTTTGCTGCTGCATTTGTGTTCAGAGCTGTTCTTGATGCATTTGACGCTCAAGATGGCCTACAGAAATTACTAGGGCTATTGAATGATGCTGCATCTGTGAGGTCTGGAGTGAATTCCGGGGCTTTAGGCCTGTCTAGTACAGGATTGTTGCAGAATGATCGGTCTCCTACTGAAGTACTTACATCATCTGGAAAGCAAATAGCTTATCATACCTGTGTTGCTTTACGCCAATATTTCAGAGCTCATCTCCTTTTGCTAGTGGAATCTATTCGTCCTAATAAAAGTAGTCGAAGTGCTGCTCGAAATGCTTCAAGTGTGAGGGCAGCATACAAACCACTTGATATTAGCAACGAGGCTATGGATACTGTACTTCTCCTTTTACAGAAGGATCGGAAGCTTGGTGCTGCATTTGTAAGAACTCGTTGGCCTGCAGCTGAGAAGTTCTTAAACTATAATGGGCATATAACCATGTTGGAGTTGTGTCAGGTACTACTATTGAAAAATTCCGCTTTCCTCCGTTCCTATTTTTCTCTAGACTTATTTTTTTTATTTTTTATTTTTTATAGTTATAATTTTAGTCTTGGTTTTGTAGGCCCCTCCTGTTGATCGGTACTTGCATGATTTACTTCAATATGCATTGGGGGTTCTTCATATTGTAACGTTGGTGCCTAACAGCCGCAAAATGATTGTGAATGCCACATTGAGCAACAATCGTGTTGGTGTAGCTGTCATTTTGGATGCAGCAAGCATTGCTAGTAATTTTGTTGATCCAGAGGTAAATGACCATTTTTTCTGTTATTTTTATCATATTGCAAGTGCTGGAAACCAAACTTTCGTGTAGTTAGTGTGTGAGCTATGACTTGGTCATCCAATGGTTTTAGCTTGATACCTAAAAATCTTTGCAGATCATTCAGCCGGCTTTGAATGTGTTGATCAATCTTGTTTGCCCTCCACCATCAATCAGCAATAAACCACCTGTAGTCATGCAAGGATCACAAGCTATGTCTTCCCAGACCTCTAGTACCCCTGCTGTAGAGAGTAGAGATAGAAATGGAGAACGCAGTGTCCCAGATCGAGCTGCTTATATGACTGGTCAAGGAGATCAAAGAGAACGCAATGGGGATTCTAGCATTGTAGATCGAGGCAATACTTCGGCAACTGGTCAGGCTACTAACAATAATTCTCAAAATCCCGTTGCAACAGCAACATCAGGATTGGTTGGGGATCGTCGAATATCTTTAGGTGCAGGAGCAGGCTGTGCTGGTCTTGCTGCACAATTAGAGCAAGGGTATCGTCAAGCCAGGGAGGCAGTCCGTGCTAACAATGGTATAAAGGTTATTTTGCATCTTCTCCAGCCAAGGATCTATCTGCCTCCTGCAGCTCTTGATTGTCTCCGAGCTCTTGCGTGCCGGGTCCTGCTTGGTTTAGCTAGAGATGATACAATAGCACACATATTGACAAAACTTCAGGTATAATTTGTTTACGTAAGAGTCTTTTGTTACTAATATTTGTGTTTCCTTTGCATGGTAGTATCCAAGTAAAAAGTTGACTCATCTGATTGGACAGTGAAAAAATTACTTCAATTATGATTAGGATCTAACATTTCGATTCCTGAGAGTATTCCCTTTTACAATGCAAGTCTAAATAGATTCTCAAGGTCTTGTTTAGGGAGTTGGGGGTAAGGGAACACCGTGATAATTGCATAGGCATGAGCATCCGTTGTGATATGGTGTTCAATGTTTTTGTTAAGACTGTAGTTGGGCATACCTGAGGATATAAAAGAAACGGCTTAAAGGTATCTTTGTTTTCAAGATCATAACTCACTTTGGTGGTGGAAAATTGTCTGCGTTTGGTTTGATCTATGATTCTGTCGAGAATGCAAAGAAGTATGAGCCAAAATACAGGCTAATCAGGCATGGACTCGACACTAAGGTAGAAGAATCGAGAAAGCAACTGAAGAAAAGGTAGAACAGGGCGATAAAAATCCGGGGAGTTAAGAAGACCTGAAGACCAAGGCTTCAGATGCTGTCAAGGCATGAAAGAAGAAGATATGAGATTGCCGGAATTTTATGGCTACCACCAACAATCATCTGCTGAATTGTGTTTTTTTAAGTAGTCTCTTCAGTTTTCTTTTCACCCCCAAGAATTATTGGTAGAACCTACATTTTCCGATTTGGATAGTTTTACAAACGAACGATACTTTTTAGGCTCCCATTTTCTGTTGCTTCAATAAATACATGATACTGCAGCCTCATTTTCTTGTTATGCATGCGAATAATTTATATAATCCTACAATGTTATATTTTGAAGTTGTATAATTCTTTGAGCTCTGCTATAACACAAATTGGTTGACAGGTGGGGAAAAAATTATCGGAACTAATTCGAGATTCAGGGAGCCAGATATCAGGAACAGAGCAAGGTAGGTGGCAAGCGGAGCTTTCCCAGGTCGCTATTGAGCTTATTTCAGTAAGTACCTTTCTCTCCACAATTTTCCAGTATTCCGACTTGTATTTCCATTTCTTCATCATTCATTGAGAGAGAACTCCCCTTACCTATATAGACGATGCATAATGTCACGGGGTAAAACTGAGTTCATACATTAAATGCGTTCTGTTTTCATATGATTTATGCAACTAAACTTAACAAACCTAGCTTTTGAGTGAAGATTGGACATGCATACAACACAACTTCATATTCGGAATGTTTTCATAGCAAGATATTGCTGTTTTTTTGTTAAAAAGAGTTATTGTTTCTTTTTTCTTTCTATCCAATCAAGGAACTGATTATGTTATTCAATAATGGTCACAGATTGTAACAAATTCTGGGCGGGCCAGTGCGTTGGCAGCTAGTGATGCTGCTACCCCCACTTTGAGACGGATAGAAAGAGCAGCCATAGCTGCTGCTACGCCTATCACTTACCATTCCAGGTAGTTGCTGATTTATTTTGAATGTGGATTTTGTGCTATGGTTAGAGAACACCTTGTGATTGTGTTGGCTTTCTCATATGCTTGTGTAATATTTCAGGGAGCTTCTTCTTTTAATTCACGAGCATCTTCTAGCTTCTGGATTAAACAAAGCTGCCTTTGCGCTGCTGAAAGAGGCCGAGTTGACTCCTTTACCTCTTTTAGCAGCTCCATCATCTCTTGCATACCAAGACTCCAAGCTGGAGACATCCTCGACCCAACTGCAGTGGCCCTATGGTCGATCCCCATGTGGATTTCTGACTGATAAACTGAAACTTTCTGCACGAGAAGAAGATACAAGTTCGAAATGTGATTTTAGCATGTCTTGTCCAAGGAAAAAGCCAATAGTCTTCTCCACTCCTTTTAGTATGCATTCAAAGTCTCTGCCTAAATCCCAGGAATCTTCTTCCTCAGCAGTTAGAAAAATTTCTAGTACTTCAAAACAATCTGCTGCGCCTCTATCTTCAATCGAAACAACCCCAATCATCGACACTGAGTCTCAATGTAAAACACCCATTATATTGCCAATGAAGCGGAAGTTGTCGGAATTGAAGGACACCAGTATCATGTTGTCCTCGAAGCGACTTCACTCTAACGAGCCAGGACTCCGATCTCCTATTTGTCCTACTCCTATTTCGTCTCGCAAAGGTAGTTTGATTACAGATGTTGGGTTTTCTACCCCGAGCACTACTAACATGAGAGATCAGAATGGACGTCCAATACCTGGGGGTTTTTGGACGGATTGTTTGGATGACAACCAACAAGGCAGTTCCCAAGTTGGTTTGGTTACACCATCATCGCATCCTGGGAATCCAAGTGATCCACAACCCAGCAACAGTGAGAGGCTAACTCTGGACTCCCTTGTTGTTCAGTATCTAAAACACCAGCATCGCCAATGTCCAACGCCGATAACTACTCTTCCACCATTGTCTCTTTTGCACCCTCATGTTTGTCCTGAACCAAAACGAAGCCTTGACGCCCCATGGAATGTAACATCTCGCCTTGGATCTCGTGAATTTAGAAGTATATATGGTGGTGTTCATGGAAATCGTAGGGACCGTCAGTTTGTCTACAGCAGGTTTAGGCCTTGGCGAACTTGTCGCGATGATGCTAGTGCTCTTTTGACTTGCCTTACTTTCCTCGGGGACTCGAGAATTGCTGTTGGTAGCCACTCAGGGGAGGTCAAGGTCTTTGACACCAACTGTAGCAGCATATTAGAAAGTTGCACTAGCCATCAGTCTCCTTTAACCATAATGGAGTCATATACTTCAGACGACAGTCAGCTCGTGCTTTCATCCAGCTCCTTAGACGTAAGGTTGTGGGATGCATCATCCATTTCTAGCGGGCCAATGCATTCATTCGAAGGATGCAAGGCTGCAAGGTTTAGCAATGCTGGGAACATTTTTGCTGCAATGGCATCCGAGCCTGCTCGAAGAGAAATACTTTTGTATGATATTCAAACCTGCCAAGTCGAATTGAAACTATCCGACACCAATGTCAGTTCTGCAGGTCGAGGGCATGCTTATTCACACGTACACTTCAGCCCTTCGGATACAATGTTGCTCTGGAACGGAGTGTTATGGGATCGACGTGGACCAGGGCCCGTCCATCGCTTTGATCAGTTCACTGATTATGGTGGTGGTGGTTTTCATCCAGCTGGCAACGAGGTAAGTCGTTTAACCCTCTCCCTCTTCTATTGCCATCTCTTTGATTATAGTTCTTTTGTTTGCTGCCTGTAAATAATCTTTTCCTGGACTTCTTTGTAAGTCACAGAAACATTGAAATAGCTAAGCTAATTCAATAGCTTGAGCTGCTTTAATTCTTCAGTTTATGATACCAATTTCTATCGTGGAGGAATCTGCGCCAATATTTTTGTGATTCTTATATAATGCGGAAGAACTCTTTACTATTTTCTTTTTAGTTTGGCCATGTGTCGATGGGCTATTGGTTCCTAGGTCGACTCTTTGGTTCCGAAGTTTGTTCATAGCATTGTGTCAAATACTTAGTTTTTTCTTGATATCCTTGGCCATGCTTGCAGGTAATTATTAATTCCGAGGTCTGGGATCTTCGAAAGTTTAGGCTTCTCCGCAGTGTACCTTCGCTTGACCAAACAGCGATTACATTCAATGCGAGTGGTGATGTAATTTATGCAATCTTGAGGAGAAATCTTGAAGATGTTATGTCAGCTGTTCATACCCGTCGTGTCAAGCATCCGCTCTTTGCTGCATTTCGAACCATCGATGCAGTGAACTATTCAGATATCGCCACTATTCCTCTAGATCGTTGTGTCCTAGACTTCACAACAGAGAAAACTGATTCCTTCGTTGGTTTGATCACAATGGATGATCAAGATGAAATGTTTTCTTCAGCAAGGGTCTATGAAATTGGTAGAAGAAGGCCCACTGACGATGATTCGGATCCTGACGATGCTGAGAGCGAGGAAGATGAAGACGAAGACGACGGTGACGACGATAGTTTGGATCCAATTTTGGGTCCTGATATTGATGGGGATGGTGAGAGTGATTCTGATGATATGAGTAACGACGATGACGACAGTGTGAGTGATCTTGATGACGACGACGTTGACTTTGTGATGGATGACGTTGACTTTGAGGGTGGTCCTGGAATTTTGGATATTTTGCCAGAAGAAGATGATGAGGATGATAGTCAACTGATGGAATCATTTAGCAGTGAGGAGGATGAGGATTTTGTCAATAACGGGTTTGGCTTTTGAACATTACAGAAAGAACAATCAAAATAATCAGGTTAACCTTGATGTTCTTATTTAGTTTTTAGTCAGTTTTTTAGTCCAAAATATCTTTATTTTAACAATTTAATCAGATAAAGGAAATGAAAAATGAGAAATTCTCCCGTTTTCAATCTCTTCGAGTCCGCTGGTTTTGACCTTTGTTTTTTTTTTTTCCTTTTTTTGATTATTATTGCCAAGATTTTGTTTTCTTCTTTTCTATATTTGTAATTAATTTTTTTATTTTTTTATTTTAAAAAGGATCGTTCTTGAGTTTAGTGTTCATGCACAAGCAAAGTGGATATATTGGTGTCGTTAACCTACCTTCTTGTTTTGTATGCTCATTTTGTGTTATTTAACTTGGACAACAATTATTCCTCGCATGAGGACGCTTCATTCAAATCCCTTCTAGAATCATCTTTTATCTCTAAAATTGGAGCATTACAATATCCTTTCAATTGTGAAATTTCTAATAGAGGAAAAGAGAACGAAACATTTTTAAGGGTGTGAAAACTTATCTCCAAAATTAGAGCATTACAACATCGAAATCTCATACTGGTCAGATAGAAGAGCGAAACATTCTTAAGGCCGGGAAAACTTATCTCCAAAATTTCAAAAACCTATCTCCAAAATTTCAAAAACCTATCTCCAAAATTTCAAAATTAGAGCATTACAACAAATTTCAAAATTAGAGCATTACAACATCGATAGGAACGAAACATTCTTAAAGGTGTGAAAACCTCTCCCCAATGTATTTTAAAATCTTGAGGGGCACGTTTTAAAATCTTAAAGAGAAGCCTAAAAAGAAAAGTCTAAAGAAGATACTATAGAATAAAGCTCGAACAGAAAAGTTAACAGGACTATCGGTAGGATTGACCGGTTATCCTTTTCTCCATTAAGAATTCCTATATAACCCATTTGCCTAACCTAGGCCGCCTCTCTAATCTCTCCTTCCACACACCATCACAGGAGAACAGTCGTCATTATTGAAGAGTTCTACCATCCTTTAACCAAACAAGTGTGGCAAAACTGTAATAAAAATATAAATCAAATGACGCTGGTCAAAACAAACTTTGCATTATAACGTTGCAAACAATTGTATTCAATACACCATCCTGCAGAGATCTGAAATTCATATTTTCCCTATGAAGTGCGGAAGAGGCAACAAAATGTCAATTCAAAAACTGGAATTACATTATTACTGGTGCAATTCTAAGGAGCAATCCTCTGTGGGTCGCGAGGGAACAATGATGTTTTCCGAATGTTATTCAAACCACAAAAAAGCATCACTACACGCTCCAAACCTACTCCGAATCCACCGTGTGGGGGAGCGCCATACCTGCAATGGAAGCATTGCACGTAAAGGAAAACCCCATCAAGACGTTGCCATCACAGTTAAATTTCGTTTATTCGGTTAAATTTCAACTTCGAGTAAAGGGGAAAAGAAAACAAAAGCATAAGAGAAACATACCTAAACGAATCGATGTAAGTTTCTATGGTTTTTACATCGATCCCACATGCTTGAGCGCGTTCTGTAAGAAATTCTGGCACGTGAACACGCTGAGCCCCAGAAATGATTTCTTCCCCTGCGTGAACAACAAAGTTTTAAGTTACTTATAATGGATCATATATTAGAAGATTTTGTTATATAAAATGAATATACACCATATTTTTAGGGAATAATAAGCACCAGCAAGACATTTATAGTGATGAAATAATATTTAATGTATACCTCGAATAAAGACATCAAATGAGTTACTGTAAGTTGGGTTATCATGGCAAGGCATAGTGTAGAATGGCCTAACAGACAAAGGATAGCGGTGAAGAATGTAGAACTCTGTGCCATACCTATAGTTAGGAAAGTTTGATCAGCAATCTAAAGATATATAATAATTGTACAACATCATAAGTTCGAAGTAGGGACATGAATTACTTCTCTAGGACGAGTCGTCCCAATTTCCTCTCAGCCTCTGTATTAAGATCCCCGAGAGGATCGATTTCAACGCCAGCATCCTGTGTAGATAATCATTCATAACCAAGAAGAAAATGTCATGACATTTGGGATTTGGGATCTTTCTACGATTTACCTGGCACTGCAGTTAAAAAGTTACAAAAAACAAACAAGAGAACTTCACCTTCAACATCTGAATTCCTTCCTCAAATGTAAGGCGTAGAGTGTTTCGCAAGTACTGCATAATCATGAACTCGGATCAAAGATTGAAATGAGAAGAAATCAATCTACTACCAAACTCAGTCATCTATCCACATTTTACATATTTATTGGCATAAATCCAAAGCCACAAGATTATCCAACACTTCGACACTATAAAGATTTCTGGGAAGTAGGTTATCAATAAAGTTCACCTTCAAAGGCTCAAAGGGATACTGTTTATCAATTGCTTCAAGCTCCTTCTTACAGTTTTGATTCATACTGTCGAACATTGAGACAAATAATCGGTCCACGATGTCCATGACCTGCATAGAAAAAGAAAAGAAATCAGATCAAGTATCAAGTAAAGATGACCATGACAAATAAAAAGTCAACTCAGAGCATTACCTCAGAATAATGGGTTTTGATCTCCATTTCAACATCAAGTCCTGTAAATTCACATAAATGTCTATGTGTGAATGAGTCCTCTGCTCTGAAAACAGGACCAATCTCAAATACACGGCCGAAGTCGCCGCAGATTGACATTTGCTTATGAAGCTGAGGTGACTGAGCCAGGCAAGCGGGTTGACCTTTGTAGTCCAACCTAAATACAGAAGCACCACCTTCACTGGAACCCCCAATCAATTTTGGTGTATGGATTTCAACAAAGCCTTCGGACAACAGAAATTGTCGAAATATCTGCATAATGAGAACAAACTCAATCTATGTTGCAAACCCTTAATTTACAATAATGCTAAGAAGGACTCAAACACTAGCTGTAAACATGCCTCATCAATTCCCTTAATAAATCTACAAATCAAACAAGACATTGCACGGAAAAATCATGGAGACCAAGTAAGAAAGCTATGCTGATGATACTAAACGTGGGCGCCATCAAAGACTCCAACTATTAATGGATGAAACTACCAGAGATCCACCAGTCAATAGTTTTTTATTCAAAAGATGACCGTCGAACTATGCTACACGAATCAAGCTGGCTGATAATAGTAGATATAGCTATCACGATCAACTTTGAATAAAGCCTGTATGCTTCAACTTGGTGTGATATAAAACATCCATTTAGATCAACAATTAAAAGAGACCTTTAATGACAATACTATCTTATTCTCGGGGCAAAAGAACAAGCTCTTGATAACTTATTCAATGTTGTGAGGCCTTTTGAAATGGCATCAGGGCTCAATGTCAATCATCAAAAATCAGAAATCTTAGGCATAAATATGGAAATACAGAAGGTGCATGATCTTGCAAATAAATATTGTTGCAAAGTGGGAAATTGGCCCGCCGTTTATCTTGGTCTTCCCTTGAATGGCAAGCCTCGGTCACTACAATTTTGGAAGCCCATTATTGAAAAGGTGGACAAGAGGCTTCTCTCTTGGAAAAATACACATATAACAAAGTGGGAAGGCCTACGCTCATCTAAGCCACACTATCAAACTTCCCTACGTACTATATGTTTGTATTTAAAACACTGGTCAAGGTGGCCTCAACCATAGAGAGAATGATTAGAAATTCATTTCGAAAGGCCATGGAGAAAGTAAGGGGCTGCATCTCATTAAATTTAAAAAAAAAAAAAAAAAAAAAAAAAAAAAAAAAAATCCTCCCACCTAAAAAAAATGGCACCTTTCTAGCACAGTGGATTTGAAAATCTAAAGCTTCTTCTCTCGCATACTTTAGGGGGTCATCATTTCGAAAATGAAAAACAAAAAAAGGCTTCTGTGGGAGAATTTTATTAGGGAATTTTGCTGTAGTAACTGGCAAGACAGGAACAAAATAATTTTCCAAGAGTAAGGAATACTTTTTTAGTAGATTTTTGTATGCTAAAGTCACTTGGCTGTGACTTGGTGTAAAGGTTCTTTTTCATCACTATAGCTTAACCTCCCTCCTTCAATTGGAGAGGTTTTTGGTAATCTCCCAATAGGGGTCTCCCCTCTTTTGCAATGACATCAATGAAATTGTTTCTAATAATTTTCTAAAAAATGGAACAATTAGAACCAGAAAACAGAAAATAAGATAGAAAACTCACTGTTCCAACTTGACATTGAATGCGAAAAATTCCTTGATTAGCTGGAGTTCGCATGTCAAGAACTCTGTAGTTCAACCGCGTATCCTGATTTACACGTACTAGTTGCTCACCAGCCTGCAGCCAACAAATGGGTCCGACGTTAAACAGGATGTGTAATTTCTAGAAAATTCTTATTTTATTTTTGGTATAAAAAATTAGCTTCAATAGACATAGAATGAAAGAAAAAACAATCATTAGATTTGGAACTTCTAAAATTCTCCAAATTAATTACGAAGAACAATGGAAATTAGACAATCGAGCTGAACAGATAATCGAAGCACGAAGAAGAACACATCGAAAGTGAGCGATAACAAAGTATACCTGCAACGCTTTTTCAATCTCAGCTTCACTACGGGCAGCATCCTCAATATTTATAGGCAGACTCGGCATTGCCTTACTGATGCAGTATACTTTCCTCACTTGAATCTCCACCTGCTGCGTAGCACCTTTAATGGCAACATTGGGCACAGACACGACTCCTTCAACGTCGACAATGGATTCACGGCTCAATCCAACGACATACTTCACCATCTGGCGACTGACGAGTTCCGGCTGCTCCGATACAACGCACTGCACGGTGAATCCCTTTTCTCTCACCACGAGAAACGCCATCTTCTTGGCAACAGCACGGATCGTCTGAATTCGTCCCCGTAGAATCACATACTTGTCTTTAAGCTCCCCCGTCAAAGAGCCAACCTGAGTCCAGTTCGCGACATCCTTAGCCTCCTTGGATTGAAGATCGGAGAGAGGTACATCGCCATAGTTAGCGGAGAGTGGGTCGTCCTCGACATTGAGAGACGAAATAGCAGCTTCGGCGGCAGCTTCCTGGCGACGGCGCAACTTTTCCAGCTTGGCAGCCTCCTTCTTGGCGGCCTTCTTGCTGACAGCTTTAGATGCTTCGTCACCAGCAGACAGGGGCTCATCGATCGGAGTTTCGGATGAAGCGGACATGGTTGCAGGAAGAAGATGAAGAAACGAGAGGGAATATTGAGGGCAATGAAGGAGAGATTGTAATGAAGAAGGAAGCGCAATAAACCTCTGCGCTGGTAAGATGGGCTGGACAAATACCATGGGCTTTGCGATGGTAATTATTTTCCTTTTTTTTATTATTTTTTATTTTTTAGTACAACGTATTTATATTTTAAATATTTTAAATATATATTTTATTCATTTATATTATTATTTTTATTTCCTAAATACCCTTATTAAATTTGATTATGCTTTTGCTAATATTATCTTCCAAACTTGTTGTCTTTCTTATTAAAAATAAATAATAAATGAATAATAAAAAAAAAACAATAATATTATCATAGAGTGGTACATGTATAAAATTTACAGGTATTTTAATATTTTAATATATATATATATAATAAAAAAAAACTTTAAATTTTATATTTTGTTTAAAAAATAACTATTGACTTTTTAAATAAATCCAGTGTATCATTAATATGTACATAGAAATTGTTAATCTTACGTATTATTAATATACTCTATAGTTGAAATTGTAATTAATAATTTATTACAATTATATATATATATATAGAACGTAACGGATACAATACTTCATTAATTGTGACTTTGTATCACGTTCAACAAAAATAAATAATTAAAAATAATTGTCAACATAAACATAGTTTATCAATAATTAATTTTTATTTTTTTACGTAAGAAATTCAATTCCTAGTACTATTAGTTTTTTTTGGAGTATTATAAGGGTAAATTAAGTAAAATAACTATTTATGGTAAAAAAAATAAATTATGTTACGTCAATTCGATGACTAACAAAATAACATGATGTCAATTCGGAGATTCTTTTATTCGAGGAAACAAAAGGATGGAGCTGAAATAACTCACTCAAAACACCTTTTAAAGGATTACGTGGTACAATTCGATCAAGCTCTTATTGAATAAATATTCAACCGGACTGTCGTATTCAATGTTTGTTCAAACAAAGACACAACGAACATGACGGGTTACCTATGGGTTACCTACTCTTAACGGTCAAAACGAACCCTTTCAATATACAAAATGAAAAATTTAAATTTCAAATCTTTGTTAAAAATTCAAACTTTCTACTAGCTGAATTATACTCAGCTTGGTAGGTACGAAATGATAAGTTAAACTAAACGTAATTAATAAATGTCGATATCCATCTAAAAATTTACCTAAGAACTATTCATAAAATGTTAGATTAACTTAACAGTAATTGACATACTACCTGGCTCGAAGTCATAAGCTTAAACACCCGTGCTCGATTCGCTATCCTTAAAAAAAAAACACAAAACCAATTAGGTTGTTTAAACAAAAATAAAAAGATAAAATGGATATAAATTAACATTTTAAACTAATAAATAAGTTCATAAAATCAGATCAAAAGAGAAGGAAAAGAAAAAAACATCCATACTGAAAACCCTACAATTCATCTTAAACTACTAATATTTCAACTTTTCAAGCATTCACACTAAGATATCCAACAAATTTCAAGATCATCAATGAACCAATGTCATTCAGAATTCCTACTAATACACTAAAATTCAAGGAAAATTATATCTGCACTGATTAATGCATATGAATCAAAAGGCCTTACCCAATTGTTGTAGCGGCTGGCATGCATGATGCTCTTCAAGATGCAGTATCAATTTCCAAGGGCAGAGTTAAGAACTGGTCTTTGTCTCAGCCTACTTTTGGCACCCACCTTTGTAATTTCATTGCTAACATGATGATTCCTGCTTGTATCCACCCTCTTACTGCACACTCCTCCTGCAGGCTCTTTGGATTGAAGCATTTCATTCTTCTCTTCTGCATCGAAATTATCAGAATCGAAATCGTTGCTTCTGTCGTCGTTGTCCTCATAATTCTTATCAATGTGAGCAGCGCTGTCAAGATCAGTTTCTTTGGTTGTGTTGCTTCCAGTGTCATTGTTGCTGCACTCGCCGCTGTTTCCAGAGGCATCCACTGATTTCCCACTAGTAGAAACATCTGTTCTATTGCGCTTGTGATGCATCCCTTGCTCTTTTTCATCAGTTTTTTTCACGTTCCTGAACAGATATTCAAACGTTTAATAACTGTGGTGATGTTTTAATTTACAGTGTGCACACCTTGTGGTGGATAAAGTTTATAGGTAAAACCCATGCAATAGAATAGAATGGAAGAGATAAACAAGGAGAACATAACATGTCCCTCGTAAGAGTAGGAGCATAGTGAAGCCATAAGGTCTTGCCCAAGTTTCAGAGGCGAATAGCGAGTTAGCAAAAGAAGGGAAGCTCTGCACGAGAATAGGAAGCTTAGTGTTGGGTAAGATGCTTAATTACTAGCGGCAAAAGCATATTCCGCCGCTAGAATCCTTTACCCATCCGTTCAAGGAGAAGATCCCAAGGAAGAACTTTATATGTGCTTTCTATTGGAACTTATGGCTGGAAAGAAATGTGCAGATCTTTACAGATGAGCAACAAAGTACTCTTACTTTCATTGAATCTACACCTTTTCTTGCATTAACTTGGAGTGAACTTTTCTACTCCCTTTTGTAACTATAATCTATCGTCCCTCCTGACATTGGAGGTGCTTTTTGTAATTACACACAGCTAGGATTTTGTGTAATCTATTTCGTCCATCAATAAAAAGGTTTCTGTTTCCTATAAAAATAAAAAGATATTATCTATGATAATCCCTTGGATTCCAAGATACAAACTACAAAATTGAGTTCCTACAACCGTACCATACTGATAGCAATTGGCCCCTACTGTTCCAGATGTTGAAAGCAATTGATGAACAAAAAAACGGCTGCACAACAAACCTCCTACATGATAGGCAGTAGTAACCAACATCCAAGTGTCCTCAAATGCAACACTACTACTCACATCCTAGAGGGAAAATGATACCCAAATATTAAGGCCAAAATTTGTATGCTTGTGAGCATGCTAAGACTAAGAGTAATTTGAACCTAGTGTCAACTGAGTTTTTTGAATATTTTTGAAGAACAAGTGTCTGAAATTAGTAGACTACAATGAATACTTTGCCCTACAAAAGCTGTGAACTCAGCATAAACACAACTAGCTTTCCATGCAACCAGGTACATATGACAACTTCCACCACCGAAACAAGGGAATATGAATATATGGTCGGTCTTGTCTACCATATTATATTGACTTTGGTTCATTCTGAATCATGTCAGTAACTTATTCTTTATAATCTTCAAAACAAAAAAGAGATAGTTGTTTACGTATTGACAAAAGGAATAAACTTACTATTAATTTATAAGTTTAAGTTTTAGGGTTCATTGGCGTTTTAACATTGAATGAAGGCTGAGTCTAAACCCCTAGACAATTACATATGAATATATACATATTATTTCACATAAGAAAATTGGAGAATATAATACCTACCATAAAGGTATATATATATATATATACACATTATTTCATAAAACCATTAAAAGTCAAAGATGTCAATGGAAAAAATATATATTGGTCTTGATCAGAACGTTAGAAAATAAATAAAGAAGGCAGTAAATCTATAAACAAAGAAATATGGTTTTTTTTTTTTCAAATTTATGAGAGAGAGAGAGAGAGAGAAGAAAATGTTTACCTAGATATCCCTATGGCGTCATCAATAGCCCGATTGTACTCCTCTGCACATCATTCCACAAATCAACACTTTAGTGGGAGGTGGTTAAGAATATAAAAAGTGTGGATGTGCACATAGATTGAATTTCTAATATCAACTATATTTTGGCAAAATTTTCAAATTCCCATCAACAACTGCCAGAATGTTGATCAATTATTAAGAGAGATTAGTAGAACAAAAATAATAATTCAACTCCACTCAGTCATCTTGACCTACATACTACATAGGAGACAAAAGATTATTCTTCAAGTCCAACTCTAATCACTGACAAAGCAGGAATAGTTCCAAAATGGCAAGCCATTTCGTCCTTTGTGTGTGTTCGTTGTAATATTACAGCAACAAAGACAAAAGAGTGAAAATGACAATACATTGGTTACTAGAAACGTCTGAAAATTTCAAAAGCAGTTAGTTTAATAACCAAAAGAATAGTGAAGGGAACTTGATTCTATACCAAATGTATAGTTCACGGGTGCACGAATCCGACAAGTGCGAGTAACTCCAACTACACAGGGCTTCTTAAAGCCATTCAAGAGCATGCTCTTTCTATGCTTACGTTTCAATGACCTTTCCTTGTTCTGCAGAAAACAAAAGCAGAGGCTTTATAACCACAAAAAACTAGTTGATCTCCAATCAGAATCAATCTACGACTTTTACATGGTACTAGCAAATTGACAACACAAAGCAGAATAATTAATCAAACACAAAACCATAATGATTAGGCAGCGACAACCTTCCGAAGTTTCTCAAGAACGGGAATGGCATCTGATTCAATTTTGCTTCCAACAGCAAATTCACTGCTGATCTTGCTGCATAAAAGGTTGTCCTGCCATTTGCAAGAAAGAAGTCATAACAATTTCTAAGCCCTTGGTAACAGACCTCAAATCCAAAATGAAAGGGACTGTCAACATACTTTAACTTTATGAAATTCCTCGAGACTTGTGGCCATTGTTTCCCATCGAGTGCTAAACTTTGGAAGGGAAATACTTCCGTTTTGTTTACCTTTTTTCTTTCTATCACATTTGATAACTTCCTTGTATAGTCTATAACCAACAAATGGATTCCCATCATACCTACAATCACAGTAAGAATTACTGATACAGTTGATCATCAACCTTCAAAAATTTGATGAAGACAAATAACTTCAACAAATTACCAATAGGAAACTCCATTTCCATCTCCTCCAAATTTATCTTTCTGGAAACAAGATATTTGAGTTTTATCTTTCGAGCAGTCGCTAATATATGATACTGCATCATCTTGCTGCAAATGAACAAATTAAAATAATTATTCAAGCTCGTGAAAACCCCATGGTGGGAAGATTATTTGATAAGTTTTACCCTAAACCCTAAAAATATATAGAACAAAATCTTTTAATAGGCAAAAAAAATTATAGAACATTATCCAAAATAGTTCACATATAAAGCAGTCTCCAAATGCGTACTCAAATTTATTCAATAAGAAACATGGACCAAATAAGAATAGATCATATTAATCCACGGTCTGAAGCATAGTGGTAATAAGAAAAATGAATGGTCATAAAAGTAAGCAATGAAAATGAACAAAGATACGAAACAATACATCAGCTCGAATTTGACATAGAGCTTTTAGAAGCAGTAAGCGTTTTGTCGGATCAAGATTATTGTAATTTGATATCTCCTCTCTGTATAAAAGAAACAATGGAACGAAGATACAATCAATAAATTTTCAAAATTATGCAGATACAGATATGTCATACAAGTAAATAGTATTATTGTAACTACCCTTTAAAGGCCTTAATTGGAATTTCCCCTTCAGCAACCTGCAATAAACACTCGTATGTAATTCTTATGCTACTGATACGGGCGAAAACAGAAGACTAAACCATGCACGACTGTATGAACAGTAACTTACCCAAGGCCACCATTGGGCGAGCTTCTTACAAAGTACGGTCACCCATGCATTAGAACCATTTAACATTTTACCTACAGGTGGTAGTATACCCTGATAACATAAACAGCACATTAATGAATCAA
Organism: Cucurbita moschata; assembly: GCF_002738365.1. Classification (NCBI taxonomy): domain Eukaryota; kingdom Viridiplantae; phylum Streptophyta; class Magnoliopsida; order Cucurbitales; family Cucurbitaceae; genus Cucurbita; species Cucurbita moschata. Next base: position 4,702,315 of record NW_019268521.1, read on the forward strand.
GGGCTCTATAATCCCACAAACCTTGTCTAAAGCACCACGAGAGATGGGCTTCCACTTCTAAGAGATAACTACCTGTTGAATAACTACAACGAAGTAAATGAATGCTGTTTTCATTGGTGTCGTTAAAACTTTCATTCAAAACACGTTTTGAGAAATGTATACAAAATGAGACCAACAAAAACACTCTATCCCAAATTCTCAATGGAAGGCATCAATTATTGGCAAGATAAATAAAATATCCTCGAGACGATGCTAGTAGACACGAGGGATGATGAAGATGCATCACGACGTTCATATGACCAAAACACACGCCTATGTATGATGCATAGAACGAAATCATAGTTTGAGTGAGATGGCCACCAGAAAAGACACAAACAGTCGTTTAGTAATGAAAATTGATAATCAGTGCATTTAAAGATATGAAAGAAAAAAAAAAATCTTCAACCTTCAAAAGAACAATGTGGAGTTCAGCTAATGAACTGTCGGGCTTTATCAAACCCTTCTCAATCTCTTCTGCCGATATCCTCAAGCTTTTCCCAATTAACGGCTCGAAAACCTCCATGGAAAAAAAAATTAAAGAAATAAACACATTAATTTCATCACCAATGCAGTATCTAACGCAGTTTCTTCCTCTCCCTATGAAAGGCAATGTAAACGGGAAAACAAACTCACATTCAAGAAGTTCAGAACCGATGCCAACTCCCATTGACCTCGTAACTTCAAAACCTCGGCTTCAAAATTCACGTCTGAATCAACTGCCATTGCTGAACCATCGACGTTCTCTTCTTTCGCCGACAGCTCGTCCTCTCCGGAGGCCTTCATTGCCGCCGGTGACCGACACGACGGAAGGACATCAGCCATGACAGTGATTCTTAGAGGACGGAAACTTGTTACAGATACAAAATCTTAGTGCGTTCTACTTCTACTCTTCTACTGATCCGATAAAAGTAGAAACCAGATGCCGCCTCAAGTTTCCTTTTTAAGAACTTTTCCCGCCAAACAAATTACCCAACGGGATTGTTTGATTCTCGGAAAAATGCCGCCGAACGAATGATTGATAGCCAAGCTGACGGCGGCACAAACAGACTCGCCCAGAGATCTTCCCCTTCTCCTTTTGCCCTTGTTCCAATTTCTCATGCAATTTTTACTCCGCTGTTTCCATTTAGGTTAAATTGGTTATATTATAAATCTAATGCGGTAAAAATAAAATATATTTTATTTTATCTTTTAATATCTAAAAAATATTTAATACGTTTTTAAAAATTAATTATATAAATAAACTTGATTTTCCTCATTAATTATTCTTTTAGTAAAAAGTAACAAAACAATTTTTTTTGGTTATTTTTTAAATTTCGAACACAATTGATAAATGTTTATGGGAGAATAACGTGCTCGTGAGGGAGACAACAAAAAAAACATTATGAAAAAAACGACATTAGTAGAAATGTCGGTTCGTGGAACATAAGAAAACGAGAATGAAAGGGGTTGGTCAGCAAAGGACGATAAATTTTCATCTACAAATGTATGAAATTTGTCGAGAAAATAATGGTCCCGATATTCGACTATATCTAATCATTTGTTTACCTTTCATTTTTTCTCGCTCGACGAGAAATTCAAACCCGCGCCCGTTTGTATATGCATATAGTTATAATGTTAAATTACAGTATTAATTACATTATTAGTATACTATTTTATGATCGTACTTATCTTAACCTTTTAAATGTTAATTTGTTATTTATTTATTTAACTACGATAAATAGAAATAATAAATTAATAAATATTTTTCCGTTGAAATATGTAAAAACAGGTAATATAAAATAAATGTAAACATATTAATATTAAAATTTAATATAAAGTATGGATGTTAAAATAAAAAATAACTGAATTAGGTTAAATTCCACACACGACAAATAAATAAAATCTTAATAATTATATGAAATAAAAAAATAAAAATTGATATTTTCTAGCGCGGAAAAAAATGGCGCGCCACAATCACGAGCGCGCCGTGGGAATTGGCGACTGTGGCAGCGCCAACGGAGTTTTTTCATTTTTAACCTTTTCACTGTTGGGCCATTTTCGCCGACGCAACTTTCCTGTCATTCATCCGCTTCAATTTTCCGAGAATCAAACAGTTCCACCTCCAGAGACGTCGCCATTTTCATCATCACGCTCATTATATATACGGCCAATTCAATTTTATCGCTTTTTTTCATGTTACCCAATTCGCTAATCCATTGTTCTTGACGAATTTCACTTGGAATCTACATTATGCGACTGGATTTTTGCCGGATTTAAGGTATGGAGGACAAAGAAACTGAAATTCTGTCACGATTGGCTGCAAATCATCTCTTTCTTGGCCAGTTTGAGCCTCTCCGTGCCACTATTGTTGCTCTTAGAGTTAGGAATCCCGAACTCGCTCTTTCTATACTCCAGACGATCGTATATCGATCTGGTCGATTCGACAATGTCACTTGGTCGCCCTCTTGTTCGTCGCCGTCTTTGTTAACGTACTTAGCGACCCTTGAATTGATTCAGTTCGATAAAGCTACGTCGATATGGGGGTTCGACCACGAAACGCTGCGGTTACGAGCGGAATTCTTGTTATTAGTCCAGAATTTAATCGACCGGATAGTGGGAAGCACGAGGAAGATGCTCGAATTGGAGAGCGTAAACAAAGAAGGAGGAGAAGAAGAAGTTTCGACCTCAAACGAAACTGTCGAGGAACGGGCTGATTTGTTGCGTGTCGAAGAGGGAAAGCCGGAAGATGTGCCGTCGGAAATCGGTGATTGCGTGCAGGTTTTGGATAAGGTTTTGGAATTGGGAGTGAAGAGATTGAAGGTAGAAGGTGCCAATGTCGAAGTTGACGATAGGCAGAGCGACGCTAGTCCCGCGACGGTGGGATCGGTTAATGAAGAAGAATTAACGTGTTTGAGCAGAGTAATTGGAGATCATGCAGACGCTTTTGATGCTTTGTGTTCGAATATTCAAAGACAGGTTGGGAGTTCTCAGAGTTATGGCCCAAGTTTGGCAATAACAGTGCGGAGTAACAACGATGGAAATGTGGGATTGAACGATGAGGAAGACGTCAAGTGTTTTTCTTCAATACAAAGATGCGTTCAGACAACCCATTTGGACCATTTGAAGGAGTGCCTGAAGAATGCGGATGTAGATGGTGCAATTTCTCGCATTCGTTTTCTTCACGTTGAGCGTGGATTGGACGAATCTGAGTACCGGTATGTTGAATTAAGATCGATTCTCAACTTAGTTACTTAAGTAAAAGAGATGAAACAGAAACCATACTGGCAGGTTTCTGGTATTTCATTTTACGCTTGAATGTTTCGTTGGCCCATTTTGTTTTTCATTAACTGTGATAGTTCTCTTGGTTCTTTGTTGCCTGTTGGTGTTTATCTTCACTTTTATTCAACTCTTATATAGCAAGGTTTTCCAAGACCTTCTGAAGATTATTTTGGCGCAAAAGGAGGCATGTGAAGGCGACTACGATGTTATGGGAGGAAGACTGCTTTCAGTTTACGAAGAAGCGCTTTCATCAAATTCCAGACACCTCATTGAAATGATACAAGTAATTTGTGCGCGCACTCACTTGCATATGAGCCCTTTATCTTTCCTGACCAGGAAAGCTCTAAATGGTACAACATTGTTTTTAGCAAGACACTGTAGTTAAGGTGACAGGTAGAATAAATGTCTTTTTGTCACAGATTATTCAAGATGAGGTGTTAGCTGAAGAGATTGAGATGCATAAAGGGCCCGATAACAATCAAATTCCACTCCCAATACAACGCTTTCTAAGTAATATAATGGAATTAAAACCTGAAATGAACTTGGACGAGAAGACAGCATGCCTAACAAAAGCAATATTTTCTTGCACGAGAGACTTGTACCATTATGCTCGTGTTTCTGGATCACATGTGCTGGAATGTATAATGGATGCTGCTCTCTCTGCAGTGAAGAGGACAGAGCTTGAAGAAGCTAACCATGTTTGTGCCTCGGTTTTGCTTCTAATGGAATTTAAAAGTGTAGAATTCATTGAATTTCTTTTGTTTGTTGTCTCTGAATCTCACTTGATTAGGAAACTTTCTTTCTTAGGTTCTCTTATTGTTTCCTCGCCTTCGGCCTTTGGTAGCTGCTATGGGTTGGGATTTACTGTCGGGTCAATTAAAAGAACGAAGGGAGTTGATGCAACTACTGTGGATCAGTAAGTCACCTGCCTTGCTGCAGGATGCATCTTCTGAGGTTAAAAGTCAGTTAGAAGATGTGAGCCTTTCCATGAAATTGATTTCTCTTGACTGTGTATGATGATAAAAGATGTCAATGAGATGACATATGATGCTTTGTTTCCTGCAGATATCTTGTGTGGAACATCTTTGTGACACTTTATGTTACCATCTTGATCTTGCTGCATTTGTTGCATGTGTCAACTCTGGTCGATCATGGAGCTCAAAATTCTCATTATTGCAATCTGGAAAAGGGCAGACGGTTGGTAGCAGAGTAGATACTAATTCAGACCTTTTTGTTGAGAACTTTGTATTAGAAAGGCTCTCTGTTCAGAGTCCTCTTCGGGTGAGTGTTTCTCACATGGCTTTTGAGAAATCAATTCAGAAGCTTACAATTGCATTCTTTCAAAAAATCAACTTTATTTCGTTTTATTGCATTAGTATGGGCATAATATCTCAAGTTGATGTTTCTGTGATTTGCACTGTTAGGCATTTTGTAATTTAGACCTGTCTTCATCGTATGGTGTTGTCTCTTTGAATTTCTCAAAGCCTATCTAAACATCTAATGATGTAGTTTTCTTTGCATATATTTTATTTTGGATCATGACGTTACATGTTTGAAGAATCTTTTATGCAGGTTTTGTTTGATGTTGTTCCAGGCATCAGATTTGAGGATGCGCTTGAGCTGATTAATATGCAGCCAATTTCTTCTAGCATTGCTGCAGAAAGGAGGTAGGGTACTGGGCTTACTCTGTGTATGTTCGTCGATGTTTTCTTTTCTTATGTTAGTTAGTAAGGCCCATTAATTGTTATTACTTTTTCTAGTTACCTGCGTTTCAATTTTGAGAACATGTCTTTTATGTTGTTGATGTAGTGGTTTTGTGGATTTAGTGCCCATGTTTCATAGTATGAACGAGCTATATTCTTATAGTTTGTCATCATGTAAGGCATGTGTTTGATGCTGTAGGGTTCTGAATATTAGAGAATTAAGTTATATTCTTTTTATTTGTCACTTGGAGAATATTTGATTTGACACCAAGGTATACATTAGTTTTGATCACCGAATATCATCTTTTTGTTTTGGTGAATCACATTTTTTTCTCTTAACGTTCTATACATTTCAAACTGTTTTATTTTACTTCTTTTTCTTTTGGATAGGATCCAAGATATTGAACTTATGCACGTGCGTTATGCCCTAGAATCAGCTGTTCTTGCACTAGGAGCAATGGAAAAGGGCATGACTGCTGAAAGAGATTATCATCAAGTTGCATTCTGCCATTTGAATGATCTTTCCAAGCATTTGGAGTCCATAGATAATATTGCACGAAAGGTTGTTTCCTTGTGGTTTGCCTTTTGTAACACACTCTGCATGTTAGCTATTTGTACTGGTAGTCTACCCTTGATATTGTTCTATTTCTAATTTAAGAACATAAGTGTACAGTTATCCGTAATTCCATCAGATATGGAAATTTGTCTCAGATTCTTTTTGAACTTCTTGGGAGTTAACTTATGATCGATTCATCTAAACAATGCTTGTGGGTTTGTAGTGGCCATAGAAATGAAATGACCTTACTTCTGTCTTTTTTTTTTTTTTTTTTTTTTTTTTTTT
>NW_019268521.1:4709140-4713698 GCF_002738365.1 Cucurbita moschata
TTTTTTTTTTTTTTTTTCTTTTCTTTTCTGTTTTTTAAAATGTTCAAATAAATGCTTTATTATTTATCGCAGGTACTCATGGTGAGCATCATTATTTCACTTTTGCATATGAATGATCTGTCCCTCAATATGACACATTGCAATTCACCTGGGAGCCCTTCCTCATCACTCTATTCCTATCTGTCGGAACAACCTGATTTCACAGCATTTGAAGGGAGAAATAAAATGGTTATATCTTTCATAACAGTGCTATTTGATATATTGCATCGTAGTCTTCCATCAGATGTGATCCAAGATGATGATCTATCTAACTATGGTGCCCGTATGGGTGGAAGAAAGGCTTTGGAATGGAGAGTTTCCATTGCTACACGTTTCATTGAAGAGTGGGAATGGCGATTGTCAATCTTGCAGCATCTGCTACCATTATCTGAGCGCCAGTGGAGATGGAAAGAAGCGTTGACTATTCTGCGTGCAGCTCCCTCCAAACTGCTTAACCTGTAAATTTTGTAGCTCTTATTTCACGAATTGCCCAGGATCAAACATTCTAATTTATGATATGCTTGTCTTGCTGGTGGTTCCTGTTGAGTAACTTTCTTGCACTTGCTTGGTTTTATCTTTGTTCATTTTGTTATTATCATGTTGTCTTCTTTTTCTACTTATTTAGTTCTTGAGGGGAAACTGAAACGTTGCTTGACCTGTGACCCCACATTTACTAGTTTCCTGCTATATTCTGCATAACATTGGAATGGTCTCTTATCTGTAATAAGATTCCATATTTCCCATCTTGTCATCCCCCAATGTGCGAACTACCAAGCTTCTGTGTTCTGGGTGCCTTTGGTGGATATATTTAAACCAAAGCTTGATGAATGGATTGGAGATGCTTCCTCCTTCTGAAAGTCGATAGATTAGCCTTCCCATATTTGGTTTTGATTAGTCTTCCAATCTTTTATCTCCTTCTTAGAGCTCCCATGAAAGTCATAAAGAGTATGAAGGACCCCCTTGATATGATATTTTTATCACTGATGGGCTTTGACCCCCGTAAGTGAGTTTGGTTTTGTCTTTATTTTTCCTTAGACATGTGAGTGATTGGCTTATAGAATTCGTGAGGGGTTGGCGTGGTAAAAGCAAGGCTAAGATGTTAAGGAAATATGTGTGACCTTCTTTGACATCTTTGGACGGAGGGAAACCATGTTTCACGTCTTGTTGGAACATGATTAGCTCCTCGTTTGGTTGGCACATTGCCCTTCCAGGAGAGCCTTAACAAAGTTAATTGCAACTTTTCTAGAGCTTTCCTCTTGTCTATATGGAATGAATTACTGCATACTCAAAGACAAAGAATGAGGCTTTGATAGTTTCTTTTTTTTTAAAATCTCTCTTTTTTTGGCTCTCAAATGGTGTAAATTAGCACCGATCTTTTGTAATTGTAGCCTTCAATTTTATCCCATTGGAAAAGCTTTTCGTAATCTTCTTGGGTTTGGAGAGTCTTCCTTCCAATTTCTTTTTTGAAGTTTTATATGATCAATGGACTGATTCTTATCCGCAAAAAAATAATACTTTTTCTTTTTGTATTATTTTTTTGTAATTGTTGCAATATACTTCGGTGGTGTTCAAACCATAGAAAATTCTTTTGTAACTATAGTCTTATGATGATTATTAACAATGGACAAGCTTTTCTTTTGTAGTTCCTTTGGCGGGGGTTTATTCTATTCCAGCCCCTATGCTGTTCTTCTGTAACTCTCTTTTAAATATATTTCCTTGACTCTCTTGTAATGAACAAATGTAGGGGTGAGGATTTCAACGTTCGACTTTGGAAGGAATATATTCCTTAATTGCCAAGTTATGCTGAATGTCTCTTATTAAAAATAAAATAAAAATAAAGACGAACTACTAGAGATTGGGTCAAATGTTAAAGTGACTTGAGCCTTTTAATTTCCGTTAGTGGAACGGTTTCTAGATCAATTCATCATTTTGGAGTATTTTGACAAGAGAGAAACAAGAAAAGTTTCAAAGCTAGATATTGTTAGTGGTATGTGGTAGGAGGTTTAGAATGTTACGCACTTCAATGTTTCTACTTGGTTTGAGGATATTCCATTTTTCTTGCTCGCCCTCTGTGGGGGTGCCTAGTAACTAAGGATCTCTGACAGATGTGGATTCCTTGTATTTGCAGATGTATGCAGAAAGCAAAATATGATTTAGGAGAGGAGGCAGTTCATAGATTTTCATTATCAGCAGAAGATAAAGCCACGCTTGAACTAGCTGAGTGGGTTGATAATGCTATCAGACGAGTATCCGTACGAACCACCTAGTCAATGCATAATGTCTGGTTTTACTGGTTTTGCATTTCGAACTACAGCATGTGCTTTAGCTATAAAGAATTAGCTGAGTCTATGCCTCGATCAGTAAATATTACTAGTTTTGATTGTTTATTATATGTTCCGCATGTTTTCATGTATTTTCCTTCTATTAGGTCAGTGCTATTCATAGTGCATGAATGTGGTGTTTCTTTCTGTTGCTTATGTTATACGTACCATGGAGTATATTTTGATGGCGAACCTAAATACTTTTTGCTACCTTGTTTCATGCTTAATGTTTGTGGTATTTTTATGTTATTATTTGGGTGGTCCTTATTTTTAATATGTCTTGCATTCTGTTTATGTACTTTTAGGAAGACAATGATACGAGTCTGTTACTATGATAATTTTGTTTTTTTTTCAACTATCACCTTCAGCTTTTTAATAGTTATTCAAATAAATTTAATCCTTCAATAATATCTTTTTCATGAATTTTTCTTTTCTTATATTTGTTTTCTAATGAATGTGTACATTTCTAAGATTTGTCAATGAAGAGACATTTGAAGAAGCAATTTTTTTTAGCTTCTTTTTAAAAAATTTAAACTGGCCACAGAGAAGTTTAACACGCACCGGAGCTGAATTTTTTTTTTTTTTTTAGTACAACAAGTGGGGTTATGAGGATTTGAATCTCCACCTAAGGATAAGAGTACATGTAAATTGACACATGAACCAAGACTATTATTGAATCAGTTTCCGGATAAGTCCAAAAGCAGCAACAAACATTTCTTCTTTTGTTTTATTGACATTTATGTGGCTTAATTTGGTACTATCCTTGTTTTGATCGTGCTATCTCAAATTATTCTACCTTTTTTACCCAGATGGAAGATGTCATGTCCCGTGCTGCTGATGGGATTTCTGCTGTACAAGAGATTGATTTTTCCTCATTACGTTCACAAATAGGTCCCTTGCCTGTAGTACGTGCTCCTTTACCCATTTCCTTTTTTAAGCCAAGGCTTGTGGTTTAAGTTTAATTGAAAAGAAAAGATATGAGGTTCCAAGTTATTATCAATGTCATCCCAATGTATTAATAAACTCACATGCAAAGAGTTGGTGTTCTTTTCATCTAGTAAGCCCATTGATATTTGATTTCCTTGCCAGATTCTTCTATGTATTGACATTGCCACAACTTCTGTACGAAGTAAGAAGATATCCTTGCAGCTTCTTGATCAGGCATTGCTCTTACTCGTTTAAAACACTTCTTTTATTTTTCTGGTCATACAAATTTGATTTTTTTTTTTTGCATGTTTACCATAAATCTATACACTTTGCAAGTTGAATGAAACAGCTTGAAAAATGGAAAAGGAATTGCTATAAGTTGCTAGTAATCTCGTTAATGTCACTTTGTAAAACTTCGTATGGTTAGAATTTGTCATTATTTAATTTAGTTGATAGTTCTAGTTGAGTTGGAAGTATCACTTCATTTTGTTTATCCAATTTGATATTGAGCAATCACATATTACTGAAAAGATGCATTTATAATTTGAGCAATATGTAGACAGTGAAATATTGAAGTACTTAATTATCATTTTGTTCCTTGTTCTCTTATGGAGCCTCAGCTATGATCCCCTCCCCTCAGGTGGGTGGTTTGGTTGGGGTGGGGGTCATTACAAGGAATTTTGGAATATAGGTCTGTGGAAATATAGTTTTTTATGCAAGGAACATTTGCACTTTTCGTCCTGTAGGTTTGGTAGACAAATCATAGTTTTTTTTTTTTTTTTGACTGCTAAGGAAAAACAGAACTTTTATTATTAAGAACAACATAAGAAGACAAAGAAGGTAGCTGACAGAAACGAACTAAGGTGGCAATTGAAAACCCAACCCCATTTATGGAGGTAGAGGTCAATTATCTGCAAGCTAAGGAATATCTAAAAAGACAAGAGGACGAAGAAACTGCAGAAGGGAGGTGTTGGGTGTAGAAGTTCATAGCCTTCAAAACCTCTTTCTAATCTGTAAATCAACCCTAGAGAATCCTTCTGATTCTTACTGAGAAAATGCTCCCACAAAATAAAAGTTGGTTTTCATCTTATATCATCGTTGTCCTTCTAGGTCAAGTGATTGGAGGTCTTCTATTTGATTCCTCCTCTTTTTGCCTTAGAGGTCCCTCGTCCTTCAGGTCTTTGGGATGTTGTCTCCATTTTTTTTTTGGCATCCTAGTACATTTAAACCCATTTGTTATCTAAAAAAAAAAAAAAAAAAAAGAAATTACG
>NW_019268521.1:4714034-4718625 GCF_002738365.1 Cucurbita moschata
AAAAAAAAAAAAAAAAGTAGAAATTACGAAGGATGAGGAGAAAAGGATACTTCCAGTCAAAATGCACTCTCAATAAATTTTGCAGCTACTGCAGAGCTTAGAGAGTTTGGTTGAAAAGATGCTGGTGTAAATCCTCCTTCCCTTTCTTTTTATTACAAACAAATGCTGAAAGGGAGCGCCTCCAAAGTCTTCGTTCACTTCCCTCTTCAATTTCTCTTAAAGTTTCAAAGGTTTTTACCAGTTAAATGATTTACTTCTGTTTTGTATCTTTTGCAGGCTCAAACTATGCTATCTGAGATATATCCAGGAGCGTCTCCAAAGTCTGGGTCCAATTATTGGGATCAGATCCTTGAAGTGGGAATTATCTCTGTTTCAAGGCGTATTCTCAAGCGTTTGCATGAGTCCTTGGAACAGGTGATTATTCATTTATCATGTAATTTATTTTATTTTGGTAGGTTTGTTATTTTCTGTTCCATGATTTTAACTTGGTGATGTGTTCTTTTTTTAAAACAAAAGACAAAACCTTTTAAGGTGTGAAAGAGACTAATGCTCGAACATATAAACTCCAATAGGAGTGACATAACTTGAACGGATGCTAAAGAGACAAAACTTTTGACTTGATTAGATTGTTTTGGCTGAGCTCGTCTCAAGGCTTCTTCTTGATGTTCTCTTTCTGATGTGGGAGGGTCTCAAGCACCGTTCCGGCATCCTAAATGGCTTTCTCGGTCTTTAAATGTCCCCAGTATTCCACATTGATCGTGAATATTTTTTTCATCTCAACATGATTGATGGAGGTTCCTCGCCTTAATCCACCGACAGATAGATGGAATGATAATGAATTTGTCATAAGAAGCAAAAGAGAAGGCTACATATTGATTGGACTTGCCACTTTCTCCCTTTACAACCTCCACAAACTTCTTAACAGGATTCAATGTAAAACACTCCTTGGAAGGAGCCTTTGAAGGAAGTCTTTAACAAATCCTTTTTTGGGTTCAGTTCAGAATGAATATAAAGAACTTCCATGCTGTCAGAAGAACTCATAAGAAAGGAGAACCTCTAATACCGTATTTACTAGCTAGATAAACATTCCAATGATCCAAGATAATACTAAAAGGACTTAGAACTATCCTCCTCAATTTAATTTGTCTGTTCCTCCCAATTTATCATGGGAACCAACTCTAAAGGTCTTGTTTCCATAGAAAACACTACCTCTGATGGGGAAAAAAAACGTCTTAATTTCTTACAAGTGACAGGGAATTAAAGATCATTACTGAATAGGAATGATTTGAGAGGTGAAGTTTTCAAGAGGTTCCTAGTCTTTGCCTGAGATATTACATATTGAAGATTGATATTAGAGATATAATGTTGTATAAATACTTTTCATATTTGGTTGCATGAGTGCACAAATATAGGTCCTATGCAACAAATCACTCGGCTTTGCATTATATTTGAGCACAATTGCACAAGTAGACTTATACACTCTTCTCTGTGATATCTTCTAGGAAAATTCTCCATGCCTTCAGGCTATTATGTCCGGTGAAATTATTATTTCTTCAGCAGAGGACTCACAACGTCAAGGGCAAAGGGAACGTGCTCTTGGTATGCTACATCAAATGATTGAAGATGCCCACCAAGGAAAGCGACAATTTCTGAGTGGTATTTTCTGCATTGATTAAATTGTTAATTTTCTTCTTTTCGCCTGACCTATACACATGATCTCATTCTCTATTCCTGTCTTATGAAACCTAAGGTAAGCTTCATAATTTGGCAAGAGCTGTTACTGATGAACTGGAACACCATTTTCTCAAAAGTGGGGAAAACCAGTCTGCCAATCGGAAGATTATTTCTAATTTGAACAAGGATGGGGTTCTTGGTCTTGGGCTTAGAGCTGTAAATCAGGCACATTCGAGTTCCTTAGCTGGAGATGCCAGCATGCAATCAGTTGGTTATGATGTGAAAGAAGCTGAGAAGATGCTATTTGGTCCGTTAAGTACCAAACCCTCGACATATCTATCACAGTTCATTCTCCATATTGCTGCAGTTGGTGACATTGTGGATGGAACTGATACAACTCATGATTTCAACTATTTCTCACTTGTGTATGAGTGGCCTAAAGATGTAAGTATCCCTTTTCTTCTTTCCTGTTACATGGTGGTTTGGCACGATCTTTTCATCAATATATTTGTTAGCTATTGCATGACATGGTCCTCAGAATGCTTGTAGAATCACTTAGGAGACATAATTGTCTAGTTTATTGTTCAAGATTAGATATAGTAGAATTTAGTGGATCAGATGCTACTTTATCTTCTTGAGACTCGGAAGTAGAGTTCCTTTTCTATTTGAAACCTTGGAGCAAAATTTCTGAAAGTTGCATAGGATCCTAGAGGTTATTATTCACTTAATTGCCAATTTTACTCGCACTAAAGCTATGCTGTTTAGGAAAGGCATGTTATGTGCTTAATGATTCAGAATTTTGCACAGACGAATGATCTTGGATGACAATTATTTTCTTTGTTCTCCTTTTGTACAATGCAGCTTATAACTCGACTTGTTTTTGATCGAGGAAGCACTGACGCAGCTGGTAAAGTCGCTGAAATAATGAATGCAGATTTTGTTCATGAAGTGATTTCAGCATGTGTGCCTCCTGTTTATCCCCCACGATCTGGTTGTGGATGGGCATGTATTCCAGTTGTTCCATCTTGTTCAAAAGGTAGTTCTGAGAATAGACTACTCTCACCTTCAACAAAGGAGGCCAAGTTAAGATGCGCTAGAAGTTCATTGGCTATGATTGGAATTCCTCTTCATCCTTTACAGTTGGATATTGTAAAACATTTGGTTAAAATATCTCCAGTAAGGGCTATCTTGGCATGCGTCTTTGGAAGTAGTATATTACACAGTAGTAGCATCCCTATGTCAAGCTCCTCAACTGACAGCTTACAGCAGGCGCCTGATGCTGACAGACTCTTTCTTGAGTTTGCTCTTGATCAATCTGAGAGGTTATTATTTCTTATATCATTTATTTTACAACTAAACTCTCATTTCCCATTTATGTTTATTATTTTTTGAACTCTAAAGTAGGTTCCCAACTTTAAACCGGTGGATACAATTGCAAACCAATCTCCATCGCGTTTCAGAATTTGCTATAACAGCAAAACAGGATGCTGATGATGTTTGTTTTAAGCCTGACACAAGGGCGTCCATGAAGAGACTTCTTGAGCATGACAGTGATACTGAGTCTGAGTTTGATGAAATCGTCAGTAGCAGTAAAACTTCAGTGCCTTTACCGGGTATAAATGTTCAGGATGGTACATTTCAAGATGGTTGGTGCCATTCCTCAAAATCCGATATTGATGAACTTGATACAACAACTTTCCTATCGTTTGATTGGGAGAATGAAGAACCCTATCAGAAAGCTGTCGAGCGGTATTGTAAATCGTTCTCCTTCTTGTTAGTGGTCATGAATTTCCTTTTTGTTAGCAATTGACATGAAGATACCTCTAGATATTTCAACAATTTACGTGTTCAGCATGTTAATATATTGATTTCTGTATTATTTTGTGTTTGGTAGAAGTTGTTCTAAATATGCAGAGTGGGTATTTTCCTCAAGAATCTTTACCCACTTCATGTTACTGGAGAAAAATGTTGGTTGGAATATAATGGAATTGAAGGGTTTATATATACATAAACAAGCAAAAATTTTCATTAAAGAAATGAAGCCTCTTATGTTATAATTTTAAGTTAAGGAAAATACATAAGTTAGCGTCCTATGGTAGAAAATAATAACCAAAGTAGCTACAACTACTTGAAGCCCAGATAAGATCCATTATAAATGGAGGGGTTTTTGTCGGATATTCTAAAATTGAATAATCTAGTTATATTTATATAGATGTATATACATACGTGCCATAGTTGACCTATCTTTCAATTCTCTCTTGCAATCTTTGTAATTATTTGAAATGAAAGTTTATTGTTGGTAAATAAAAAATATATTATGAAGTCTTCGGATAAGATGTGTTACTCCATACTAAAAAAACTGTAAACCAGCAGCTCAAGGAAGAAATAAACTTGGAATTGAATAATCTTCTAGTTTTGACCAACATTAGAATAGTTAGTCCTCAGACGGAGATGGTGAAATGTGAAATCTCCTCCTTTGCTTGATGGTTCGATCACTTGAGCTACAACTTGTTCTTGCTCTCCCTAAACTTTAACTCCTGCAAGAACAAAACCATAATAGTTATCCTGAGTTTTTTTTGGGGTAAGAAACTGAGTTTTCATTGAGAAAAAAAATGAAAGAAGGGTATACAAAATAACGGTCTACAAAAGAAGTGGATGGATCCCCAAATAAATACAAGAAGGGCTTCAATCCAACAAAATCATAATTACTAAAGTTGATAGATGCCACTAGGAAGCATTAAACACCGTCCCTTTCTAGACCTCCTCACTAGATCTCTCAGCCTCTCCAAACAATCCTGGTATTCTCAAGTCAAATACCATAAACAATAGCAAAAAAAAAAAAAAAAAAAAAAAAAAAAAAAAAAAAAAAAAAAAAAAAAAAAAAAAAAAAAAAAAAAAAAAAAAAAAAAAAAAAAAA
>NW_019268521.1:4719254-4736124 GCF_002738365.1 Cucurbita moschata
AAAAAAAAAAAA
This sequence comes from Cucurbita moschata, assembly GCF_002738365.1. Lineage (NCBI taxonomy): Eukaryota > Viridiplantae > Streptophyta > Magnoliopsida > Cucurbitales > Cucurbitaceae > Cucurbita > Cucurbita moschata. The sequence goes on from NW_019268521.1 coordinate 4,719,267, forward strand.
AAAAAAAAAAAAAAAAAAAAAAAAAAAAAAAACAATAAAAACAAAGTCTCTCTCGCCACAAAATTGAAGGGGCAGTCTGGCTATCATCGATCTTCCTTGGTTTCCGTACTAGCACCATTTAGAAGGTGTTCTTTCCCATGTTGCCATAATAGCACCCATTTAAAAGGTGTTCATGTTTCTTTTATGTTACCCAGTTCTTCTCAGATGCATTATCATTTGATCCATACCAAGCTAATTGCATATCTTACCAGAAATAATAGAAAAAAAAGATAGAAAATCACTATCTATGCTCCTAATAAAAGACACACATGGTGCCAATGGTGCTAACGTAGGTGCAGCTCAACAGTTCAGGAATTTCTACCTCTTCTAGGAGGTTGTGGTTGTGGTTGTGAATCCTTCTACTCCACATGTGATGTAATATTCTTAAAAAAATTAAAAGAAATACACATGACATGATGCATGTTTGGTTTGTCATTTAGTTTGGAAATTTACTTCTATGAGTTTCGATGTTCAAATTTACTGAATTATGAAATCAGTAGTTGTATGGTTGGGAGGATGCCTACTTGTGTAGTCATACTGATCATTGCGGCTCCTTCATTTATCTCAATAAAAATTTGGTTTCTTATATATATAGATAAAATAACTTCTAACAAAGTGTTGTTGTTTTTTTAATTTAAATTTTATTTTATTTTTAGAACAGCTTAATCGATGATGGCCAGTTAATGGATGCTCTTGCTATTTCTGATCGATTTCTACGTAATGGAGCCTCTGATCGATTGCTTAAACTGCTGGTTGAACATGAGGAAGAAAGAGATTCAATTTTTAGACAATCTCAACATCATGGAAACTCTGGTACCTGGAGTAATAGTTGGCAGTATTGTCTACGGTTGAAGGATAAACAATTAGCGGCTACACTTGCCCTTAAGTATGTGATGTCATAGAAAATTTTCTCCCATTATTATCATAAACTCTAGTTGATCTCTATAATTACGAAGGTGTTTGAGCTTATTGATTTCTGATGCTTTAACTTCATGCTTGTTACATGTGCTCAAGTTGAATAAATACAAGAATTGTTTCATACCATCATGCTTGGTTCTTCTTTTTGTTACCAATGGGAACATGATCTTTTTGCTGCTTTCTGGTCACTAGAAATTTCAGAAATGTATTTGGGCGATCACCTCTTAAAGACTTTCAAGTTATTAATTTAAAGAAATATGCTCATGATAGTGTAGCATGTTATTCAGCCCTCCTTCTATACGTGGTCAAAATTTTACGAGGTTGGAAATGATTCATTTTTTATTATAAATTTCCATTACAGGTATATGCATAGGTGGGAACTGGATGCTGCTTTGAATGTTCTTACTATGTGCAGCTGCCACCTGCCTCAATCTGATCCACTTAGAAATCAAGTCTGACTCTTAGATTTAGTCTGTTTTGGCCTTTGTTGCTTATTTATGGATTACTCTCCCTGAGCCAAAACTGATTCCTTTCTGCTTTTTGGATCAATCAAATGGGACATGTAGGTCATGCAATTCAGACAAGCTTTGCAGAAATATGGCCATATATTAAGTGCTGATGATCACTTTAGCAGCTGGCAAGAGGTCGCAAATATCTGTTTTCAGAAATTTACATTTTGAGTGGGAAAATAGACTAAAGCCATTTTTCTGCTAGTGTTTTTTTAATCTAGAATAATATTTTAGTTCATGCTGTTCTCTTGGAAATCAGGTTGAAGCAGAGTGTAAGGAGGATCCTGAGGGCTTGGCTCTTAGATTAGCTGGGAAAGGAGCTGTTTTTGCTGCTTTAGAGGTAGCTGAAAGTGCTGGACTATCAATAGATTTACGCCGAGAGCTACAGGGAAGGCAACTTGTGAAGCTTTTGACTGCTGACCCACTCAATGGTGGAGGTCCTGCGGAAGCTTCACGCTTTCTTTCTTCACTACGTGATTCAGATGATGCATTGCCTGTGGCTATGGGTGCAATGCAATTACTACCAAATCTTCGTTCAAAGCAGCTTCTGGTAATAATTGTATCCTGGTCTAACGTTTAAAGATTGGCTGGACCTCTTTATTCTAATTTATATTCCATTTTTGTCCCTTGAATATAATTTCCTTTCTATTTTTTCCGAAGGTTCACTTTTTCCTGAAGCGTAGAGAAGGAAATCTGTCCGAAGTTGAGGTATCTCGTCTTAACTCCTGGGCCTTAGGTCTTCGTGTGTTGGCTGCTTTGCCACTGCCATGGCAGCAAAGATGTTCTTCGTTACATGAGCATCCTCATTTGATACTGGAGGTTTTGCTGATGAGGAAGCAACTGCAATCTGCTTCTTTGGTATTATAACTCTCGACTTTTAGTACTCTTTTGATGCTTTTCTAACATCCCTGTAATTGTATGCATCTGGTGGAATGCTGACTTAATATCATCCCAAGCATTCAAAGATAACCACTTTTAAGTTTCTCTGAGATCAAATCCGATGATCTATCCATGTGCAGATTATAAAAGAGTTTCCTTCCTTGAGAGACAACAATGTCATCATTACCTATGCTACTAAAGCTATTGTTGTCAATATCAACTCTCCACCTAGAGAACATCGCGTATCCATCTCAGCAACAAGACCTAAACCAAAACCAAAATCAGGAGTGTCTGCAAGGTCCTCCTTCACTACAAGCCTAAGTAATTTTCAGAAAGAGGCTCGTAGAGCATTTTCATGGGCTCCTCGAAATAATACTGGGGAGAAGGCTGCTCCAAAAGAGAGTTACAGAAAAAGAAAGAGTTCTGGACTTGCACCGTCTGAAAGAGTTGCTTGGGAGGCAATGACTGGAATTCAAGAGGATCGGGTATTATCATATCCCACTGATGGTCAAGAAAGACTTCCTTCTGTTTCAATTTCTGAGGAGTGGATGCTAACAGGCGATACTGAAAAGGATGAAGTTGTTCGTGGATCTCACAGATATGAAAGTGCCCCTGACTTTACTCTTTTTAAGGTATGACAGGGTGCTTGATTAGGAAAATTGGGTTCCTTGTAGAAAATAAAAGATAGGTCGTGGTATCTTTGTTTTCCATAGATGTACATCCCAAAGCTGGTTCTTATTATGAGGTTTGATTTTATGGGGAGAGTGGATAAGGAGCACCTTTTCGATTTCTTTTATTTTTTATGCGTCTGAAAAAATAATATTTTATTGAAATAAATGGGTCATGAATAAAGGTTTCTATATTTTCTATAAAAAGAATAAAAAGTAATTATAAGGTATTAGGAGCATAATGCATCCTGAAAACAGTACTAGATTGCTGAAGGAAGTTGCATTTGATGGGAATGAGCAAAAAGAACAAAGGAAAACAAAGTCAAAATCTAAAGATTTATATTCTTAGAGGAACTACAGGTAGAATATACAATTTGAGTTCAAGCAGCTTCAGCACCTTTCGTTTTATTTGAAAAGACGTCATTACTTGTTTCTTGTCAAATTAGCCATCAAACTGCAGAAACCTAATAATATGCTTACTAAAAATAGGCCAATGTTAACTTTTTTCTTAAACAGTTATTAGAACGTAGATATTTACATTCTTCAGTGAATTGTAAGGTTATTTACATTTTTTCTTGGATATTTTCAGTGTTGTTTTTACTTATCCCGGGCAATTTTGGTTTCAGAAATGAAATTTCCCTGTGTGCATTCTGCTGCACGTCTCAGTATATTTTGACTCTTTATGTGTAGGCGTTGCTTTCTCTTTGTTCTGATGAGCTAACATCTGCCAAAAGTGCCATGGACTTGTGTATCAACCAGATGAAGAATGTGTTGAGCTCTCAGCATTTGCCTGAGAATGCATCAATGGAAATAATTGGTCGTGCATATCATGCTACAGAGACAATTGTACAGGTGTATTTTTTTGTCATGTTCTTGTCATGATCTGATGATGCTGTGGCTTCTGAACATATTTTTTGCTTTTGGTAGAGAACTCCAAAATAGTTGCAATTTTTGGATCTTTCCTTGCGTAACATTATAACTTAATGGGTATGTGATTACTGAAAAGAATCATTTCTCTGTGTTCAGGGGCTACTCTATGCTAAATCCTTGTTGAGAAAGCTTGTTGGTGGTACTGAATTACCAAGTAATTCTGAAAAAAGTAGGGATCTTGATGACACGTCTTCAGATGCTGGCTGCTCTAGTTTGGGTAGTCAGTCAACAGACGAGCTTTCTGAGGCTCATTCTCAGGCTGACACTTGGCTAGTTCGTGCTCAGCTACTTCAAAGCCTCTTGGGGTCAGGAATTGCTGCATCTCTTGACGATATTGCTGATGTGGAGTCATCTGCTCGTCTCCGTGATAGGTTGATCCTGGATGAGAGATATAGCATGGCTGTATATACATGCAAAAAGTGCAAGGTAGTAATATGGATTTGATATTGTCACAGCCGTTTCCTTTTGCAATGATGTGAAATATAAATTTTTGCTTTTGTATATCTCTCAGATTGATGTTTTCCCTGTTTGGAATGCATGGGGCCATGCTTTGATACGGATGGAACACTATGTGCAAGCACGTGTGAAATTCAAGTATTTATTTTTATCTTTTAAAAGGACCTACTGTTTTCATCTGGTTCACAGCAAGTTTTCAAGTAACCTTATTTGTATTGTCACCAATGCTTCTCAGGCAAGCTTTTCAGTTGTACAAGGGGGATTCCGTGACTTTTGTACAAGACATTATCAATACAATTGAAGGAGGCCCTCCTGTGGAGGTTGCTACTGTTCGATCCATGTAAGACAATATTTGACTTTCAATTTTTCTCCTCTTTTTCTTCCATCGCTCTTTTGCTAGAATTTCCGGTTCAAAGAAATAGAAACTCAAATGACGTAGGTCTAGGGCGGCTGAGGTGAAGAAAATAGACAGCTGATAATAATATTTAAAAAAAAAACGAATGCAAATGCATGTTTTCTTAACTATCATTGACAAATTTTATATAATAATGGAAATTTATCTATTGTAGTTATATTGTCAAAATAAATAGGATGCCATTCTGCTTGCATTAAGGGCTTTTATGGAAAACTGCCTAGAAAATATACTCTTTTTTTTCTTTTTTTAATTTTCAATTTTTAAATTTTATTTGAATTAGTAAGAGTCAATATTATTATGCAAACTGAATTCACTACCAGCAAAGCTGTAATTTTTTTAAAAAAAGGTCATTTGTGATAACTCTCAATAGAAGGAAATATGGAAAAATACAACTATTTTGGAAATAGTTTCTAAATAACCCGTAGTATTTTTCCATTCATCTCATGTATTTTGGCTTGTGCGAGTGGCAACCATCTTTGACCATTCATTCTTGTAACTGATTTATATTTCCTTGAATCTAAAAAATGGCAGGCTAGTTGATGAGATATCATTACGTTCTCAACAAAATATTTATTGAATACAATATAAGATATTAGATGTATTGCTGTGCAATCTGATGAAATTTGATTTCTTTTGGTGTTTCTTTGATCAACAAAAAGGAGAACCTGTAAGTCTTTCAATTTTTATTCCCCATTGCCTCTTTTGGTAGTATGCTTATTACATTTGAGCTATTACTTTCTGTTTTCTTCAGTTTGGTTGTCAATAGAATTTTGGTACTTCCATTTTTAGTGTCTTCACTTCCACTTCTTCCCTAGCCTCTCTACTGCTAGAAGTTATTAGTTTTGACACATGAATAGTTTGTTGTAAAACAATGCTATTCTATATATCATTTCCATTGAACCCCGAATTGTTTACATGACTCAGTTGCTTAGATGATTTGTTATCGAAATAAATGATAGAAATTGAATTGCAGGTACGAGCATTTGGCTAAAAGTGCCCCAACGATATTAGATGATTCACTTTCTGCAGATTCTTATCTCAATGTTCTACATATGCCATCAACTTTTCCTCGGTCAGAAAGATACCGATGGATTCTAGAGTCTGCAAATGATAGTTCACATTTAGAGTATGACGATGGACCTCGTAGTAATTTGGACAGCGTTCGGTTTACTGAATGTGTTAGTTACATGCAAGAAGTAAGCCTAATCTGTTTGCATATATACTTCAGCTTGTCTGTAATCCTTGGCACTATGACTCCTGTTTGTGTTTTGCAATGCTTCTTGCCCTGATTTTTTTTTTTTCTAATTGTTACTGCTTTTTGTATTTTAATAATGATTTGAAGAAGGAAAGGTATGACATTAACACATCCGTTTTCACGGTAGCGTGCACAATATGAGAACAGAAAGCACCCAATATTGGCAGTGAGTGGCCTTATGTGTTTATTGATTGGCCTTCCATTCTTTTCTATGTGCATGTTTCTCCTTTCTTGAGTTTTATTGCTGGTTTCTCTTCTTTGTTTTAAAGGATAGAAAAGCCGAGTTTCATTTCTTCACGTCTCATTACATGATTAAAGAAGAGTTTCATCTTTTCATAGCTCCTTTTTTAAAAAAAAGAAATTGAGCTTTCATTGAAATATCATAGAATATAAAACAACATACAAAAAAACGTCCAACAAAGATGAGCCAAAACCTATTGAAAGGGACTTCAATGAAACGGAATAATGCCTGACCAATAATTATAAAAAGCCTTAGAAGAAAATTGTAACACATAAAGAGGTGTTGAATGTGTTATCGAAAATTACTTCCAAGACCTTTTAACCCCTCTAAAAATGGTATGGTTTCTCTTTTAAGTCAAGTACCCTTCTAAGAGGTGTTGAAGACTGTTCTCAGATAAGATCTCTTCTTTCAGAGTTTTTTGTGAAAATGTACAGTTTACAGCCTCTTCTTGGAATGCTTTACACAATTCTTTTTGTAACACAGCATTCTCTCGTTATCTTATATTGGAGGCCCATCCTTTTTTGATTCTCCTGTACTATGCTTAGGAATTCCTCATCTCTAGGGCCTTTTGCTGTCGGTTGCTTTCTTTTTAGTTAGTGTAGGAGGTTTCTTTGCTTCTTATAAATAAAAAAATAATAATAATAAAAAATTGTGAAGAAACAAGCTTGCCAATGAACTCTACCCTTTATTCGAAAGGGAGGGAACAATCCAACCTTCTCAACCATCGTTCAACAATCTTGGTTATTAGCAAAAGAAACGTAAAAGAACTCCAAAAAATGAACCCAAATCGGCCACATTAGTGGCATCTCCAAAGATATATGATCAAGATCCTCCAATGTGCCTCTACAGAGAACGTCTCATTAAATGGTTTTCTTTGCCATTTTTTCAAATAAACTATACTTTTCTATAGTATATGTTTTGGGTTAGATTTATTTGAAATGAGATGGGGTCAGTGATAGGTGCTTTTGTTCTTTGCAGTATGCACGTCAACTGTTGCTTGGATTTATGTTTAAGCATGGACATTACAGAGACGCCTGCATGCTGTTTTTCCCTCAAGATTCTGTTCCTGCGCCACCTCAACCCTCAAGTGTGGGAACTGTCACCTCATCATCTTCACCCCAAAGATCTGATCCATTAGCAACCGACTATGGGACCATTGATGATCTCTGTGATCTTTGTATTGGTTATGGTGCTATGTCTGTTCTTGAGGAGGTGATCTCATTAAAATTATCATCTACTAAACCGGAGGATGGAGCAATGAATCAGTATATGGCAACCGCACTTGCTCGTACTTGTAACTTCTGTGAAATGCACAGGCATTTTAATTATTTATACGTGTTTCAGGTACCATTTTTTCCTCTTTTTTAAGACTTTAATTTTGAGGGATTGGGTCAATGTGGTGTTACCAAGATATTTAAGTTCATTTACTTGATGCCTCCCTATATTGAATAAAAATAATTAGCTAATGGGTGTAATGAAGCATAACAGTAGTTTGAAATTTAAAAAACTGCCGAACTTGCTGAACTGTCTAGTACTCAAGTTCTATCGGTGGAACAAAAAGAACAATGAAGTTACTATTGTGATAAGTTTTGATTGAATGAAAATGAAATCTTGGCATAATATTGTCCTAACTGTGCCAAGATGGTTCCTCAAACCACTTTTTGATCTCCCATGTCTGTAAAATAGTGATTTCTTTATGTGTTGTCATGACCATGTTATTTAAGCCTTTTATATTGCTAGTTACCATGTTCCTTGCAGAAATATTTGGCAGGCTCTTAATTTTATCAAGTATTTTTCTTCCGGTTTTGTGTTTGTAGACAAGACTTTGAAGGGGTTAAAAGGGATTGTAGAGGGCTTAAGGACACTGTTAAGGAAAAGGGGGAATGATGAAGAATCTTCTTTTATCATTTTGTGTAGTTTTTAGTTGGATAGCGAACTTTTAGATCTAGTAGATCTAAAGCAAGAGATTCTGATTTTAAATCTGTGGATGATATTACTTCCGCTTTTTTTGTAATAGTTCATGAATTAGATTTTGAGCCTAAATGTGAAGGAAAGGGTTTAGAATGTAATAAAAGAAGATTACCTTTGCTAGCTTACCTTTTTGGGTAGTCAGGAAAAATTTTCCAATCTAATTGCTTAGTGTCGCATACTTTTTCAACCATGCAATGTCATGATTTTGACATGCTCATGACAAGTCTTAAGGAGAACTCAAGCTCCATTCATATTTTTTGTCCGGTTTTGTGGCTTTGTTGACCCTTTGTAAAAACAAGCACCTTCTGGGCATAATGTTGCTGTAACACTCATGTACACACAAGCCAACTTGAGCATCACTCAATTAATTCAAGTATTGTTTCTCGTCCAAGAGGTTAAAGATTTAAATCAACACTCTAACATGCTCAACTCAGAAAAATAAAAAAATAAAAAGAATTAATAATACTAGTGTACACAAAAGAAATCACTCGAAGCCATGTACTTTAGTTGGCTTGTGTTCAAGCGTCTTGTTTTTCTTTTCAGCTTTTCTTCAAATTTCTTATTGTTTGCCTCTATGTTACACAGGTATTGAAACAGGATCATGTTGCTGCTGGTCTTTGCTGTATCCAGTTGTTTATGAATTCTTACTCACCAGAGGAAGCAGTCAAGCATTTAGAACATGCAAAGGTATATCTTAATTATAACCCCTATACTCCACTACTTGTTCGACTAATTTTGGCTTTATCATTCAATTTTCATTTTAAATACAGATGCACTTTGATGAGGCACTATCAGCCCGACATAAAGGTGGAGATTCTACCAAGCCTATGGTAAAGGGAGTTAGAGTGAGAAGTGCCTCTGAGAAGCTTTCTGAAGAAGGACTTGTCAGGTTTTCTGCCAGGATTTCAATCCAAGTAATGTCTGACGTCTAATGGATGTTATTGCTTTTCTTCAATCATATAATGCTAAAACTGGATTAATCTCCAAATAACATGTAATAATTTGTTTGGTCAGTGGTTAACAATTAACTTGAAAAGAAGTCTGGAAAAGTTGGAATATTTCGTCTTCAACGATTCGCTCACTATTACTTCATGTGAAAAATTATGGGATTCTTTGGTTGTTATTAAAGAAGAAATTGCTCGACTCCTATAAAATTAACACAGATAGATGTTTGTTCATTCCGATACAAGTTTAAAGTTAAAATCACAGACTTTGTTTAGTAGTTGTATAGCGTATTTTAGTCACTGGTGGAGGTGCAATTTATACAAGCAATTCTAGAAACTCTTATGAATTTTTTGTATTCTTAGGTGGAAGTTGTGAAGTCATTCAATGATTCAGATGGACCTCAATGGAAACACTCACTCTTTGGAAATCCAAATGATCCTGAAACATTCAGGTTTTATTACCTTCATCAACGATGATTTTATTTTCCTCATAGTAATATGCAGTAAGCCAGTAACCACTTGATTTATTAGTGAAGATGATGTCTTAAAATATCCTAAGTATATAAAATTATAAGATGAATAAGAGTCAAATTTTGGCTAAAAGTACCTTGTGTGAGTCTCTGTGAATGGCTTCCTGAATGCTCTTACATTTTTTGTACATGTAATGTTCTAAAAACTACTTTTCCATGATTCATGAACAAGGTCTGCCATTTCACTCTTGACCTTTCCATATACATCAGAAATATTTCATTTCCAATCTGAGAATGGTTCATTTTTTTACTTCAAAAAAAAAAAAAGGTAAAAATCTTATTGCTAAAAGTGGATCACAATGTTTAGAGAGATTGTGATAAGAACCTTGTGCTTTTTACTATAATTTTACTCAAGTAAAGTTGTGTTATTGTTTTCTAAGAAGATAAAGCGCAATATGCTTTTAAATATTTTGTGGAGTCGTATAGCTCACAAGAAGCAAATGAAGAAATTCAATTGCTGTGTGTTTCAGGAGAAGGTGTAAGATCGCCGAGACGCTTGTGGAGAAAAACTTTGACTTGGCCTTTCAGATTATATATCAATTTGGTCTTCCAGGTAGCAATTGCATTGTGTTGGCTGGGCAACTTTTCTTTTCTAATTCATGAATTTGTCGCTGTAATTTTTCTATTGATGCTTTAACACCGTCTCCTGGCCCCTCCAGCCGTTGATATATATGCTGGTGTTGCTGCATCGCTTGCTGAGAGGAAGAAAGGCGGTCAGTTGACGGAGTTCTTCAGAAATATTAAGGGCACCATTGAAGATGGCGATTGGGACCAGGTAAGGGAATTGTACTTTTGTTCTATTGTATAACATATAGCAGAATCTGTAGGATGTTTCATCTGTCCCACATGTTTTAACCATGCTTGTTTTTCGGAATGGCAGGTCTTGGGAGCTGCAATAAATGTATATGCTAACAAACACAAGGAGCGACCAGACCGTCTCATAGATATGTTGACTAGCAGTCACAGGTAATCAATTTGCACTTCTGTCTGATTTGTGTCCTTGTGTAATGACTGTCTTACATGGAACTACGAAAAGGGGATAGAACCCCATCCAAAGGAAGTTGCACAAGAACTCCTTCAATTGGAATGAAGAGGGTTCATGCTGTAATTGTTAAAAGGGAATCTCAAGGCTTCTCCTTATTTTGAAAAAAGCTGTAATTTATCAACCAAATAAAGGGTGTGTTGAATTATAGGCCAAGATTTGTTTTTTCTCCTTGGAAAGTTGGGTATGTTTCAAAGACCGACCGATTGATTAACCCGAGCTTTCTTTCTTCTAATTATTAAATACGTAAACAGTAAGTTATAAATAGGAGTTTGTTTGGAAGTAGCTTGAAAAGAAACATGGCATGTTGGGATTAGAGAACATGTTCTTAGTAGAATTCATCCTCCTCCTCGATGCATTATTTTGATTTGGCATACAATACAATTGCCTGAAATCCTTATGGTACTCATGTTGTGTACATACAGAAAAGTTTTGGCTTGTGTGGTCTGTGGTCGTCTGAAAAGTGCTTTCCAAATTGCTTCTAGAAGTGGAAGTGTTGCTGATGTTCAGTATGTAGCTCATCAGGTCAGCCATCTTCACCACAAACGATCGATCTATATATATATATATATTCTTTATGTCGGCTCTTTCAAAAGAAAATTTGTAAATACTTTCTCCATACGTACCATAATCGTCTTTTTACCTGTTTTAAAATTTTCTCGATCGTTGAGCAAGTTATTATAATTTTTTTTTGTTGGGGTTTAAAACTTGTTTTTTCATTTAACTCGATAATTTTTTGTATGGATTTTATTACTATATGAATGTTGTTTAAATGCGTTGATATTGAATATCAACATTATGATTACTTGAATGTATTTTATTGAATATCAACTATATGAATGTTCTTTAAATGCATTGAATGTATTTTTGTTTTCCCTAATGATGTTAATGTAATGGTGACCAATGTGGAGATTATTTGTGATTTTGGAGCTTAATTTAGAAACAATAACTCATGTCCATCTCTCTTTCAGGCATTGCACGCAAACGCCCTCCCCGTGCTCGATATGTGCAAGCAATGGTTGGCTCAATACATGTAATCCATCTCAATCGAGCAGATTTTGCCTTTCAATTTTCAACCTATATAGTCTCGCAACATCCATGCAACCATTCACTTGGTTCAACATCAATTGTTTGAGTAGTTCCAGCCTTCTAGTGTGATAGAGCTTGTTTAAGGTGCCTCGTAAAGAAAGAAAAACTCGATTCGCTTAATGAATCGGGATTCCCGTGTTTTGAGTAAATGTAATCGATCATATTTATTGGACATGTTTTCGTTACGGTTTTGCTTCATGTCGAGGCTATTCAGTTTCTGCTACAAAAGATGTGATCACAAAGCTGAACCTGAAATTAAAAGAAATGAAGAGATATAGCAAAAGGGTATTTTTATTGTAAGAAGCGTTCTACTACAGGTAAAGAGGAGGCAGAGGAATGTGGCGCTCCAGTTATTTATTCTTTATTTTTCTTGTCACCTTCAGAGATCGGTCGGCTGTAGTTCTTTCTCTAGTCACTAATGTCATTTTCTTATTATATATTAATTACTACCATGGCCGGCCATTTCGTTTGGGCGGAATTATAAAAAGTATATAATATAATTAATTATTCTAAAATTTCTTGCAAGTTGCGACAATTCCAAAGTCAGCTTCTGATTAATCAATGTTATTAAATAAGGTTCAAAATATATTGTATTTGTAAGAATTTTGTCGTAGTTGAAACATATGAATGTATGTATAAACAAGCTTATGTTCCTAAATATGATTTATAATGAACTTTTTTTTATATATAAAAAAAAAAGTCAATCAACGATTCATTTTTACACTTTTTATGCGTAAGATAAGATTATCACATATAATTATAGTGGCCACTAAAATAAAATGATAAATACACACACTACGTGACTAGGATGGAAATTGGTCAAATAATTATATAATGAGAAGAAAAATAGTACATATATATATATATTAATTTCACAAATAAAAAAATAGAGTGAAAAATGGACTACCTAAGAAAACGGAAGAAAGTTAAAAACTGTGGTTATTAAATTTGAAAATCTAAAAGAGAATATGAACATAGATTCATTGTATTAACCAATTAAAGAAAAAGCTTGTCTAAAACAAAATATTAATTATGTCAGACATGAGAGGGAAAAGTTGGAAAAGGAATAATTTAAGTTGAAAATAGAATTAATTATGGCAGACACTAGAGCGTAAAATTGGAAAAGGAAATAAAATATCTAATTGCTAATTGATCACAGCAAGAAAGATCGGACATAAAGTTGTAAAATTCTACGATACACAACAAATCTATAAATATTTTCTATTAAAAAACCACCCCTAACAATTAATGAACCATCAATACTTTATTATTATTATTGACAGAATAAAGTGATTAGATCTCAAATTAAGTTCACAAATTCATATGGATTTATTCCCTGGTATCGTATTCTGATATCAGAGTCGCCTTTTACTTCTACAGTTAAGCTTCCAGTTTACCTAAGGTTAAGGATATATATATATATATATTGGAGGATGAAATTACTTCCACAGTTAAGCTTCCAGTTTAACTAAGGTTAAGGATATATATATATATTTTGGAGGATGAAATTACTTCCACAGTTAAGCTTTCAGTTTACCTAAGGTTAAGGATATATATATATATATTTTGGATGATGAAAGTCCCATGTCTGCTCATTTGAGACTCTTTGGGGAAGCCCAAAGCACAGGCATGAGAGCTTGGGCTCAAAGTGGGCAATATCATACCATTATAGAGAATTGTGTTCGTCTAATATATATATATATATATAAATAATGCATAGGAGAACCTGGTTCATTCAAAGAAGCGAGAAACTAACCATATGTTTAATGATGGTAAAAGAGATCCACAAAGCCTTCCTTAAAGTCCTCTCCCCTGATGAAGTCCTGAAATTAAGAGTCAACTCTTCACAATACACGCATATTACATATAAAAATCGCAATTATTAGAGTAATTATGAGACATCATCTCTTGAGCATGGGATCGATTCATAGAATAATGCAAGTCAACATGGATCACTAAAATAAATCTTATCTTTGATGTATAACAGTCACGAAATGATCTTTTTTTAAATTTATTTACACCAATTCAACGAATGCTCATAGCCACCTTCCCCTTTAATTAATATATATTAAGTTGAACTCACGGGCTTCGCGTAGAAGTTACCTCTTTTGTGTGCATAAAAAGTCTCAGGCATGCATGAAAAGTGACCGTCTTGTTTCTGGGTCATTAGAATTTGCAGAGGCTGAAACACAATGACGACACCAATGTCCGAAACAAGGTCGCCGTTGCCTTTGCTGTTCCGGCGGCACTCAAGTGGCGAAATAAAGAACTTGACGTCGGTTTCCAGCAGCCTTTTGCCGGCGTTTGGAACTGTTGTGACCGATGGATACTCAAACCTGAACAAGTTCATTATAGTTCCGTATGATAGAAGATATCGGTGAGTCAATTCAACAACTTGTAGATGCAATTCTAAGAGACAATATAGTTTAAATTTGACACACCATAAGTACTTTCATATCTTAGTTCTTAGTTTCTCTGCTAATAAATTTGATCCTACCGGTTGTGTGATAGGCCCGTGATCCAGGATATTCATTATTGAATTTTTTTTTTTTTTTTCTTGCCATATATGAGGATGAATTTCATTAGCTGTAAATGAAAGAACACACAGTATAAATGATTTTTTTTTTTTATAAGAAGTATTGATATATGAATAATTAGAATTTGAAAAACAAGTCAAAAGCAAGAATTTGTCTTACTTGCTTTTGGCGAGAGAAAGGAGCGGACCACTTTGGTTGGGCATTTTGGAATATGAATGATGATGCAATGCAGGTGGTGGCAAACTTTCCTGGTAGTGCTTGTGGTGTACTCAGCGTGGGTATCTCCCTTTGAGCTTGCCTTCAAGAAAGTGGCAACTGGGTCTCTTTTACCCGTTGATTTGGTGGTGGATGCATTCTTTGCCCTTGATATTGTCTTGACCTTCTTCGTGGCTTATTTGGATAAATCCACTTATCTCCTCGTTGATGATCATAAGAAGATTGCTGTACGGTATGTTCATTTTGCCCATTCCAAGTAATGTTTTGGTTTGGGTTTCTTCTTCCATCTACTTCTTCTGAAAATTGAAATTTTCAAAAGTGGTTTCAAGAGCTCAAGGGGAAACAGTACAGTTATACAATAAATGACAATTTAGCACAAGACGACAACTGCACACATGTAGAAGTTGTAACTAGAAGGCATTAAAACAATATGATTACTTTTCTGACGAAAAAAAATTATTTTTAATACAATAAGAGGTTGAGAGATTGAAACCTCTAATCTTTTGATCTAAGATTTATCGTGACAACTTGAATTTGATAGGTTGTAAATTGTAATCGGTAGAAAATATATATACAAATATGACTTGGGTGAATGGTTAGAGCTAACTATTTGCAGTGCGAAATGAATTACTGAAGCAAATTTCAGAACAGCTATTAGATTAATAGAAAATTATGTGTTGTTACAGTTACCTTACAAGCCTGTGGTTCCCCATGGACGTAGCCTCCACTCTTCCATTTCAGGTAATATACAGAATTTTCACTGGAAAGATGAACCGCAATGAGGTCTTCGGTTTCCTCAACTTACTTCGGTTCTGGCGACTAAGGCGTGTTAGTGAACTTTTCTCAAGGTAACAAGTTGCTTGCACTTCAATGTATAACGGAAGTAGATTATTTGAAAGTAAAGATTTCAAAAATTAAAAATTCATTTTCATGCTACTTACATATGAAATTAAAAGGACTTGGAATGTTCAGCTCAGAACTAATCTAACTGACAAATTGTCTCAAATCCAGGCTGGAGAAAGACATACGCTTCAGTTACTTTCTAACAAGACTCGTCAAACTAATTTGTGTAAGACTTCTTTCCAGGGATAACAAACTTACTTGTAACGTTCTACTCACAGACCACTGCTTAAGTATAAGTATCTTTGGGTTGTTCTCCAATGACAGGTTACATTGTTGGCAGTTCATTCAGCTGGTTGTTTCTACTACTGGCTGGCAATTCATCATAAAGATGCAGAAAATACATGGATTGGAATTGAAGTAGAAGATTTTAAAAGCAGAAGTATCTGGCTTGGCTACACCTATTCAATATATTGGTCAATTGTCACACTTGCTACCGTTGGTTATGGGGACTTGCATGCAGTTAATCTAGGGGAGAAGATTTTTAGCATCTGCTACATGTTATTCAACATCGGCCTCACGTCTTACTTGATAGGAAACATGACAAATCTCATCGTTCACAGTGCTATCCGAACATTTATCATGGTAATTTATCCTTTTGCTCTATGCACTCAATCTAGTTACAGGAACCGGTCTAACATAGAAAGCATATTATTTGTGATGTGTCTACTGGCAATGCAACAAAAAAATGCTACTGCACGAATCTTACCCTTTAACTATGTCTATGTTTGGTAATAATCAATGGTTTCCAAAACAAAGCATGGTATCAATAGAAAACATAATTTTAAACCTGGAACTACTAAATTGACTAATTCAAGATCACCAAATGCCATCTTTTTTCATATTGCAAGAAGCAATGAGTAATAATGGACTCCTTTTACTATTAATATTCTTGTCTTAGAATTACGGAGCATAAAAACCATTTGTTAGTGCCATGTCTCATTCTAAGTTCTCTTTCAGCATTACACTTTATAATAAATGAATTGCATTGTCACTTACCAGAGGGATTCCATAAATGAGATATTGCGTTATGGAAGCAAGAATAGACTGCCAGAAAGCTTGAAAGATCAAATGTTGGCGCACATGCAGCTCAAGTTCAAGACAGCAGAGTTGAAGCAAGAAGAGGTGTTGGAGGATTTACCTAAAGCAATCAGAACCAGTATTGCCCAGCACCTTTTCCGTCGTACAGTTGAGAATGCATACTTATTCAAGGATCTATCTAACGACTTAATCGCCCAATTGGTAAGAGAACTTTTTCCCTGTTCAAGAGATGACGATTTCACAAAGAAAAAAAAAAAAAAAAAAAAAAAAAAAAAAAA
>NW_019268521.1:4736622-4744692 GCF_002738365.1 Cucurbita moschata
AAAAAAAAAAAAAAAAAAAAAAAAAAAAAAAAAAAAAAAAAAAAAAAAAAAAAAAAAAAAAGAGTCAGTAAAATGGACTACCAAGTCATGCAGCATGAAGTAAAAAAAAGTAGGAACTTTGGAGCACTTACCTTCACCATTTAACACAAGAATATCTGGAAACTAACCGAGCTAAATTTATTGCTATTCTCAGTTCTCCTGTTGGCCTAAGACATATTTGTGCAGGTGTCTGAGATGAAAGCCGAGTACTTTCCACCTAAAGTTGACATTATAATACAAAACGAGATACCAACAGATTTCTACATTTTGGTGTCTGGATCAGTGGTAAGTAATCTTGTGATTTTTCATCTGCATTCCATGTTCTCTTGGAATCAAATCTAATCTGAACTACATTTATAACAATGCAGGATGTGATCGTGTACAAGACTGGAACTGAACAGGTAACGTAGAGCAGTTCATTGTTGTGTTAAAAGGTTATTGCCTATTTCTATGCATTACATTATATAATGCAAGAAATTTTAAATATTCACGACCAAATTACAGATGCTGACAAGGTAAAGTTAGACAATGAAGTAATTATGATAAAATTCTAAGTAGTATAATTCAGTGATAATAAAATGGAAGGGCGGCTGCATCTGCAGTACTCATGTGTTGAGATATTTTCCATCCTCAACAGGAGAAGACAGGAAAATCCAATGAACCTGATTTTTTCACTCTTTTTCGTAATATATTTGCATGAATTGATTTTCAGATTTTGTCAAAGCTGGAATCTCCACAGATGGCAGGGGAAATTGCTGTGATGTTGAATATCCCACAGCCATTTACAGTGAGAACTAGAAGACTCTCCCAAGTCATCAGGATCAGTCATCATCATTTTAAGCAAATGTTACAACCAAACAACGAAGATGGAAAAACCCTTTTCATCAACTTCACTGAGGTTAGAAAAATAGTGGATCTATAATACAATTATTACAAGATAAACAAATTTTATATCAGAAGCCTTTGAGATTAAAGATATCATCATCAAGATAGTAACTGGATAAACTTGCCGTGTATAATCCTAATAAAACTCGTGTCTAGTACGCACATTTTTTTTATGCTGACTTTTGTGCTGCACAATCAGCACTTGAAGGGGATGAAAAAGGAGGAGCAAAACGAAATACCCTACTTTTCAGAGTTGCTGGAAGACCTAAATTCAGAGGTACCCTTCTTTTACTATTCAATAAAGTGGTTTACAATTTGGACATACTTAGCTTGTAGTTAGTGCAATGCCGAACGTTAGAAGCCTTGTTGTTTGAATATAACTTCGAGAAGTATCCAGGATAAATGATCTCTTCTAAATATATTACTAAGAACGTAAGCGGGTGTTTATTACATACCAGGAAACTTTACAGCAAAATTAATCTCAAAATCATGATTTTTTAGGATCAAGTTGACTCGGGTTGACTGCTATCTAAAGGATAAGAGTTTATTAAAACTAGTCAATTTGCTGATTTTCAAGCTTGAAAATGAAAGACTTCCAAAAATATCATCTATACAAGTGTGAAATAGGCGAACAAGATTCAAGCAAAATGTTTATGCATATGGTGAAAATAGGCTAGGCACTAATGTGTTCTCCTTACCCATGTCTAGAGAATAAAATAGGAGGAGAATTATGACAACTTGTACTTTTCCACCCTAGACTGATGAAAGTCAACTTTTCCTGCAAGAATATAGCAGAAAAATTACAGAATAAGATATAAGTAGATCAAAGTTATAAGATTCGTTTTCTGGAAAATGAATGTTGCTAAAGTTTTTTTTTTTTAGTTCTATAAATTCACTTATGAAACTTAGTATGTAGTAAAGTGAAAAATGAGTTAATAACATTAGATATAAAGGGAGAATTTCAATTTATTCTCTGGTCAAGAATATTTGACAGAAACAAATTGAAAGGGAAATTTGGAAATTATTTATCTATTGGCTTACATTTCAAATTAGAGGGGAAATAAGTCCATTAGAGTAAACCATAGAAGAGCTTTGTAAGTTACCAAATAAATATTCATTCATAGACTAATTCTAATTTTGTCTAAAATACAAATAGAAAAGAATGACCAAGCAGCATTGAATGATGCAACTTGTACTGAAATTCTCAATGAAAGTTAAACCTATGCCTTGAAAAAAAAATAGACGTTGATACAAATTAGCTTTGAACAAATTATCGGTACAATACCAAATATTCTTTCCTTCCTTGTATTCTTTGAACAAACTAGCTCTTAATGATTTCCTACCAGAGAAAAGGACTCACTTACGAGAACGATAAAAAAAACCTTAACTAGATGATGATCATCGCATGTTGTTTTGCAGTTCACAGAATCGAATGAGACACAAAATCAGAGACTACCAGATTATCATGGAGATCAAGAAATGGAAGGTAAGGAAATTGTGGAATGACATTGACAGTTATGACATTATTTTCTAATTAGTTTATCTTAGAAAGCATGCATAAAGTGGAGAAATCATAAATAGTTCCTTGAGAATTTATTTTTTTCACTGAACATATATCTACTCTGATTGTGGCAAGGTTACAACAACATGCAAGCACATTCTAGAATCATCAGGACATAATGTTTATGTGTGGAAGAACTGTGTTGTCACTTTGTTTTTCAAGTAAACTATATTTAGCTTTATCAAAATATTTTACATTCGTCTCCTTAAAAACAGAGTACAGTTGAGCATTTATAACTTTTTTTATAACTTAGAAGATAAACTATAAAAATCCAACTTTTAATCTAAAAAATATTGAATCAATTTTGTCAGAAGTTTGTGTTATCAACTTGATTCAGCACAAAGCACACTTCCTAGATGTTCTAATCTTAATCAAGTTACTTTTGTTCGAGCAACTTGGATACCATGTATTTTCAAATGTTGGACTTTTCCTGGATAAGCACATTTCGTAGCTCAATTCACACAATTATGTTATAGGATTGCCAGAAGCATCTACACCATTGCCACATACAGATCGCATCAGGGTGATAATTCGCGACCACCATCCAGATGAAGGTACAAAAGATGCCAACGGTATGGGAAAACTGGTATTTTTGCCCAAGTCGATTGAAGGACTTTTCGGATTGGCAGGTATTATGATTAGATTTGTGTGAAGTATAATTTGCGTCATACATTTTAAACAATCCCAGGAAACATTTCAGAAATTACAATCCAACGCTAAGTACCTATTCTTCTTAAAGTACAAAAATTTGTTGGCTTAATCATATGATTTTAATCTGATAGGAAGAAGATGGTGAAATAAGAAATTTAAGTCAATAACTAGATTTTTATGTCTTATAAAGAAGACAGTTAAAGACCTAGTTATCATGGTTGTGTAATTTATTGAATAGAGTTTGGGATCAGACAGAACAAATCATCATTGTTGTTGGCTTAATCATACAAAGGGCTTGGCTTTTTATACACCTTATGTACCTTTTTAATGTCAATGTAGATGACATTTTTTAATTAGAAGATAACTGATTGACAATGGATTGCAGAGAAAAGATTTGGCAAGAGAGGGAGCTCAATTTTCATGGCTGATGGCTCTAAAGTAGAAGACTTGAATGTTTTAAGAGAGGGTGATCATTTATTTTTTGTCTGAAGACAAAAACAATATCTGCTGTGTTTACATAAGGCCTAAACCGATGACTTATGGTCTACGACTATCAAGAAACAAGAGATGAGTGATAGTGTAAATATATTAAAGGGATACGTATTGGCAGAAATGTGCAGAAATTTTGGGAGAAATCTTACAGCGTTCCCCCTCCGTTGTTGAGCATGTCTAAAACAGTGTAAGCAGCTTGTTGAAATTGTTGTTTCTCTTCCTCTAGCACTCCCTTCCTGTCAAGAGCAGAACCCCTGCACTTCTCTATGTCTTCCAATATACCAACAGCATTTTGATCGATTTCACTGCAAACAGTGGAAAACAAGAGGACTATGGTTAGCATGAGAATCTAGACGTACTATTATGACGTTTTATGCAATTAATTTGGAGTCATTAGGAGTAGAAGAACTCCTCCATAATTAAAAATATTTCGCTCTCCCCACTTACAGCTTATCAGTTTACAACAACTCCTGCAAATTTAAAATAAAAAACATGCATAAAAAATAAAAGTAATCGAGCTACTCTCCATAATTAACAGACCTGATCATTCTAAGCATGTTCTCCATAGCCCCTTGGGCCTGTTGTGATATATCTGTGCAAATATAAAAATACCAGAACCAGCGTTATCTAATCGGATGACACAGAGTAATCCAAAGATCAGGTCGTGATAAACATCAACATGCAAAGAAGGAAAGAGAAAACGATAAAATGATTTTGTGATAAAAGCAAGCACGTCTTGGTCGAACTGATATTAAGGCTTTGAAGTTTTCATCGTTGTTCGGCTATGATTTACAAGCCTGTAAATTTGCGGAGGAGCAACCTTTCTCCAAGTAGAACCGTCTCGAAGCTATCGAATCAATCAAACTCCTTCTAGAATTACAGAACTTAAAAATAACGGATGGAGCGAAGCAAAACAATCATATAAAAATGGACTGCGCATATAAATGGAGGTAGAATCATAATACGCGAGTACCGACTGGCCATTTCTGAACACGATTCACGATTCAAGTAGTGTTAAGAATAAAGAGCCAACAGAGCCAACATTTGGAGAAAGACTCTTGATATATTTCGTAGAAGGCAGACTCTTAAGTTCAAGAATCCAAATACCTCCTCGTCTTAAGAAAGTACAACTATCACTGCCGATTTGTTCAATAATTTGTCCAAAACAAACAACCTCTATCTAGTTCGGTTTTGTGCTACACAATTTTATAGTATCAGAAGCGAAGAAAGTTAACCTAATCGGCGTTTTCAGTCAAACCTGCGCCGAACATTATCAAATGGAATCCAGTCGAAGTTACATCACCTACCTAGAGTTTAATCTCAAAGCATTTCTTACTTCTTTAAGCACAACTAGTAGACGATTAACAGTGCCCGATTTTCACAAAAAGTACAACAAATCTAACTAAAAATCTCGCCATACAACGTCAGGCAGGCATATTTTCATTACGAGAAAGCGTTTTTGCGCGCCTTTTGAGTGTGTGCATTAGAGAGAAAGAGAAAAAAGAAGCGAAGAACTTACGGAATAGGAGAACTGAGAGCTGCGATTCAGATTCAGATTCTGGCAATGACTCAGATTCCGGCAAGGGAATAAGCTGATCATTGGGTTTTGATTCGGAACTTGCCATCGTACAGAGAGACTGGAACGAGAAGAACAAAGGCTCCAGTTACGTTTGCGCGGGTGAAGTATACAACTGATGTTCAATTTTTTTATTTATATATATATATATTCTATACAAAATCGTCTCAAACAATTCTTAAATTATTTTAATTTTTTAAAAATTACCAATTATATTATTTTCATAAAAATATGCTAAACTTACAACTAAATAGTTTATATAATATTAAATTATTATTCCATTAACATAATTATTTATATGTGGATATAATCAGTAATTAAATGCTCAAAAAATACAAACCCGGGCGGTAATTAATCCATAATCAAGTGGAAATTTTTAATAAATAAAAATTTGACAAAAATATTTTTTTTTTTAAAAAAGCTAAATTTTCTTATTAATCTTATTAAATTATGCTAGTTTTGATATTAAGGAGCGTTTAAGTCAATTATGGTAAAATATATATATATATATATGCATACGGTAAATTTGATATGACCACGGAAAAAATGGGGCTCTCAAACCCAACCTGTGGTGGAACTCGAGAGACAAAGTCAAAACGCATGATCCTTTGCCTCATACTTCGAGACGCTCCTCCCGTTGATCAAACAACGAAGCTATTCGTGATAGACTGATATTGAAGCCGCTATTCTTCGGTTTGAATAAGCCCAAGTCCTTTCGGTCTGTATGTTTAGGTGGTCTTTCCTTATCTTTTTTAATGTTCAGAGTTGTTTCACCGGTCTTGTCCAAAACGAGCGAGTTGAGTTCTTCTTTAGGAAAAGCACGGGACCCACCACTAAAGCGAAAACAGAAGTGTGCTCCTGTCCACCCGGTGAAATCACATTATTTTCTGCGGTAAGAAATAGTCAGACGAGTGAGGAAATCAGGAGGGGGCAATATCAACGCCCCCCAACCCACCGACGACTTGATACTGCATTACAAGCCAAGCAAACCTACACATATAGCATCTCGACATTGGTTGTAGGGTCTCGAAGCTAATACTCGAGAAGTTACGCCTCACTCAATGCTACAATCTAGCACTCGACCTTACTACCAAAAATATAATTTTTTTTAATTAAAAAATTGGATATATAATTTGATAAAAATAGTTTTCAATCATCAAAGGTTGATGAATAATATTTTTACTTTATTACCCTTTTCCCTTTTTACCCCTTCCTCTTCCAATGCTCCTTCTTTGCCAGACAAACTCTCCTTTCAACTCCACGGCTCCACCAGAACTCGACACGTGTGTTTCCTACGAGTGCTGGACCCACTGGAACAGAGCTTTTTTCCAGAAAAAGCACGCAGTGAATAAATCAACCGCCCGAAGAAGACCGGTCCAGTAGTAAAAGAATCTTGCGTTTACAGCCGTTGGATTTCATCGGGATCCACAAATCTGACAGACACGTGTCGGAATCAGACGTTCAAGATCGAGAATGAAGAAAGGCTGAGTCACGCAAAACGACAAACAAGGCAGTTCCGAAAAATGAATTATTAAATTATGTAAGTTTATTAATACAGTATGACGTGGCAACTTGTTTGATAGGGACTGAATGGACCACATAATTATTAGTTAACGGTTAAATAGACGCCGTTTATGTTCGATGGAAATCATTAACGTGGGAGAATGTTTTTTTTATATTTTGTTTATAATATTAAATTACAAATTTAATCTCTAAAATTTTAATTAAAAAAAAAATATATATATATATATAATTCTAGGGGTAAAATCGTAATAAACTGTTAGTATGAGGGCAAATTTGTCAATAAGCGAAAAAGGCCAATCACACAGTCGTGGACCTTACTAAAATGGATGTTTCGTCCTCCCCACATTCTCCGCCACAGTTTACCAAAAGTGCAAATATAAAATATTTTAAAAGATTAAAAAAATTAAAAAGAAAAATAAGTAATATTTTATTTATTTTTTTATTATTTTCTTATTTTTCAAATTTACTTTTGAAAATATTTTAAAATTTAGAGGATAAAGAAATTATAGATGAACTTCGTATTTATAAATTTAATTAAAAAAAAAGTGTAAAAGTTTATAATTATACTATAAATAAATAAATAAAAAGTATGAGCCCAATAAATAAAATATATATTGTTTGGAATTACCGTTTCGACCGTAGCATGATATTATCCACTTTGACCATAAGCTCTCGTGGCTTTACTTTAGGCCACTTTGAGCATAAGCTCTCAAGGAATATTGTCCACTTTGAACATAAGCTTTCATGGAATATTGTGCACTTTGAGCGCTCTGTTTTGGGCTTCTCAGAAGGCCTCGTGTTAGTATTCCTTGATCATACATGCATGATGATTATGGAGGTGAGACTTTTATCGTCCAAAATATATTACTGACGTGGAAATTAAAAAAAATAAAAAAAATAAAAAATTGGAAGAGAAAAAAAGAGGGGTAATAATAATGCATTGAAAGACAATACTGTGGGCAAAATTAAAGTGGCTGCCATTCGGTGCAAATGGCATTGTATTTGTAGAGAGAGAAAATCGTTGGGTTTTTTGTTTTCTTCCATTTTTCTAGAGAGAGAAAGTGGGAATGCTTGTGACTGAGCTGCCTTCGCTGATTTTGAGGCATCACTGAGAGAGAAAGGGAGATTGCAGAGCAAGTTTCAGTCATACCCATTCATACTTTCAATTTCTTCTTCTTCTTGTTTCTGCATTTTTTTTCAGGAAAGGAGGTTAGCTTTGCCCTTCCTTCCTTCCTTCTTCTATGGCGTTGTTTTCGTTTGTTTTGAAGCATTTCGGAGTTTTTTTTGTTGTTGTTCTTGATTTTTTTTTTTTTTTTTTTTTAATGAGATTTCTGCGATCGTT
>NW_019268521.1:4745285-4865010 GCF_002738365.1 Cucurbita moschata
TTTTTTTTTTTTTTTTTTTTTTTTTTTTTTTTTTTTTTTTTTTTTTTTTTTTTTTTTGTAATGAGATTTCTGCGATCGTTGTACTTGAGTTATCGCTGTTACTGCTTGTTCATTTGAGCTTTTGATGATTTGTTCGTTGTTTTGATCTCCGTTTTTGGATCATTTCATCGATTTCGGACTGTTACAACGCTCTCATTGGATACTTGATTTTCACTGGATCTTTCCGCAGATTAATGAACTGTCTAGAAACTTCTCTCCCTTTGATTCACAGATTTGTGTCTATTTTTCCATTTTATGCCTCATTATCAGATACCTCCTGTTTCCAACGCTAAATTGTAACTGCTGGTGCGTCCAACAAATTTTCTAACCAATTTTGTCTGTATATTATTTTCCTTGGATTCTTCTTTTTTTGGAAAAACATGATTGAGACGATTGTTTCCTTTATCATCATTCTGTCTGTTCTTTAGTTTGGTTAATTTTCCATTCAATCTCTTCTTCTTCTTCTTCTTCCAATGAAATGTCTCAGTTTGTTTACAGGAAACAAGCTTGGCCATTGCCAGAGTCCAGCATTTGCAGTGTTTGAAGATTGCTTCACAGAGAGATCAGTTCCACTTTTGAATCAGCTACAACAATGGCTGACTCTGGTTCTGAGTTGTGTCCTGTTCAGTCTGCCGTGTTGGGGCACAAATCCAAAGGCAGCCCTTTTTTCAGTGTCCCTGGTCTCTTTGTTGGCTTAAATTTCAAAGTAGCTTCAGATCATGATTCAGTCAAAAGTCCCACCTCTCCTTTAGAACTTAGGGTGTTTTCAAATCTTAGCAACTCAATAGGATCCCCTAAATCATCCTATGGCGGCCATAGAAGGAGCTGGGATTGTAGTAAAGTAGGATTAGGCATTATTGATTCTCTTGATGATGATAATAACCTATCTGCTAAACCTCTTGGATCATCTGAGAGTAAGAACATCATTTTTGGACCCCAAGTTAGAACCAAGACTCAGACCCCAAATCTTCACATTGATCCAGTTTTTCCCCGGGCAGGTCCTGGATCTTTGCCTAAAAATTGTCCCAACTTTCTACCATTGCAGTTCAAATCAATACGTGGTGGTAGCTCAGAGGTTTTCTTTGAAATTGGAGAACCATTAGAATTCAAGCCTTCAAAGAAGAGTGAGGCGTGTTCATTGGACTCGACCCGGTTCGTCTCTGCATCTCGTGGTGTAAAAGGTCGCAGCTTCTTCCATTCTACAAATCCATTTGTGAAGAAAGTGATGACAAATGGTGATTCTGAGCCTCATGACAAAGTTTTGTCTGCAGATGTTTCAACCTTAGCATCTGTAACGCTACCTGTTTCCGGGTTCGTAGAGTCTCTTTCTGCAAGCCAGATCGAGCTCTCCGAGGATTATACTCGTGTAATATCCCATGGTGCCAATCCAAAATCCACTCACATTTTTGGTGACTGCATTTTAGAATGTCACTCTAATGATTTGAACAACTTGAACAAGAAGGAGATGAATGAGATAGGATCTCCTCTCTCAGTTCGAAGCAGCCTGGACAATCCTTCTCCATGTCAACCAATTGATTTTCTGAGTTTTTGTTACTTTTGCAACAAAAAACTTGAAAGTGGGAAAGACATATACATATACAGGTTTGTCACAACCACATTATGCAGTGGCTTCATTATCTCTGCTTGAAACATTGTCGAATGTTTTTTTTCACATAAAAAACTAAACACCCTTTGTTTCGATAGGGGCGAGAAAGCGTTTTGCAGCGCTGACTGTCGCCATCAGGAGATTGTGAATGAAGAAGAATTCGAGAAGCCTGTCTGTGAAATCTTCGAACATTCTTCAACATCCAGAGATGGCAAAGAAGAGTTTGAAACTCATGGCACCATTTTTGAATAAACAGGTTGGTGTCCTCCACAGCCACAGTGCCAATCGACAAATGCTGTTCGGTCGTCTGTTAACAGAAGAGCTGTTGTTATGGCAGCCATGGATGATCCTGTACATTGATGATGCATTTGTTTGATTTGCATTTCTTCACTGTCAGGGTATGTTTTTCATCTTTTTTTCCTTCTGAAATTCTCATAAATTTGGCAATTTTATTGTCAAGCCCAGCTAGTATGGCCTTGTAGAAGAGTTCATAGGGTAGAAGCCTCTGCTTTCATGGCTCCCCCATATTCTAATTTTCTGGCTTTGTATCTTTTTAATGGCCAGATATGATAAAACACTTTGAAGCACTGAGCATCATATTTCTTTTCCCTCCAAATTAAACCACAAATAGAATACTCTTCCAAATTGTTGGTCACCTTGGTGGATCATATGTTCTCTGAAAATTAGAAAAGAATTTAGTGCCTGATGTTATAACATAAACATAAACATAAACAACCATTCATGTTTTTCCATTTTTTCCAAAAAGTGCCTTCTTCCTTCCTTCTATAATGGCACCATCAAGTTGCCTTCTACTTGCTAAACTTTGAACTTATTTTGTTCTTGAATTTAAGGATAGATTTGATTACACTTTTTAAAATCTTTGAAATCTATTAAACGGTAGCTCAACGTATCTTCGTAGAACAAGAACTACGAGATTGCCCCTTTCATTCTACCCATAACTAGTTTGAGACTTTCAACCTACTTTTCTTTTCATAACTTTCATGATGTTTTTATTATAATTTAGTAAAAAGGTAAAATAAAATATTTTGAAATTTCAAAAACACTTGGATGGGGTTTTAGAAAAAGAAAAACCCATTAAGAGTAATACTCAAATAAAGAGGGAAAAATCATAATTCACTTAAAAAAAGCACTTTTTTGAAAATTATTTGGAACTAGTCCCCATTTATCTTATAGTTTGCGATTTAATCCATGGATTTTGGGTATATTTCTTTTTCATATATATATATATATATTTTTTCTTTTTATGGTGTTGGTGTTGTCTCTTTCTGAGGTGCTTTCTTGTTTTCTCTATGTTTTTCATTTTACTGTTGATTTTTGCCATTCCCTTTTTGTAAAGGTGAGAAAATTAATGAAAATGAAAAGGAAACCACTTTTGTTTTTTTTTTTTTTTTTTCCTTTTTCGCGCTGCATAATTTGTATTATTATTATTATTTTTCCCTAGAAGTTTATTTTTTTACAATATTTTATTAGGGGCTTTGTTTTTTAATTACTGCAAATAATCCCTTGATTACCTCCAAAACTATTCCTGCAATAGAAAATTCCAAAACGTCCGTTATAGGATTTTCATTGTTGTTTTATTCCTTTTTTTTAATATTAAATTATTACTAAATCCAAATGGCTTCATTAATTTTTTACACTTTTGCTTGCTTTTTCCCCCCTTGATTTTAATATTTTGAGTATATTCTTAACGTCGTTAGTCCTGAAACGATATAATAGTCATTAAGAAAAGCATATTAAAATTATGAAACGATATAATAGTCATTAAGAAAAGCATATTAAAATTAAGAATATCGAGAGTACGTCGACCTTGACCCTCAAACTATAACAGTTTACTTTACTTACTTTCGATATTCCTATGGAACGTGTTTCGAGTCTCAAACCCGGGTTACTTTTGGAGGTAAAGAAAGGGGAACATCCAATCATGGTTGAAGGTGGAAAAGCAAAAATGATGAAGCAAAACTTTACTTGGGAAGGAAAGAGATTGTTTGTGGAGTGGAAACATGGAAGAGGGGAAAGAAGAAAGTGAGAAGGTTAGGCTTTTGTTGCTTTGGTCCCCTTTTCCAAATACCTTCCATTTGCATGTGCTCTCATCATTGCCCTTCCTATTCAACCACATTACCCTTTTCTTTTGGCCATTTTACTTTTGAGATTCCTCAACAAAAGCTTGGACAAATTATTAAGCTTGCAAAGGAGATATCAATCCATCGCATATATTACCCAAAACTTGACCTCATTCATGAATACGACCCCTTGAATTGAAACATGACATGGAACTTCAAGTCAAGTTCTTGGATTAATTCGAACTTGAATTGGATCGAACCGAGAACTATCTTTCAAGCTTCTTAAAGAGTTCTCACCTCGATTCGTTGATTCGTTGATTCGTCGGTCGTTTTAGTTATACGTTAGGTCATAAATCATCACGGAAAGCCAAATCAAATGCAATGCAATATTTTCATACTAGCGCGAGGGGGCAAATACAACAATACAGACACCAATAAATAGAATGATGTAGAAAGAAAGAGGTAGAACACAACATCTCAACCAACTAAAGGGAAAAAGAAAAAAAAAAAAGGTGCGATGTTGTTGATTTCCTGAAGCAAAAGCAAAGGAAGCTGCAGAATACGTCGTCATCTTCTCCATCGCTCGAGAATGACGTGTGGCTTGAAGGTTCTTCAGGAGTCGCAGCATGGAAACGGGAGCTTAGATAGCTGGAGATGGAAGCATTTCAGGGCTGCAGGACGATACGATGTGGCCTTCATATCCACATCTCTAGCCTCAGGTCTGTCTGGTGTTGTAGGACTTGCAATTCAAGCACTTTTGGGCCACAATATGATACTGCACATTCGACGTCTTACCGCAATCGTTGCAAAGAATCCAAACCTGTTCGAGTTGTAAAGTTCGTAAGCTTGGAGGATTAAAAGCTTACACCCAAAGGTTATAATATATTCATACATTCTTAACACTCTATCCATATACACTATTCTTAACACTTAATCCATATACACGCTTGCGAGATTATTTTGGTTCAAAACTACATAACAACAGCCTTATGAACACATAAGACTTAGTTTCTACGGCGATATTATATTAAACTACCAATAAATAGCATCAGCAGATACGCTCTAATATAAATATTACCTATTAATGAAAAGAAAGTCGAAGTAAAAGTGAGGTGGAAGCTTTACCATTTTGTTCTGGTACGGCTCTGGAATGGGCGTGGCTGCAATTTCCCTGTCAAATTTTTCCCACACCTTGGACATATCACAAACGGACTTGGAGCAGAGAGGGCAAGCAAATCTGTGGCAGAATCAATGTTATCAGAAAACTAAGTTCCACAAGTAAACAAGAACTCTGTATGAACACTTACTGAAAGTGGTCTCTCATCTCCTTCAAGCAATTATGATGGATGGTGTGTCCACATGGCATTACCGTAACGTCATTGGTCGAATCAAATAGAAACTGCAATCCATTTGTTAAAGATGCGCATCATTACTTAAGTGTAAGAATAGATAGCAAATGAAGAAGGGAAATGAGGGGAAAGCTTTACCTCAAAGCAAACAGGACAGTCATGGTGCATTGCTCCTTCAACGCAGGGATGGCTATTTTTTAAAATAATTGAATAGCAGCAACCTTCACGACAAGATTATATAAAAATCAGCATACACATTTGATACAACTTTAATCAGTCCATTAGCAGGATGCATCAGACAATCACGAATGACTTACCACACTTGTAGCAGTGAAAAAAGTTATGGCGCCCCCCAATTCTGTCAAAACGTTCAAAATGGCATCAAATATTTGTGAGGACATAGGTAAAACTCCAAAGAAAACACATACAATACAACCAAGTTTTTGGTTTTCATGTAAACATATGGAAACAGAGCAATATTATTCGATTAAGATAAATGGATTAGGATATCATACCTACAAATTCCACAGCCATTACAGTGATACTGCTTCTTAGATATCTACAAGAAAGAAAACAAATACCAAAATAAATATAAATAAGGTGGTATGAAATAAAACCAAGTGGATTAAAAAAAATTGACTTCGTTAGTGCATAAGAAAAGAGAGGTGTATACAAAATGGAAAACTGTGAATTGGTGCACGATATGGGAAACCAAGTGGGATGCCCAGTACTTACATCATCATCAAACAGCTTGCAAGCATCACAGAAATATTTCCCAAAGCACACACCGCAATTGATACATTCTTGGCGAACCTGTCGAATCAGAAACCAACAAAAATGTGAATCTAGAGCAAATGAGCACGAGAATTACTAACCAATTATACAAAATTTAAATAGAAAGATTAAGCACACACCTCCTGTTCAGTTCCACAAAGTGAGCATATAACCTGAGAAAACAAAAGTATAGGTAAATTTGAACAGATACTTCAACTCAGAGAAACTTCTGACTAGGTGAAGAGGTTGAACAAGGTGGATAAGTGACAAGTGGGTAACTTTACCTGGTTGACTTCATGGCGTGGGATCTCATGTCTTTCTTTCTGATCAACAGAAATACTATTCTGCAAGAGGAAATTAAAAAAGAAAAGGTTTATGAGTCAACTATATGGTATGATGCTCAGAACCAGATCTAAGATCACGCTCAAAATGTAGTTTCTTGCCTTTATTTCATTATGGCAATGACGGCAATCAAAAATTTCATTACAACAGGGAGCTCTGATGCGGCACCTTCGCCTATAATGTGCACATCTGCAAAATGAAATGTTGTGTGTTTA
This sequence comes from Cucurbita moschata, assembly GCF_002738365.1. Lineage (NCBI taxonomy): Eukaryota > Viridiplantae > Streptophyta > Magnoliopsida > Cucurbitales > Cucurbitaceae > Cucurbita > Cucurbita moschata. The sequence goes on from NW_019268521.1 coordinate 4,751,692, forward strand.
GGAATTGTACAAGAAAGACCTGAAACAGGGATAGAAAGCAAATTCTCAAGGACTTTACCCATATTGCATGTACCCCATCTCCATCAACTCTTGGGGGTCATTTGACTTTTCAAAGGGCAAAGCCTGAGAATCAAACTGCTCAGTTCTTGTCTCCTTTCCTCTGCATGTCATTTGTTGATTTCCTTCTGTCCCAATCTGTTGAGGCTCGGAGTAAGTTGCAACCTCTGCCATGGAAATATAATATCCTCCAATGCAAGACAATGGTTGAATCTGGGTAGAAGCTTAAAGCACCTGCATATAGGAATAAATTCAGCAATCATCCTAAAGCCAGAAAAGGCATGTTAATCACCGTCAAAAAGGCCATGACATTGTTGCTCTCTTCTATACAGCTGCAGACCACAGCACATCAGCAACAAATAATCCATGGAACGTTGTACAGCTCCAATCATCATAACTCCAAGAGGAGAGTTCAGTTCATCCAAAAAAGAAGAGTTATAGGAGACCCATATAATAACTACAACGCAGCACTGGGGAACCCCAGAGCCTCCAGCTTTGAATAGTGACCAATTGCAGATCATGATCACTTGATTTGTTGAAGACTCCGGATGCAATTCCCACTAAACTGGGTCAACCAGATGCATCAACCTATGGTAAAAGCAACACATACCCAATCAAATGTGTTCCAAAAATAACAAAAAAAAGAAAAAAAAAGAAAAAAAAAAGCAAAGTATTTAATGGTTCTACTCGCTTAATTGTCCAAAAGGACATGCCTACCTCAAATTGAAAATCCGCGTTCAGTTTCCGTCAAGAACCCAACTTACCCATCTATTATTTTCTCTGTGAAAGCCAATAGATTTTCCTTCATCATATGGTATTTTGCAATCATCCGGTTCCTCCGTTCCCATAATACTGAGAACCAAACAACCAAGAAGAAGACAACTATTTTCCCAGATTAGCAAAAAGGTTTGTTTTTTTTTTTCCCCCTTTTTTTTTACTCTTCTTGAAGGCGGCCATGGCCAGCAACTGTCTGAATAATGAAAATTGTTCCGGAGGGCAAGGTGCAAGAGGAAGCTCTATTCATTGAAGAGAGATGGAGAATTGATAAAATGAGGGGGAACTGAACTTTAAGCTTCTAAGGTGAACAACTCAATCTGCGTAGCTGATCTTACAATTGGAGGAATAGATTATGTGCCCAAGGCTATCCAGCCAACCAAATATAACGCCCATAACTGCACCTACAGCTCTGGCAATCTCGCTAGCAGAGAGCCACCTATAACTCTTATGGTCTCTGAGAGTCTGAGGATAATCAGGACTTCATCGGGAACACGTAGAAGAAGCACAAACACGTCCAGAACTCCAAAGATGCTACTCATACTCCAACGTCAAGTTTTCGAAAGGTTGCAGACAAGAATCCAACATCAAACACCACTCAGAAGCATCTATCTAAACTTCATTTGTACTTAGTTATAATAACTCGTCCAAGTCCACTGCAAAAGGGTGAAGTACGTCGATGGGACGGTGTGGCTACCATCCCAGCTCCCTACTGCTCCTCATAATTAGATTTTTAAAATAAAAATAAACAAATAAATAAAAAGATCGTAGATTATATCACAAGCCCGGCAAAGATTGTGGCTAGGGTTTTTACAAGGTATCACCAGCGACCAAGTTGGGAGAAAGCCAGAGAATCCTGAATATTTGGTAAAGAACATCCAAATAAATAAACCACAGCTTGCTTCGTTTTGGACATCATCTCGCGTACTCAAGTAGTAGACCCTATGATTCTGTACAATTATCAAACAAAAACCACCATTCGCGTGTTCAACATGTAATTTAAAGCACCAATAGAGGGGTGAATGCCAAAATGTCACCACTGAATCTAAAACTTCTCTGACCTGACTTCCCACCCATCAAACCATGCAACAAACCATTTCGATTGAAATTCAACATCATAGGAACAGCTTCCATGAATATTATACTACGTAGCAATGAGCTTTAAGAAACGTGTCTTACGTTTTTGGGGTGGAGGGTCAAGGGGGAGACTCAAAAAGGCTGCAAAATAGATACTATCTCCCTAACTAAGAAGATAAGCATCTTAAACATAACACTTAAAAAATGGAAGACGAAGTCAAGACCTCAAAATTATGATCAAGGATGTAACATCCATTCATGAGCATTACTCAGTTCAACAACTTCAAGAACGGACGTCAAAGTCTTCAATACTGCAGGAGGCAAGGAATTTTAACAGACATCTAGCTCTTAGTTTCTATAAACAAAACCCTAACCGAAAAGCATTTCAACACACAATCAAAATGTACTCAAGAAATACAAAAACTTCAGACCAAGATACATCATCAAATCGAAACATCGCTCAATTCATCAACTTTAGCAACACCTAGCTGCAAGAGAAACCTCAGACAAAACTAGGGAACGAACATCCCCAGAGCCATTAATCGCAGAGAACCAAACAGCCTAGTACGACCCAAAAAATTGCAAGGATAATTTTGACTTCATTATCGCAAGAAAGAAAAATTATAGAAAATTTGGGACCATATACCTCCACAATTGTAGTTGCAGAGGGAACAAGAACACAATCGAGAACCACTCACAACAAGTCGAACTAAACCAGAAGGTATAAGATCCCAAATCCCCATCTATTTCGCGATAAAATCATCAAAGAAACCAAACAAAAAATTCAAGCCAGAAAGCAAATGCACAACACATTTGCCGAAGAAAGAAGACAAGATAAAACTAAAATCCAACCGTTCCACCAAAAGATGATCAAAAACAAGAATTACGAACTACAGAAAAACCACAGAAAATTGTCTAAATAGAATAACGAACTTCGTTCAGTCGGCGAACACACAAGCTTGCAGATGCGAACCCGAATACCAAAAACAGCTACAAAAAGAGATCCAACACAAAAATCGAAGCACCAAACAGCCGAGAAACTCAATGAGTTCCAAGAACCAGATGAGAAATGAGGACGAGAAAGACGAGAATCCGAAGGTGTGTGAGGTACAGTTCAAAGAGAAACGGTATTTATAGTAAAGGCGAGGGCGCGGTTTCCAGAGGCTTCGCAACGCGCGTTTCTCAAAGAACGACAGCGATACTGTGAAGCTTCGGGTGTCGCCATCCCTTATGGCCAGCGCATGAATTTCCTCTTCTACCCCTCTCTTTTGAATTATCTTCAATACTGCATTTTTTTTTTTTTATAAATTTAATATGCCATAAATTTTTAACTCACAATAATTTTTTAAAAAAGAAAAAAATAATTAACTTATTAGATATAAATTTAAATTTTATGTTCATATAGCCTTAAATTTTAATTTTTTTGTTTAATAAATTTTTAAATTTTAAAAAATATAATAATTCAATTACTAAATTTTTAGTTATTTTAGCTAATTTTTCCTTTTGGAGCAAGTTTTATAGGTGTGTTTGAATGTGTGTGTTTTTTTGGACCAAATTTATAGCTGTAAAGAACAAAAGCCATACTTCTCAAAGATTCCGATGCTTCTACAGCAATACAATTTTCTTTATTTCATACTAATTTTATGGATTTTTAAAAATACTAAAAAAAAAAAAGGTAAATATATAAATATTTTTTTTCAAATATATATACAAATATATAAATGACACTGAAATTTATGTTTATAATTTCCATTAGTGACAAAAAAAATTAATTCGTAATTTATTTCACCATTGAGTAAATTAGTTTTATTTCCCAAGAAGATCGAATTTTCCAATTTCTTTTAGGAATTATTCAAAATTGGCGGAAGATTCTAAAATTATCCTTTTGAAATTAAATAAATTTGAAAAATATAGATGGTACAATCAAATAAGTACGAAAGCTTTTATTTATTTATTTTTTTTAATTTATTACAAAAAATCAAAATTGGAAAATAAAATAGGACATAATCAATTAGAACACTAATATGATATTGTTGAATTTTTTTTTTTTAATCTTTCAATAATATGATTTTGTAAAAATGTAAAAAAATTAATTTAAAAATTAGATGAATAAAATAAAATAAAAAAAATAAAAATCAACGGTAAGGGAGGAAAAACCAAAAGAGAGGGAATCTATGTAAATAAGAACATAGATGAATGGATTACAGTTGTAATTTATTTGTTTTTTTTTTTTTTTCGAAAATTTAAAATTGTCGGTTATCTTGAAGCGTGTTTGATTCTAGAAGCCAAACACCAGGTCACGGAGATTCAGTTTGGACGGTTCAGATTTAAAGTGACGGGTGGAGTGGGAAGTGAAGCGTCGTTTTTTGTGTGCCACGTGTCAAGATGAAAATTATAAAAGAAATGACGTGGACGGATGACCGTGAATATAATAATAATAATAATAATAAAGAGTTTTGGATAAGTGTTTGGGGGGGAAAAACCAGGAGGAAGGTGTCTCACGTAATCATGAGTTTTATTTTATTTTATTTTATTTTTAACAAACTATTTTGATGTTTATCGGAACAGACAAGGAAGAAAAGAATGGGATGGGGATGGGACTCATCTTTGCCACGTCTATATTTGTTTTTATTTTTAATAAATTATTAATTAAATATATAATCTAACCCTAATCATGCCATTTTTTAACTCAAAAGGTTATTAATCTAATTTACATTATTATTTGTTTTGTCCTTAGTTCAAAATTGAACTGATATTATTCTCGTGCGACATGACATGACACGACTATATTATTTATTTGCTGTTGTTTCTAAGAGTTGTTTCAACATATTTCTTCATCATTTCCAAGACGGAAAATTATTATCCCCACAAATTCGAATCCTTTCAACGTTCTTCCTAGAAAAAATATCAAGAGATCACTCAATATAACATTGCTCCAAACTGAACACGCTTAACTAAGATTCTTGTGGTTGAGCCACCAAAAAGAAATATGCATCTTTTGGCATAGATAGAAATTTAATTCTTTTTTAGTCTTACTCAACAACTATATTATAATAGCCTAAGCAATCGTTAGCAGATATTGTTCGTTTTAGTCTGTTACGTATTGTCGTCAGCCTCATAATTTTAGAACGTCTCTGCTAAAGAGATGTTACTGTACCCTTATAAGGAATGTTTCATCCCCTCTCCAACCGATATGGGATCTCATAATCCACCCCCCTTAGGGGCCAACATCGCTAACACACCGCCCAGTGACTAGCTCTAATACCATTGTAACGGTCCAAGCCCATGTCCGTTTTGGCCCGTTATGTATCATCGTCAACCTCATGATTTTACAATGTGTTTACTAGGATAAGGTTTTACAGCCTTATAAGTAATGTTTCGTTCCTCTTTCTAATCGACATGGGATCTCGTACATATACATACTCAAGATCACTCTCATTTCAATATTGTCTCGTTCATTCAAATGGACTCCAGTTGAGGGGTTAAAAAATGATCTTGCCCTTAAAAATGATTACTTCCTTTTGTAGACATGGGAGGAAGCTGGATAAGAGCAGCCACCCAGACTAGTAGAAGCCCACTCAGCCATCACTATACTAGCCCCAGTGCACAACATATGGATACGATAAGGATACCGAACCCAGTTTTAATGTCATTTTCAAAGCAAAAAATGGAATAAAACGTTCACATGTTTACACATATCACTTACATTGTGACGAGCCATGGACGTGGGTGTGCACGAATAATCCAAAAAGATGCACACCTTTTTCATCGATTCTTTGTGCTCTCTTGAGTACAAGAACTAAATCTATGGGAAGATTTGGGGAAATTTTGGATTCCATAAAAAGTGGATAATTTTCTTTTTTTAATTCCAGGGGAAACTAACCCAATACTTCATCTTTCCTTTTTCGGCTGATAACGACTAGTCTTCACAACCTAATAGATTTCATCCTTATTTACAACAAAATTCAGTAAATGCGCTCAAACTACGGGTCTGTTTCGGTCTGTTTTGGTCGTTTATGATAAATATTTGTTTAGTAGTTTTTAAAAATTATATTTGTTCTCTTTTAATGTCTTTATCTTTCGTCGAAGGTGTGAAAACCTCTTTCTATTAGATGCATTTTAAAAGCCGTGAGGTTGGCGATGATACGTAACGAGCTAAAACGGACAATATCTACTAAAGGTGGACTTAAGCTAGGCTATTACAAATGGTATCATAGCTGGACACTGAGCGGTCGGCTGGTGAGGACTCTGGGCTTTCAAGGGGGTGGATTGTGAGATCTGACATTGGTTAGAGAGGAAACAAAACATTTCTTAGTAGGGTATGGAAACCTCTCCCTAGTAAACACAACATCATATAACGAGTCAAAACGGACAATATCTATTTATAGCCAGAAGAATTCTCAAAACCCCAAGAGATTTGAATTCCAAAATATCAATAAATTGAAAACAAAATGAAAAGAAGGAATAGAATGAATGCAAGTTTAGGATAGAAGAATCAACAGATTGTAAGCAAAGGGATTTTGGGATCAAATCGCCACACCAGAAAGTTGTTGAGATAAGCAGAAAAGATGGATGGTAAAAATTGAAGCAAAAAGAAGGGGCGTAAAGAGTAGGAATATTCTTAGGAAATATCACAGCAACAAAAGGTGGCTAAAGGACACGAGGAAGCAAGTTAAGCCAACTGTCCTACTATTCTCAGCCATGAGGAACGGTTAAAAATCTCCAAAAACGTTAAAGAACTGTGGGGCCCTCCACTCACATCCCATCCATAAATAGTATCTTCTTCAGTTACACAAGGTGATTCAAACTAGCAACATATTATGATGGTAAAGTTTTTTACTTTTTCTTTTGACCACAGATTCGGATTAGGTTGAGGTAAAACCAATCCGATATAAGATAAAATATCAATTACTATTCTAAAAGTCAGTCAATCTTGGAGCACTAATCTATAATGTTGGAAAAAAAAACTACTCATGATAAACCTTATCAATCTCTAAGAAATCAACAAGATATTAATAATAATGATGACAATGATGACGGAATAATTCAGATAATATTGGTTTGGGTATCTATCATTAATAAATTGAAATGATATGAGATTCATTAAGATCAAAAGAATCAGTAGAATAGAAAGAAGTCACTGACCTGAAAAAGATGTTGCCACAGTGACACGTATGCTTTAACATCCAGCGTCCTTCAACTGCAATGCGTTTCCCTCACGATCGTCTCTTAGTACCCTGCAAAATTTGAGCATGCCACCTATACAAGAAGAATGAAACTTTAAGTGATAGCAGTGACTTTGACTGAACCCTTAATCATGCCATAAGAGATCAAACATAGGGTGGTTTTTGTAACCTTAAGTTTCACTTTTCTATATCAAAATCTAGAGGTTTGGCTTTAACCGGAAGAAAATTAAGATATGGAATGTAACAGCCTAAAACGCATCTGCTAAGGAGAGATTTATACACCCTTATAACGAATGTTTCGTTCCTCTGTCTCTCCAATATGGGATCTCACAATATACCCCCCTTCGAGATCCAATGTCCTCGCTGGCACTTGTTACTCTCTCCAATCAATGTGGGATCTAACAATCCGCACACTTAACTGTAGAGTTTTGATGAGATCCGATGCATTAGTACTAGTATGTTTATAAGGGTGTGAAAACTTTTCCTTAGCAGACGCGTTTTAAAAAAAAGTCCAAAAAAAACAATATCGGTTAGCGGTGGGCTTGAACTACCTTTTTGATGCATAGAATATGGCTTTTTCGTAAGATTTGGGACCAGTAGGCTACATATTTGATATCAATTAGGTGGGCTTTAAGTGCATAAATCTTTGCACTATTTCTTCATGCTTTCCCAAAAGCTAAGTTCAGTCCCCCACTTGGTTTTTTCAGCTTCATAAATCTTCTTTTCCTTGACAGCCCCTTCCTCTCCCTAGCTAAGAAGCAAGGAAAAGAGAAGGCACTAGTAAATTCTTTCACTTTTCCAGCATAAAAATTTCAGGAATATTTTCTCAACTGTGATATGAAATGAATTTTTTTTACCATTCATTACCACCTTTCTCACGCTTGTTTGCCTCATCGTAGCTCAAAAATTATCCTTCATAAACAAAGCGAGCTTGCAGGTTCACAGTCTGAGCACTTGCCCTATAAGCTTGGAGAAAAGCCATTATCTCAAACCTGCTAAACATAACTGCCAATTGGGTAGGATGCAATATGTGCTACTGTACAGGTGCGTATGCTTCAAAGCTCTTGATGGCCCTTAAATCCTATATGTTGAGGGCATTGATCTAAACCATGGAAACATTACTGGATATCTTCCTGAAGAGCTACACCTTCTATCTGATATGCCATTTTCCACAATTTTTAAATCAGTTTTGCTATCAAGTTCTAAACAGTTTCCAAAAACAACTGGTTTGCAGGGAAATTTCCTCGTGATGTTCTAAATTTCCCAAGTCATAAATATCTTGGCCTTCAGTTCAATGAGTTTGAAGGTGAGTACGCCAATTTCTTTTTTGACAAAGAACTCCATTACAATTTTTATCCACCATAATCGATTTGCCTTCGTACTGCCTGATTATTTAAATTCTCACCAGTTTCTGTGATTGTTCTTGCCAAAAAGTTTCGTGGATGTCTTGCCATGTCAAGTACACCGAGTGAAGAAACCGCAATGAACAATAGTATCTAATGAAAGCGTTTCTTTATAATCTTGGCCATCAGTTTCCAAAGTCCCATGGGAAAATGCCGAGCTTGGAAACGCTCAATGTGACACATAATAACCTGTCTGCAAGCTTCTCAAGCTGCAGAAATTTAGTATACAATACGAACTTTTCACTGGGCAAGCCGCAGGAATTGTTTGTGAGCTAAGCCAAAGCAATCAACTTTGCAATGTAAAGTATTTCTGTCCAGGCCTGTTGATCACAATTTCTTGTAAACCGCTTGCAGCACCTTTGCCTTCATCTTCACCATCTCCTTCCCCACTCGTTAGGAATCACGAACCTCCAAAAGGCCTCATACAATGGTATGATATTGTCCACTTTGAGCATAAATTTTCGTGGCTTTGTTTTTGGTTTCTCCAAAAGCCTCGTACCAATGGAAATCTATTCCTTACTTATAAACCCATGATCAACCTCTTAACCAATGTGAGACTACCTTTCCACAATCCTCAACACCATCATCACCTCCATAACTTCAATATTGCCGTCACCGCCATCAGTATCACATTACCATCCCTACCTCTAGCAAAAGTGAGACAGCTTTAATGCAAAACCAAATGTGGACCTGTAAACAGTAAACAGAAATTTCAATGGCAACATGATATATGTCTACCACTGATTCATAAAGAAAAGTTGTTGATTGCCTCTCTACGTTTCCTCACCTCATCAACAGAGTGGCCATCCTTCAGACCCTATCAGCTGCATTTCATCCATCTGAAACTCTCAGATCCTTGCAAACGTAGAACTCACATTATGGCTAAGCCTTTTCTACCAGCCCATATCTGATAGAACAAACAAAATTATTCATAGTTTTTATGACAAAAGTTAAATAAATAGTTACTAAACAACGAAACTGATACAAAACTTGCATTGAAAATTTCAGGATCAGAGAAGAGAACATTATCTTCCATCTGGGAATCAGTATCAAGATGTAAAAGCTGGAGTAAGCCACCATCTGACAAATCCTTCAAGCCTTTTGCTTCTTGTTGTATGTCAGTAAATGTAATCAATGGTAAAAAATAACAGGGTTGTGCTGACAGTTTGTCCCATGATCCTGATAAACTTGAGAAGGCAACAATGGTCTGGCAGCTTGCTGCCTTTTACATATCAGTGAGACCTTGATGATATGTTTACAGAGATTTCCCATCCTTGACCAAGAACAATCACATAAAGAGAACTCTGAACCAGGATCCCAAATTGTATATTCCAGATTTCTTTTTGACTGAGATATTACTTTTGCAAACTGAAGATTCGACTCATCTAGCATAACATCTACATCTGGGATGTGTAATGCCTTGTTCCATGCATTAGTTAGGATGGATTTATCTCTGAAATTCCCAAAGTATCCGTTCTCTAGACAGTATTGGTCTAACCAATATGAGGAGTGAAACTGAGTTGTAAGAGTGTGGACCAGCCAGTCAACTCTTGACAAGGAACTATTGTTTTGCTCTTTGAAAAGCTTGGATTTTAATCTAATGTGGTATGATTCAATCGCCGCATTGGCCTCCAAAGTGGAAACAGGTAGCGACCGTATACTGTTTATCCACAATTCTACAAGACATGAAACCATGTAAGATCAATAATTCAGGATGAGAACGAGGCATATCCAAAATCACCTAAACAACATCCGTCGCTTAAATAACTATTTTTAAGACGATCACATTAGCATGAGGCTTACAAGTGTTAACATCAATCATAAATATTTTGATATCAAAGATTAAATTACAGCATGCATATTTATAAGGTAAAACTAAAATGAAAGTGAATTACATGGAATAACTAAAATAAAAATAAATTACTAAAAGATGATAGTCATGGTGTTGCAATAACCAACTTCAATAAGAAACTACCTATGTCAGGCAACCACGTATTCGTAAGATAATCAACAAAAGCACACTGATCAGCAAATATTTCCTTAAACTGCTCCATTGCATCTGCAAAACATAACCCAATCCTTGTGCAATACAAAACTTTCCCTAATTTCTTAAGCATCTTTCTTTGTACATCCAAATTAGAACACTTCTTAAGAAGATTCCTCATCCAATTGCGACGAACATGCCATATGCATAATAGAACCCGACACTGAAAAGCCTCCCTGCAAATAACCATGACATCAACGCTCAGACATGATTGTTTAAACAGTTGAACCTATATATAAGGAAAATCCAGAATTAACCTTATAATAGAAACCTCAAAAGAAGGATTGTCTAATAAAAAGGAACCAATTCTCCATTTGGGATCCTTCGCACGAAGTCTTTCAGCTAGCAATCCAAGCCATTTACGAATGTCTTGATCAGAAAAAGAGGATGCAATGATCCAAGCAACGGGAATGGCGTTTTGGGATGAGTCAAAAACAAGTAAACTACACAGTGGAAGCTGCCATGAGATGTTTAAAAAATTATGGATAATGTAATGCTATTTCTATTCAAGCATGAGACAGCAACTTAAAAAACCTACCGCATCACTTTCTTATCATATCATGCAGGCTCTGTAAGCCAATAAGTCATAATTCATAATAGTCAATTAATTCATCAAGCCAATAAGGAATAGAAACATCTAGCACACGGAGAGCAAGAGAAGGCATCTCACAATTCATAATGACATGACATAATCGAAATAAAAAGTACCCGTAGTTTCTTTGATCCAAATGTTGAATGGGAAGCAACAGAGCCATTACGACCATAACGCAACATCTGTTGTAGCTGCCAATCTGTCTGTATGCCCAAGACAAAAGGCTCACAATCACTACGCTCTTGAAAGAAGAAAATGATTTTCTTATTTCGTTGCACCCATATCTTCACACTACAATCATCATTTGGATGAAGCTCATGTGAAGAATTACGAATAGCTCTTTCCATGTTACGGACATCACTACGAGAAAGAAAATCATCACGAGTTCGGGGTCCCCCTTGCCTCTGTACAACCTCTGTATGGTGCTGAACAATATTGTCTATAGATATTCCTTCATACAGCATGGACATAATCTTTTGACGTAATTCCGCTGAAATTCTTAGCGCATACATAGCTCTTGTCCCAACAGCATCATGGTCAAGTATCCCATGGCAAGGAGCTCCTGACTTATCAATATGCTTTCTTTGGTTATAGATGATGAGAGCAAGATGTGGCTGTGTATATAAGCGCTTAACAGTAAAGTGGCAGAGGCAACCTCTCATCATGTGACGTCTTCCTGGTCTGCTGCTCCTCCCAGATGCAGGTTTGATGATTGAGCTACGCCTAACACCAACGTCACTTGCTCGGTAATCTTCTGGACCATAAGAACACCAATACCTGATCATATTACATTTAAGTATAAGGTCAGGCACTTAAATAAAATAAAGTATTGCAGCTAGCTTTATCCAAATAATTGTTGGAGATCATCATTGTCATAATATTCTGTTCCCATGTAATTATCCACTTCTTTTGATGTTTTACAGATTAATTGCATGGGAAACATTATCTTCAGACACATCAAAAGAAGTGGATAATTAAAAAACAACATACAATATATATTCGAGATAACCATCGACCCTTGGTTTGCTGACACTCCCTGCAGTTCTTTTCCTTCTTGATTCAATGCGAAAGCGAGAAGGACATTCTGCATTGGAAGATTCTCCTTTTACGAAATCCTCAACTCTAGAAAATGGAACTAGAGCAATATCAGCACCACCTTGACGACCACCTTCTATTTTTTCCCACATGATATGAGCAGCAGAGAACTCCAAGCATGTTGGATCTTGCACCGGAAGTTTGAGAATGTCCTCCGTTCTCGGCATCTATGGTGCAAAATTAGAAAAGTCAATAATGACTCCAATTTCATACGAAGTCCTACAATAAGAAGCTGAATGACCCTTCTTTCTTCTTCAAAATCATAAAATAAAAACAGCAACAAGCAGCCAGGTTGTCTCTCTTTTCTGTATTTTTCTAAGGGATCCATGAAGGAATTAAACAAAGAAGGCATCCACTCTTGACTCTTACAAGTTCAGCTGCTTACTCTGTTTCATAGATCATTGACAAGAAGATAAAAAATAAAAAAAATAAAAGAGAAAATCCTGATTTTCTATCCCAATAAAAGTTCACGAAACTTATATCCAAAATTGATATTCCTGATCATCAAGACAGGCACGACACAAACATGAGTTACTGCAGAGACATCACAGTGAAAGACTGAAACAAAGGACTAGAGTCTATTGCAGCAACAAACGACACAAACATGGCACAGAAACGCTAGATCAAGCTCAACAAAGCCAATTTGATTGGAACAGAATATATTCCATGCGCTACAGTACGAAATCCAAAAAATTATATACTATTTTGAACAAAGCAACAGTTACAGTAAAGAAAGAGATGAACCAGGCACGAGTAGAAATACTAGATGAAGCTCAACAAAGCCAATTTGAGTCGAACAAATTATACTCCATCCGCTACACTATGAAATCCAAAAAAATTATATACTATTGTGAACAAAGCAGCAGTTACAGTAAGGATATAAAGAGAGAGAAAGAGAGATCAACCAGATGAGTTTCAAAAGGGAAAAACCACCTTATAATTTGTCGATTTAAGTGGACAGTGATGGCAGTCCAATTTTCCGATCGAAGTTTCGAAGTTCTGCCATTATCGATTAACTGAGCTGCTATGGTGATTGATCAGGCAGCGCTAGTAATCAAATCGCCTTCGATCACTCGAAATGTCTCCTTGAAGGCGAATTCTATGGCGGGAAAGGCGTCCAATATCTATAGTTTGATAGCCAGAGTAAATGGTGGTTGACAAAAATGGCCGTGTTTATCGGGAAAATAAGTGCGGTTTTTTTTTTTTTGCTTTTCCACTGAAGTTTCGGTTTAGTGGGCTGACGTTCCCGAACGAACTGCCGCCATTTTTTTCAGGGGCGACCCGCCACTACTTTTTTTCTTTTTTAAAGAATGTTTTTTTTGGGTTAAAATATAATTTTGGTTGTATAAATTTTATTTTTTTTTATATTTATATCATTTTAATTTTTATATTTTCAATAAACTTTAAAATTAATTATTAAAGATACTTGGTATTCTAAAAAAAATTATGAAAATATATTTACATGATATTTTTTTTACCTAAATAGGATAAAAATTAACTTTGAAATGCTAAATTTGAGATTTATTAAAAATATTAATACAAATTTTAAAATCTTTCAGCTCAATTTATATTTACAAGATTAATTTTCTATTATTATTGATATTTTTGCTGTTGAATTAATACTTGTATTTATTCTATTGTATTATATTATTTCATTAATAACAGGAAAAATTATAATTTATTATCGTAAAATTTGTCATTTCTTTATTCGTTTTATAATAATTTACAGGTGTAGATTTGATAGTGAGAAAGGCAAGGGCTGCGAGAATGATCGCGGAGAACAAGGCTCGAGAGACATCTATCTCAACAAATATTATCACCCCTATCCTCCGTAGGGGTATTTTAGTGATAGGTTATACAGGAACGGGACGATCCTATTTGATCAAATACTAGCGACAAACTCCTATCTTCCTTTAATTATAGTATTTATGAACAAGTTCTCGAAACCATAACACCATTATTTCACCGTTAAGTGGCACTATAATGAATTTTAGAATAAAATAATAATAATAATGTCTCTAAGCTTTCTTGTGGAAATTATCCCATAAAATATAATTTATAAAAAAAAATTACAGTGTTGTTACAGTTCATTCGACTGTCAATGAACAAAATTTCACACTCCATCGAGAGTGATATACATATGTTTTATTTTAAACTAAAAGCAAACTTTTGATTACAATAATCAAAATTTGTGAGAATTAAGGAAGGAAATGACCTGATAATGGGAGCCCACATGCTTACAGAAGTCTTATCCAAAGGGATTATTGTTGCGAAATGAAACAGCAGCAGCATTTGGATTTGAGTTGGGTGCTGAATATGTTCTACTCGGCTGCTGGAGCGTGGCATTGATGGAGCCTGAAGGACTTGCGAAGGAGGATCCTCCATACTTATCTACTCCTCCTGGTGGTCTGTACACAAAGATTAATTACTTTTTACCTTCATGGTTAAGATATGTTTAGGATCCGCGTTCAAATCCCTCAATTACGAGTATTGTTAGAACCTTAAAAGGTAATTGTAGAGTTCCGGAGTTCGAATCACTCAACTCTCAGTAATTATAGTTTTAAAACGTGTCTATTGGAAAGAGGTTTCTACGTCCTTACGAGGAATGTTTCGTTTCCCTCTCCAACTAATACGAGATCTCACGATCCACCCTCTTTTGGTACTGGAAAGAGGTTTCCATATCCTTGTGAGGAATGTTCTCTCCAACCAATATGAGATCTCACAATCTACCATATCCACCCTCTTTAGGGCCCAACATCCTCGTTGGCTCCCCTCTCCAACCAATGTGAGATCTCACAATCTACCTTCCTGGGGGCTCAACGTCCTCGTTGGCACACGGTCCAGTGTTTGATTCTTATACCATTTGTAACAGTCTAGTCCTCTTTAGAATTTTCTTTTTGGACTTCTCCATAAAGTTTTTAAAGCATCTACTAATCTACTAGGGAGAGGGAGGTTTGCATTTCCCTCTCCAAACACATGTAATTTGAATTTGAGATTCACGTAAACAGAACATACCTCAGAGATGGAATACTCCCATAGACCTGTTGCCCCGCGTGTGTACCTGAGATTTGTTTAGAGGAAAATGAGCCTCAGAAAGATTTGAAGGTGACTACGGTGAGTTTGAAGAGCATGAACGATCTTACCTGAATATTGGGTTTCCGGTTGGTCGCTATAACTCCGTGTTAAGCTAGCAAGAGCGGGCATGGTACTAGGAGCACTCTGCAAAGATGGCGCAGAAGGAAATAACATCACAATTTAAATAACAACAAATGACCCAACCTCAACTAGCAGATACCGTCTTCTTCAGACTTTCTCTTGTTTTCCCTCGAGATTTCCTCAACAATCCTTCCCTCGAACAAAGTATACTCACTATAAGTCTCCCCTTAATCGAGGCTCGACTCTTTTCTCTAGAGCCCTCGAACAACAAAGTATAACCTTTGTTCGACGTTTTTAGTCACTTTTGACTACATCTTCGAGGCGACAATTCTTTGTTCGATATTTGAGGATTCTATTGACGTAGCTAAGTTCAAGGCATGACTCTGATACCATATTAGGAATCACGACTCTCCACAATGGTATGATATTATCAACTTTGAGCATAAACTCTCATGGCTTTGCTTTGGGCTTCCCCAAAAGGTCTCATACCAATAGAGATAGTATTCCCCACTTATAAATCCATGATCTTCCACTAAAGTAACCAACGTGGGACTCACTCCTAATAATCCTCAACATTCCGGTCCAAAACTAAATTCTCTTCTCAAACAGAAATATTTGCAAAACTTGTCTGATACAAGTTCGAGGAACGGAGGATCAAGCAAAGAACACAGAGGCAAGCAGATTACCAGTAGACAAGACAAAGGGAAAGAGAGAAATCAGAGGTGAAATGTCTGACTATTGTTCTTACCTGTGGGTAAAATCTACTCTTTTCATCATCAAGATCAAATGGGTTCGTTGGTCTTGCAGCCTGCAAACATAGAAGATAGATTAACAATCTGTTATATACTTCTGGAAAGAACAGAAAAGAAAGTTACACGATACAACACCATGAATTTGTTTCATATACCAGTGAGGTAGGATAATACTGCAAGCTTTGACCCACGACACGTTCAGCTCCAGTCTGCCAACCTGGTTGTGAGGTGGGAACTTGAGGGTAGTTTACAGCAAAAAGGTCCTGCATACAAAAGTGTTAGAATCGCACAATAAAGTACACATTCGATCAAGATGAACACAAATAACAAGAGCACTTACTATATGATTTCAGTTTACTTTACCGATATAACCACCTACTATCTTTTTACCTTTACCTTGTTTATTATATATGACCATTTTCCATATATATTTTTACTATCTAAAAGAATTGAATGAGCTATAAATAGGCGAGCAAAAAGTATATATATCTTAAAAGAAAAACATCAGTAATGAATGAATCATATTTAAATCATTACCAGAGGAAGTTCCTTTCTTCCGCAAGAACTCTTTTCCGGAGATGGAGGTTGGGATCCAACTTCATTGGTGGTTCCCTGAGCTGGTTTTGAATCAGCAACTATCTTTGCAGCTGGAACACTTGAAAATCCTTGTGCATTTGATTCCAATGAAGTCCACTGCAGCAAACAGATGTAGCCGCAAAAGCAGCAATATGTTAAGAAAATTTAAGACAGAATTGAGCTTAATTTCTTCAGATCAGAAATTCACATCAAGCAACTCACTTCTAAATTTGGCACGGCAGCTGAAGTCATCAGTTGTCCATTTATGACTTTTATTGCAATATCACCACTCTTATTGGATGTGAGTTGGGGAGGGCTCCCAGCTACAGAAGCTTGAACGTTGATTGGTAGTGCTGTCTGCTCCACAGCAAAATCTGGTGTAAGAGTACTTCCAGAAACAGTTGCTGGCGCATGGCCATTTCCAGGTCCATCAGTCGGTTTATTATCAGCTCCAGTTGATGGTACTGATAATTCAAAAAGCAAAGCTTCCACACTATTTGCACTGGGGGCTGGTGATGTGTTCTTCGTTGAAGATGACTCAAAGGCGTTCCAGTTGTCATTGTTAGTTGAAGGCATATGTTGGGTCTGTGATGCGGCAGGACCATCAGGCTCATCAGAACTGATGCCAAGATCAATTAGGCTCTCTACGTTGTCTCTTTTAGCTTCCACGGGATTAACATGAACACCAATCTGGTAGCAGGAGGATGTAACATGATGGAAGAAGTCAATTTCAAAAAAGAAGTATAAGCTTATACTAATAGGTCCAGTTTCTGTGTAAAAAATATATATCTAGAAACTTAATCATGGCTTATTGTGTACAAGTAGAACAGCTAAATCTTACACTTGATCCAAAAAAATTGCATACAAAAACTCCAATACACAACTTAAAGCATGCCAAGTATTTAAACAAATAGAAGAACCCTATTCCATCATAATTTTGAGGAAAGACATAAGAATATTACTGCAAAAATTGACATTACAGAACTAATAATACACCTAATCAGAATGAACAAGAACACTCAAGTATCCAACAATTTTAGCTACAAACCTGATCAGAGCTACCAGCGTCCATCCCTTTTCTTACATCATCCTCAAGTCTACGGGCAGGTTCATTTTTGCCCATCGTAACTTTATTATGAAATGCAACTGCAAGAGAAGACTTCTCTAAATTTCCTTGACTACGACTAAACAGGATTACTGGCCTGGAATATCCATTTGAGAGCTTGCGAATTCGAAGTCCATCATCTTTGGTTCTGTCATCTACAACCTCAATGCGTGTGAGGCTTCTCCTATAGCCTCCATATCTGGAGTTTTCTTTTAAATACGAAGGACTGCTTCTCTCATCAGAGTAATAAATTGGACTCCTGTGTTCCCTCTTTGAACTAGATCTTGACATCTCAACTTGCAGGTTCTGAAATCCACCATAATATGGAGTAACCCTTCTCCTTTCTTGGGATGAGTCCTTGTCAGTCTGTAATATTTGAAAATTTCTGTCAACACGCCGATTTTATTGAGACTTTCCAGTACACAGAATTATTCGTCATCGTTGGTTTAAATCCAAAAATGCTTTATAGCGAAGAGAACCTTACATAAATGCAAAATGTAAAAAACGAGAGATGTTGAGGATTGTTGGGAGGGAGGAGAGGGAGTCTCATATTGGCTAATTTAGGGAATGATCATGAGTTTATAGGTAGGAATACATCTATATTGGTACGAGGCCTTTTGAAAAAGCTTGAAGCAAAGCTACAGTGGACAATGGGAGTCCAAATATATATTAAAAAGCTGCAGAGAAGAGGACTTGCACACATGAAAATATTTTCTCTATCATTGAGCTTAAAGGAAATAAAAGCATTTCAAATTCGTGAACACCGAGCATAGCAACAAGCAAAATGAATGTTAACCAAAGTGAGTAAACACATTAGAAGAGAACTTACAAGCCTCAACCTCGGGAGCTCATCAACACTTTTCTCACCCGCGTATTTCCTATCAACATAGACATGCTTGATGAAGTCCCGAAGTTGATGGAGATTGCTGCTTGAAAATATAGGAATTAGAGGAAATTTTATGGCAGTTACAGCATGTATAAATATATAATGAGTTCAATAACCTGTTTTCTGGGTAAGAATGTCGCAGGGGATCCCACGTTTTTAAATATATCTGCTGTGCTTTCTATATAATGACAGCTTAAAGTTAATAATGGATGAGAAAGAACAAGTGAACATCAAGGGAACTGCATCTGACCTCATTTCCCGCTGCCTGAAGAGCAGTCACCTCTTCTGCCGTGAATTTTGCCACTGACACTGACTTTACTCGGTGAGTGAACTCACGACTGCAAAGTCGTAAAATTGAACCAAGTATCTTTATTGCTCTAACTAAAAAAAATATCTCTTCAAATTCAGTTTATGTACATTCTTTATAAAAAAAAAGTTAAAAAGTTATACGGAACAGAGAATTTCCACATATGCAGATAACTAAACAGTCATTTTAATACTTACTGTACTCCACTACAATTTGTACAGACAAATGTCAAGAATGTTGTACAGACGTATTGCGGTCCCTGTTGGAGGATACATGTAAATGTAAAGGATAAGTGTCGTATATAAAATTCATAAATATGGACAGAAGGAAGGATTATGAATGAAATCAAATGCCTGAATCAATGAGTATCAATAGCCAACTCAATCATCAGGTATGGATAGTATGGAACCACATGTCCGTGGCCCATTAGACTCAAGTCGCAAATTCTATCAATAAATTAACAGTTTTCTACAAAGAATATTTGGGGTAATAAATAGAAAATGCATAGCTAACTTGATAGTACATGGTCACATATTCAGCCACTCAAACACCCTGGGAAAAGTGAAGCAGATGGCTATCAATATTGCACTCAAAGAATTGACTATCGACTTCAAAGTAATTATGTAGCAAGAACAAGGTAAAATACGGCATTATGTCGGACTGAGCTGTCTGCAAAACACTGCCTATTGCTTGTCCTATATGATCTGAGTGAAATATATGCATACAAACACTCACTAAGATTAACATTAAAAACAAATTTGGACCTAATTGTACATGGATCTCTGAGACATATTATCCAAATGAATTAATTTGATCGACTTGTTGGCTCAAGTTCGGGAGCATTTTCCTGGTACCGAACTTTAGGGTTCCTCCTAATAACAGCCCTGTAGATTCTCTGCTTTAGATTAAATTCACTAGCAACGATCCTAAATACAGCCGGAAATCTACCAAGTTACCACATATGAATTTGAATCTAAATATCCGGAGGGAAAATCTCCTCGTAAGTGCTTAAAAAATCGGTATATATTTTATTAATCTCCGAATTTCTGGTTCCTCAAGGTAGTGGCAAGATGGGGAGGAATTCTCATACCAGACTATTGCAGTTAATACATCTTCGGTTCTTCGGAAGTTTCAAAAGATTACGTATGGTTCTTTCGATTTTCTCTTCTTCCTTGACACGACTTGCCATGTTTCAAACTTCGAATCTTCTTCATAAAAAAATCGAAAAGGAAAAACGTTACTTCCAGTAAACAATGAGTTGAAAAAAAACTTAGATCGATCTGTATACAGGCAAATAATTTCTAAACGGGAGGAAGACAAAATCTAGATTACTGTAACAATGAGAACAAAATATCCTCCAAACAAGCTCAAATGATTCATTACACAAGATTTCGCTTCTCTTTTAAGTTAATGGCTCGTTTTCCTTCAACAAAACGAATACAGAATGCAATCGGGAGAACGTACCTGATCGACGATGAAAAATTAAGAACCAAATGGCATTCAAAAGGAACCTGAGCGATGGTCGCAAATTTGTAAGAGAATAGCAAGAGCAGAGAAACGAGTCGAACCGCAAAGAATAGCAGGGACATGGAATGAAGGGATTAGGTTCAGACATGTATGCGAGAAAGTAGGTTGGGGTTTCAATGGCGGGAAGGCGGATTGGAGAGAGAGAGAGAGAGGGGAAATGGGCCGTTATCAACGGTTGGTTGGTAACTTTTGTGTCCTTTGTTGCATGTGACTATTTACATGAGCATCCCTTTGAAATAAAATATAACTCCCCTCATTCATTTATGTGTCACACCCGACGCTCTTGAGCATGGGAAGTACATACGACGATCTTTACCTTGTCGAAACAGACACTCTTGATGCACTTGTGATGAATATAACCCTTGGATTCTTTTTTCTGACGTTCTTGTCCGACTAGGCACACAAGATGTAGTTCTGATATCAACTATCACAGTCGTACATCTTTAACCGTCTTTGCCTTGTCCAAACCGACACTTTTGATGCACTTGTGATGAGTTCAACCCTCGGATTCTTTTTCCTAACATTTTTTTTCGACCAGACACACAAAATGTGGTTCTGATATCAACTATCACAGTCGTACATCTCTAACTATCTTTGCCTTGTCCAAACCGACACTCTTGATCATCGAATTCTTTTTTCCGACATTCTCGTCCGACTAGACACACAAAGTGTGAATCTAATATCAACTATCACGGTCGTACATCTCTAACCGTCTCTGCCTTGAAACTGACACTCTTCATGCACTTGTGACGAATTCAACCCTTAGGTTCTTTTTTCCAACATTCTTGTCCAACTAGAGACACAAAGTGTGGCTTTGATATCAACTATCACAGTCTGTGTGACTCTGATACTATCACGGTCGTACATCTCTAACCGAGTAGCTTCAGGATCTTAACACGCTCATGACATTTATTTTCATCTGAAAAGAGACGGCTAAAATCATTTACAATAATCCATTTATGATTGCGTCAATTTAAAAACTCGTTTCCCTAAGAGGAGAGGCCAAACACAAAAGAATTAGTTAAGAAAACCCTAAACAACTTGCAAAAAGTGAAGAATTGACTAAAAAATAGTGAAAAAAAAAAGGTCTGTGAGAAGGATCATCAGAGTAGTAATAGCATAAACAGTAGAATATGTATTTACAGAGAGAATATGGAATGGCATTGAAGAGATGATGATGTATTATTGAAGCTAAGATGCTCATTTGATGGATGGAACAAGACAGAAGAAGGGGGAGCTTTTAAAGTGAAACAAAAGAACAAGGTGATATGGGGAGAGCTGAAAACTGTACAAATATGGGGGAACCCTAAAAACCTGATCACTACAATGTTCTGCCACTCAAATGAGAGGATCCCTCTCAATCATGCTGGCCTAAAAAAAACCCTTCCTTCTGGATCTGGGAAGAGAGCTGTAGCAACAAATTCTCATCGTTTACGACTCGCTTTCGTCGTGTCAGAAGTGGATCTCGGACGCTCTAGCAACAAATTCTCATAACGTACCCCGCTCGTTTTTGTCGTGTCAGAAGTTCGCTATTAAATCTGCACATTAATGTAAAAAGGGGCTGTACTGTATACCATTGACAGAAGAGTAAACAAGGCCCTTCACTAACAAAATCGTCGTCGTTGTCGAAGCTACTCCGCTTGTCATTTAGATGCAAATCAGTGAGATCGAGCAATCGCAGGAAGTTGTGGTCGTTAGGTTTCGGATTTTTTTCACTTTTCTATCCATCGCCATTGGCGTCGTCTTGGGAGGCAGCTTTCATTGCTTCGGCAGTCATGATAGCAACCACTGCCTTGTGAATTGCAAGGTCTGCTCTGTAAAGTAATCGTCTCGCCTTCTCTCTTTTGAGCTTAGCCATATTGCGTGCGTGCTGAGCAGCACCAGATGCATCGCGGAGCCTGAACTCACTGAGGTCGGAACCTTCCAGTTGCTCGATAATTTGCCTTTGGGATTCATCAAGCTGATAATGTCGAGGGCTTGACCGCTCGGAATAACCGTTATTCCACCTATTTAACCCATCTCTCTTACCGATCGTTCTCTGATTGAAAGAAGATACCATCATAGAGTCATATGGAGATGACCACGCCCCATACTTTCTGGGCTTGCTCTTATGAAGTTTAGGTAGAAAACTCCTCTCCAATCCGTTATTACTCAAAATTCCGCCTTCAAGTCGTGGCGAAAATAAGCTGGGCGACGTGTGAATCAAAGGAGAATCTTCTACAAACTCATAGTTATGGCCTACATAGGCCATCTTATCATCCCCAAAGGCAAACCCATTCAATCTTCTACCTGATAAACCAAGTCGAAAGAGTCAAATAACTACGAAAGAAGTTCAACGTAAAGTTGTTCGAGTTCAATAACTAAATGAAACGGGTAAAAATGGACAATGGAATTTACCAAAGCTATCCTGATTATAAGCAATAGAATTGCTATGACCAGACACTGAAAACTTCCTCTGCGACCTTTGCTTAGAGCCTTTATTGAAGACTTCGAGGCCACGGGGCTTCAAACAGAATGCAAACATAGGTGGTTTCTCGACCGATGCAGCCTTCTCGTGATATCCATTGCAAAAATTGGTATTGTTTTTGTTAACTGTAGACTCCCACTCTTTTAATTGCAGTTGGTAGGTCTCCCAAAGAGGCGGCTGGAAAAGGCACAAGATGCATTTTTGTAGTGTCAATTTTAAAATATAAATATATGTGCAAACAAGTCATATTGTTCACAAAAGAAGAAAATGCCACTAACATAACAGACTGGACATCAACAACCGCAAGAGAGAGAAGAAAGATATGGAAAAAAACGATGTAACAGCCCAAGACCAAGCCCACCACTATTGGATATTGTTTGTTTTGACCCGTTACGTATCACCATCAGCCTCACAGTTTTAAAACGCATCTGTTAGGGAGAGGTTTCCACTCCAATAAAGAATGTTTCGTTCCCCTCTCCAACCAACATGGGATCTCACAATCTACCCTTCCTTGAGGGCCCAGCGTCCTCGCTGGCAAACTACCCGGCGTCTAGCTCTGATACCATTTGTAACAGCCCAAGCCCACCGCTAATAGATATTGTCGGCTTTGGCCTGTTACGTATCGCCGTAAGCCTCACGGTTTTAAAACGCATCTATTAAGGAGAAGTTTCCACACTTTTATAAAGAATGTTTTGTTCCCCTCTCCAACAGATAATGAATGACTTATGCGAAATAAATGCGGGGCATATCAGTCTCTACCTCATTTGCATTTTTTAGCTCTCATGGAGTCAATAACTGTTACCAATTTCGTTTTCGATAATTATTTCTATCAAAGCAGCAGCGCGTGCGAGGAAGAGCAGAAAATGCAGAGGACTCATAATGTGAAGGAATTTAAAGACCAAAACGCTACCTGAAGATTCCGAATTAAAGGCATTCCCTTCCGCCGCCTTTTCCGCTGCCAATACTCGAAGATGGCTTTAGTCGAACCTGAAACCAGAGTTTCATTCATCACCTCTGCTATCTCATCATCTGTGAACTCATCGCATTGCTGAGAGTATGCAGCCTTCTCAAATGCATCCATTGTCTTCTCGAAAAGCTCACTTGAAACCTCCCCCAAGCCACTACTACTGCCAACTTCCGAAGAACTTTCCTTGATCCACTGCTCATCGTCGCTGTCCATGTCATACAAGACACGGTTTGGGTTCAAAGCCATTTCAACATCTGTTTCTACCTGCCGGAAGTACTGGGAAGGATTCCGCATAAATGCAACCTCAGCTACATGTTCATCATTTTCCTCTATCAAGCAAACACCAGGGATCGGAATATTTTTAACAGAAGCTGCTCTAATGTTTCGATTGTAACACTCCTCGTGCAACTCCTTGAAGATTGCCCACTGACTCCTATCTGGAAACTCCAAAATCCAGTCCTTTTCGCCCTTCCACATCATAGCATGTGTATACCGATTTGTAGATCCAGGTTGCAAAAATTGATGAGCCTTGTAAGAGTATTTGGTAATTCCTGAAAGTTTGATAGCAAGCTTCCATTCATTATGATCAAAGACTTCTAATACCACCCTTGCCCCACATTCTCTCCACCCTCTATCACCAAGTGTAATCAACACGTTTGCATCACATGACAGTAGTTCTAAGTTCCTTTGGGATCCACTAGCTACATCCAACCTCTTCTCACTAGCCCTTCTAATTCGCTTGAAAGGAATTGCTTTAGGGTAAGAGTTTCTGTTCTTTGAGCTATAATCAAAAGCTCCAAAAGGCAACAAGTAGGACACCTGAGTTCGGGGTTTCTTCGTCCTATTTCCCAAACTTTTGTTAAGAAAATCTTTTCCATCTGACCATCCATGTGAAACCAATCCAAATGGTGAGTTATTCTTATTTCGATGCCATGTGCTTCGTGGTGCAGTTGGGTTAGGGCTGGGAATGATGCCAGTATTCACATTCCATGCTATATCCATAGAATGCTGAGCACTGTGCAACTCCCCATCCACAGGCTGAAATGATGGAACCTCAACACTAAGGTCATTCAAAAATGAATCTCTATCAGATCTTGCCACATTAGGTAAAAGAATTACTTTCTTTGATTTGTTCTTTCCCAATGATCGCATCCGCCTCTTGACATCATTTCTAGTCTTGTTTGAGTCCCGAGACCCTGCACAAGTTTCAGCAACAACAAGACTACTCCTTTTATACTGGGAGGACTGTACCCCATCTCCGTCCTCACCATCAGAGATACCAGTCCCTAGATCTGACTGAGCACAGGAATTCCAGATATCAGACGTCTTTGACGAGGTACTAAGACTATTAGTACAGTCATCCATATACACATCATCGACAGTCAATTTGCCAAAATTTTCTGGATGCTCAACTGAATCGTGATGTTGCAAACGTAAATGAGAAACACACTGTTCCATTAGCAGCTTGAGATGCAAACTAAGGAAAAAGGTAGGTGCAGCAGTAAAAGAAAGAGCAAAAGCAGGAAAGTTTCTCTTCATTTCATTGGAGCACAAATTAGAGTGACCATTGCTCACGCATGCAGCTCCTTTGAGGTTGATACCAAGACTACTAATCTTCTGTTTGACCTGATCAGAGAAGAAACACTGAAGGAATTACTACAAGATGAAATATCTGGCCTTGGATTGGAAGATCATGTAAAACAAGGATAAGAGAAAGCAAAAAATACATTAGAAATTCGTGTAACGTGCTCGGACAACAATATCGTTGGTAGCACAACCAAAAATAAAAGAAGAAGAAGAAGAAACAAAAAAGAAAAAATATAGACGAAACGGCTACCTTGACAGAGGAAGACTGGCAATGAAATGGAGATGTATGGAACTGTCTTTTGCTATTTTGAAGCCGTTTGATGTTATCGTAGGTGCATTCAGTCAATGGAAGCTGCTTTGCGACTATGCAATACTTCTTCAGCCGCCAGTCTAGATGAACCCACTTGGAATTTTTTATTTCTGAGAAGTTATAGAAAGCAAACACGAGCTGCTTTCCGATGTCCAAAAGGCAGGAGAATTTGAACCTGATAGAAGTAACGGGACATTGAAAATCGGCATACCTTCCCTGTTTACCGGGTGACCGAAACATTTTCAGGACCAGAAAAATGAAAGCCACTGCCTGCATCAAGCAACCTTCAAACAGGAGAAATCTCAACCCAACCACATTATCCACAAATAACAACTCTAATTGAACCTTTGGCCATAGTAACGTCAATGTACCATATTGGATGAACATCGCCAGATGGAATAGCCAAAATGTCTCAGCACAAGAAGTGACATTCAGGAATGAATATTCTGGAATGCTTAATTCGAATCTCAACTGTCCCACTTCCATCACTGGAATAGCCAACTGTAACAACCCAGCATCATCAACACACCATAGCAACCTATGCACTTGCGTTCTTCTGGGAGAAATATCTCGTTCTTCCAAATCATCAATTTTACCAACACTAGAAAAAAATGAAGCATGTTTTCTTCTATAGGCATAGTCTGTCCCACGCTTAAGGGACACTTCAGTGCCTATGTTGCGAAACCTTTTCCTAAAATATACAATAGGAAGTTTGCTTGTCTTAGAACAAGTGGTGATTTCTGAAGCAGATTTCTCTAACCTATCCATATCTCCTAATCTTTCTGGCAATCCTGAAAATTTAACACGTAAATTTGCTGGCTTTTCATTTGCCTGGGACCCCGATTTTAAAGATAGGCAGGAAGTTTTCTGCCTCTTTGAACTATGAGAGGGAGATGATTTACTACATTGAGTAGATCGAGCCAACCAAGAGATAATTGGCTCGGAGTCCTTATAGCTACCATTATTGCAATCATCCTCCAGGATCGCAGCGTCAGTTTCTTTTCCTTTCCTGGATCTTGGTCTCCCTCTCTTATTAGCAGGATTACTTCCCACCACCGGCTTCCTACGTTCTTCCCTACCAGGAACTTCACTAGGAAGCAGCAATAGTTTGAACCTTTCATTTTGAAGATCAATCCATTCTTCATCACGATCATCATATTTGACATGATGAAGCTTCCTTTCATTATCATAGTCATTCACAAGCCCATAGTACCAGATTTGATCTAAAGGCCAAAAGACTTTGATCCTCCTGTTCAATACCCAGAATGCATCCAAGTCCCCAAAAAAAATTTCATAAAAATGGCGTCTTTTCCGTGAGCTTTTCTTTTCTTTTCTTGGCGTCCTAGGCCTCAATACTCTGCCGGCAGAATCAACTGATGCAGATTCTGAACCAGGCTTAAGACCACGACCATCAATATGGTGGCCAGGAGGCAACAAGAAGGATAACCCATTTGCTGGTGGCAATGAACCGTTTGGGTTTGAAGAAAACCCAGTGCAATTTTGATCAAATCTTGAAGATAACATTCTGGCAGCATTCTCCTCCAGATTCTCTTCATCTTCTTCCGGGTAGCCATCACGTCGCTTAGTAGAATGTGATATCGACGCCTCGCCCTCCTTTGAATTACTTTTGCTCCCAGATGCAGAAATCTTTCTTTTCCTGACATTCCTTTGTGATTTTTTGGGGGACAAACTGACAGGTTTTACAGCCGAATGATCAATGTGCTCACCTTCCTCCTTCAAAAGCAAAGTGAAATTTGATTCATTTACTTTAATCAACTGATCAACCTGTCCATCTCCCTTCTTCAGATGCCGAGTTGAGCTTAACCCATTTTGCCCTTTCTCTTTTGAATTTTTAAGCCCCGTCTTTCTATTCGTCTTACAGCATTCCACCTGATCACTGGGATCTTTGGCACTAGATTTAGAAATCTGACCCACAATACCAGCTTTACCATCCAATTGCCCATATGGTTTCAAAATCTGACCATCAACAGATTTTTTTCTCCTAACAAAACCACCCCTCTTACGCTTAGGAATTTGCATAACATTTTCATCTAAAATAAGTGGAAGTTTGTTAAACTCGCTACTGCTATTTAACTTTTCTCTTGACTCTGACTTCAGGGCCTTCTTAGAATCATGCCCACTTGAACCTAGCCCAGCATCATATACTTCATCCAAACACCTCCTGCTCCTGCTATAAATACTACTGAAATTACTGAGGGACACCGTTTTCCTATTTCTCCTCTCGGTCTTCTGCTCATCACCATCCTCTGCCCGAACCTTTCTCTTTAATCTCTTATTCTGAACCTCTTTGGACACCTTTGATTCGTATAAACTCTTGAGATCCAAAGATCTCGATTTCTTCGGTGTATCAGTACCATGTGAGTTTCCTAAGCTATTTTCCATCGACTTCCCCAAACGAAAACTCCCAATCCAGAAACCCCCAATTTTCATGTTCCATCATTGTACATGCATATAAACATTTCTCAGATCTGTATCACCGAACCCACGCCAAAAATGAATAAAAAAAAAACAACAACAACAAAAATTCTGATCAAACGGAAGCGCAGAGCGATCCCATCCAATTATCCATGCATTCATAGTAATCTCGGATGGATTCGGATAGACCAAAACTCATAAAAAAAAAAAATTAAGACAACGAAAATCATATACCTACCTCGACTGATTGAACTGCGAACAAAAATCCCTTCGTCTACGAATGGTATCGATCATAAACCCGAAAGGTAAATTAGGGCTTGAATCCGAGCCATCTCGTTCGAAACCCTAATAGATTCCACAATTTCCCCAATTAATTTTTGGCAATTTTTGAATTTTTGCCCTAATATTTTAATTTTAACCGTGAGAAACGGACGAAGCTAGGGTTTCTTTTGGTTCTCCCCGAGAAAGGGTTTAATATCGAAAATAACAAAAAGAAAAAAAAAGGGGGGGGAAATGAGTGTAATAAATCTGGGAAAAAAACAATGAAAATGGAAGTGTTCTGGTCCGCCACGTGTCGTAATATTAACCGTTGGATTGGAATGTTATTGTGCCAATCGCGCTCTCCTGCTTCCGCGCCCTCGATGATTAAATGCAGCTCACAATTCCGCCGGCCAACATGGAGAGTATCAACGGCCAAGATTGATCCTCTTAAATTGGACGGTCGAGATTCAAAGCTCACTTGAGAGTTCTTAGAAGACACGACTTCAGTGAAATACCGATTTAATTCTTTTTAAAAAAAGAAAAAAAAAAAAGAAAATTCCTTTTAAACGGAAAAATATGACAAATAAAGCTATTTCCTCTAAAGGAAAGATTAGATTACCCTTGTTTTTCAAACATATTTCGAAAATACCACGGAGATTTGAGTTCGGAGGCGCCATAAAACAACCGGAATTTCCAATCGCTGAGAGTAGTTGAATTTACACACTCGCTCTATTCTTTTGCAACGTGGACAATTTTCGCTAACTGTGTGCACTTCGAGGAAGCAATTATTTAATACGCGCCTAATCCAACGCGTGGTTTTCAGATTTTAACTTTAGAAAAAAACAGTACAAAGTGACGTGGTCAAAATAATATTAGAAAGGTTAACGCGACAGACGGTGCTTTTGCTGAGCCGATGAACGGACGGCCCATTCACGTTTAGCGGCTTGGCTAGGTCGGTGATTTTCGTAATTTTGACGACTTGATTTCAATCTCATTATTCTAAATATAAAACGTCCGTCCTGAAATACTTCAGTTCGATGGATGAATAAAGAAAAAACGAAAAACGAGTTGATTTTCTTTTAAATTGTGTTGTCACGTTGTATTGACTATGACATTAGGAGGAACAGTAGAATCTCGTAAATTTTAAAACAACAATTAAAACTGAGCACGTTACACGTTAAGAATGGCTGAAGAGACAGTTGACAGCTAGTTTTGTCTTTTGTTTTAATACGACAAATTGAGAAATAAAAATCCGAACTTCTAACCTACAAAAACAAGACTGTGTCAAGTACTAATCTATGTTCACCGAACGTGAAAGAGGCTAGAGGATTTATTCATTCCAATAATTTTAAATATTCGGATTTATAAATTGAAATTATTTTTTATTAATGACTTTAAAATATATTTATTTTATGCTTCAATTAGTAATGGTCTAATATGATAGTAAAATTATGTTGCTGCATTTTTAGTAATAAAAAATAAATAAATAAAAGAATTGAAATTATTATTTATTTGAATAATTTGTTTTTAGAAATAGTTGGTTTCAATTATATCATACTTGGCAGTGTTTTTAAAATTATTTTTAATTATATCATATATATATATATATACACTAAAATAATTATCTTACATTAATTACCTTTCATTTCGTATTAACAAATAAATAATAAAAAATACTAAATTATAAATTTAAATTAGAATTTCTTATTTATAATTTTATAAATATTGTTTAATAAAATTTTACGAGAACATTATCGATTCATTTTAGCATAAAAAGTAAAACGACGCCGTATTCATGATGAAAATTTTGAGTGACGGGGTCGACAACACGGGCACCGCCTTTGGGAATTGCAAGAAAAATCAGAATAAATAATAACTAAATTAAAAAATAAAAAATAAATAAAAACTCAAAAAAATTGTAATTTGTGTAAAATTTCAATAGCATCCTTAACTTTCAAAAAAATTAAAAAAAAAAAAAAACTTATTTTTTATTTTATATGAAAATAATTAATATTTTATTTTTAAAATATTATCAAAATTTTAACCTCACTTCCATTTAAAAAATACATTGTATTATATTTAAAAATATCTATAAATTTTAAAATTAAAATTAACAATTTTACCTTTTTTTTTTTTACGGTGAACCTATAGACAAAAACCACTTGTTACAATCGCACTTTAATGACAGTAGATTTGCGATTGTGCGTCACTCGCTCTCCAGCAATAAGTGAGTTAAGCCTATTCATTCTTGCGTTGCCTACGACCAAGCAATGTATGCTCGAGTCTCTGGCCCCGGTTCAAGAAGAAAGTTTTAGAAAATGGGAGCACAGAGATTTCGAGAGAGAGTTTTGAAAGCAAGATTTGAGAAATTGAAATTAGTGTTATATGCGAAAGTAAGCAAAAAGACAACAACAACGACTTACTGTATATAACTATCGGGTAGAGGATATTACTACCACTCATATATCATTTATAAATTTTTAATGTTATTTTTAAAAATTTAATAGTATTTTTTAACATATTTTTTTAAAGTTTAACCGTATTAATAAAATTTTAAAAAGTATTTTTTTTTAAACAAAATATTAACCTAAGAAAAATTTTTAGGGAAAGAATATTTTTATTTATTTAACGTAAATAAATATAAGAAATGAGAATTTGCCCTAACTGCAAATTCAACGAAAATCAGGTCCTTTTGTTCGAAAATATACCCTATAAAGTCTTCTCTTTCTTCCTTCTCTTTTCCATTACGTTATCGTCTCCTCTGTGTTGCCCTACACTACTCCTCTTCTCATCTTCGTTTAACGTATAATCCTCCGATTTCTCTTCAATTTCTATCATAAAACTTACCAAATCCTCAATTTCCCTCCATCTATTACTTTTATTTGTAATCTTTCATCATCAACTTGTGCAGAACCCGAAACCCTAATTTTCTGTTGCCTCACCCTCAAATCTGTCGCAAATCTTTGATCTATCAATCCAGAAATTTGCATCTGTTTTGTTTTTTGTTGTCAAGAATTTTGTTGGCGATTTATTGATTCATATTTTCTCTCAATCTTTGTCGGACCTACTTGGGCGTTGTCTGATTTCAGTTCGCTGCCCGGAGATTCGGTTTCGCCAATAAAATTCTTGGTGGAATTCCTGAACTTCGAGGAATTTTAGTAATCTGGCTTCTGTTTTTACGATTTCATTGTTTTTGCGTCGCTTTGGTTGATCTGTTTTATTTCTGAAAATGGTCGGTGGTGGAAGCAGGAGGGACGAGGGTTCTTTGGTTATCAACAACACCAACGTTTTTGCAGCCCTTGAGACTCTCAGGAAGAAGAAGAAGTCTGACAAGGAACGCAAGAATAAAGGGTCTAAGTCTCAGTCCGCCCAGCCTAAGGAACCCGAACCTCAGGTTTTTTGGGCACCAGCTCCATTAACTTCAAAATCCTGGGCTGATGTTGACGATGAAGATGATGACGATTACTATGCCACGACTGCTCCGCCACAGGCTGTGTGGGGCTCCTCGGAGGCTCATGAGAGCAAGGAGAGGCCGAACATTGTAGAGGTTGGATGACTTTATCTCGCGAACCTTACTGATATATTACTGACTTGTGTATCTGAATTCTGTTAGCTTATTCATATCCATGTTAATCTTTCGTTTTCTGGTTGGTTCTACGAGGAAGAAAGTACATTCAGACTTTTTAAACC
Source organism: Cucurbita moschata (assembly GCF_002738365.1). Taxonomy (NCBI): domain Eukaryota; kingdom Viridiplantae; phylum Streptophyta; class Magnoliopsida; order Cucurbitales; family Cucurbitaceae; genus Cucurbita; species Cucurbita moschata. The sequence continues at coordinate 4,783,947 of NW_019268521.1, forward strand.
ATAAATTGGCCATGAGAATGATCCCCAGGATTATACTTTACCATTTTTATGTCTACCATTTAGATACTGCTTTTGGTGAAGAGCCGTGTCATAAGGCTCATAAGATATGCAGGGAACGATATGGAGAGGAAGGAACGAGCATAACATCCGTTACTTGAGTATTCCTTGCAGTTTGTCTCATGTTTCTGTTCATACTGAAATTGATTGAGTGGGTAGGCTGGCTAGAATGCACACTTTCCTTGATAATAGTCTAGGTAGATTATGTTGTTATGACAACTAATGGTGTAACCGTTGTGTTTTATCATGTTTGTCATTATTTGATAGCACTATTTATTGTGGTTGAGCCTTGAAATTTTATGCTTAGTAGTATGCATAGATGCATAGGGCAGGCATTGAAATTCCCTACGTTCTATCTTGTTGAATAATATATGTGAGAAATGTGCTCGTAAGCGTGTCCCAAAAATATTTTATTGTTTATTGCTGCGAAAATCCTTCTAAGTATGGGTATCTGGTTGCAGGAGAGTGAGAGTGATGATGACATCCTCGATGAAGTTGATTATGATCTTGAGGATGAGCATGATCATGATCATGAGCATGAGCATGAACCAGAGGTTCTTGTGCATCCTGAGCCAGCTGTGAAGAAGGCTCCTGAAGCCTCTGTGGCACCAAAGGAGGCTGATAGGCAACTTTCCAAGAAGGAAAGGAAGAAGAAGGAACTTGCTGAACTTGATGCCCTTTTGGCTGATTTTGGAGTAAGCCAGAAAGACAGCAACAGTCAAGATGAGTCTCGTGGTAATACAATTTTTGTTGTTTCAAACCTTATGATGTCGTTTTTGTTTCCCTCCTACCTGTCTTGCCTGTTAATCGCTCTAAAAGTTTAGCTGTACTCCACGTATGCTCGTGAAAGTTTTGTTTTAGTTTGCAACAAGAATGTTGTCTTTGTTCATATATCATATTCTTGGTAACTGTGAACAGATGTGGGTATGAAGCCCTACAAATATCTCGACCGAATTGAGGCATTGTTAACACCTTGTTTGTCTACCATTGACAGCTAACTGCTGCATTTGTACCTATTGTGATGGTGGATTCACGTTTGGGAGTGTGAATACCCTTCCTAGTCATTGCGTTGGATGGTTGTGAATTTGTCCTGCTTTGGTCTTCTTCAATCTTGTTATTAATTATTCATACATTGGACTTTTTATGGATCTTCAATATAGGCGAAGATATATGATTAATTGTGGGTTCTTTACCAACAAAGGAGGTTGCAGACCTTGTCTGAAGAAGGCTTTTGTTGTTTGTTTTATTTGGCATTTTCAGATGTGCAAGAAAAAAGAGATGGAGAATCCAATGGAGATGGGGAAAAGAAGGAAAATGCCCCTTCGGAGTCGAAAAGTGCCAAGAAGAAGAAAAAGAAGGAAAAGAAAGAGGTTAAAGATCAGGATCAGCGAAACAGTTCCGAAGTTAACACGGGGATAGATGAACTTGCTGGCAATGACGATGCGGAGGAAGACACATCGGCAGTTGATGTGAAGGAGCGTCTCAAGAAGGTGACATCCATGAAGAAGAAGAAATCTAGCAAAGAGATGGACTCTGCTGCCAAAGCTGCTGCCGTTGAGGCTGCAGCAAGGAGCGCGAGACTTGCAGCAGCGAAAAAGAAAGATAAGAACCATTACAACCAACAGCCCGTGCGGTAAACAACGACCTTGTTTTCCTTTTTTTCCGTCTATAACGGGACATACGTTTCTCATTGTTTGTATAAGCAATGCAGAATAATCTCTCTGGGCTCTCAAATCTGGTTTTGTGGACAGTGGCAATTAGTTGTATTAAAATGGATTGGGGGAATTTTCACCTTTTTCTTTTGTGGATCCCTTGTTGTTCATCGTTTTAGTCTCCAACTGTGTTCTTGCATGTTTGCTCTTTAAAACTTTTGGCTCTAGGTGCATCTGAAAATATGCAAAATGAAGCTACAGAAACTGTGATTGCTTCTCCCTAACTCTGCCACCTTGATGAGAAGTAAGAAATAAGAACAGAGCTCAAGAATATATTATTGTGATTGTGTCGCCATCTGAATTGATTGTTGAATACACTGTGTGATCTTATTCTGTCTCTTTAGGTACTTAGTCTACAATCTTATCCACATGAAGCAATTGTTGATTATTTAATATCACAGGTGGGATTCATTGTGTTGTTTTTATGTTGTCAATTGCCTTATAGTATGTTCAAATCATTAGTTGCTGCTGTGATGTTGGAGGCTAGAAGGCTGCTATAGTAAATCATTTTTAGGTAGCATCCACCAACCGAGATAATCCATGACCTCTCGCGTGTTTTTAACTATAACTCGTTAAAATTTATACTTTTGATCAAGAGATTTGATAGATTCGAATCAATAGATCCATTGTAGTAGATTACTTTCGAATCATTCATAAGATTTTAGGTTCGTCACTAAATCCAATATGCTAGTTGGAAACATTATATCATTCGGCATGGACTTTGTTTATACGAGAAATAAATTTTGAAGGAAGCTTACAATTTATGTCTTTTGGGTCATCTTCAAAATCTTATATTCTCAGTATTACAAACGTTTACAATGTTTAAATAAATAGGTTCAGGTTCAGGTTGAACTATCGGTAATTATGTGTTTGTTTGGTTATGTCTTATTCACCTCGGTCTCATACTTCTCTCCTTCTCCTTGTCCCCTTGATTGATTGAGGAACAGGGACAAAAGTTAGCTGGCACCATCTTTATCTTAGCCAGTGACATGTTACGGTCTTCTTCTCCATTACTTAGAAAATGCGTATCACCCGTTTATGTAACCTTGATTTGTGGTTTAGGTTGACAAAAACACAATCATTTCACTATCTTCAAACACATAATTATCTATCTATTCCTGATCATTCAAACTCATGATTTTAGCTGATTTTCACCCTCCATAAAAATATTTAGCTAATTTAATAAAATGAAAATACACAAGAAAAGAAGAAGAGAGTCTTATAATTTAATCTAAATTAAATTACTACAACTACTCTATTCTAACAAGCGTATTAAAAAAAAAAACGTTTTTATTCCCAAATTATATTTTTATTATTTTTATTTTATTTTTCGCGAGAAATTTAAAGCCATCTTTTGGCCGAAAAAAAAAAAGAAAAAAAAAACCCCGTTCTAAAATGCTTGAAGCTTCTATATGCACCCACCCGCGCTCCAAAATAGGATTCGCGGTCCGTGGGGCGAGCGTAAGGGAACCTCGCGGCTCACACTGACGTAATCTACTTCTCTCTCTCTCTCTCTACACGCATAGACACAAAATCGCAGCTGAATGTGCTGACAGTTGCACAATAAGTTCCAATTCTTTCGCCTTGGTTCATTTCTTCTTCAAGTTTCTCGTAAATGCTTTGTTCAATCGCTACAGGTTCTATCTCGTCCCAATTTCCTCGTATTTTTGTTTCTATGCCACGCAGTTAGGCACATATGTTCGATTGGAAAGTGTTAGCGTCTCGAGCTGTGATTGATTTTCTTTCTTTTTCCTCTGGAATGGGTGTTTGTGTTGCGTGTAATTGAGAGATAGTTGTTTGTCTAATATAACGTTCAGTATTTCGAGCTACCATGGTTATCTGATTATCACGTTGGGTCGATTTGTTTTTGGATTTTTGCCTGTTCAATGAAACGTAAATAGCCCGGTTCATGTTGAAATTGGTAGACGATCGATTCGATTCCATGCCTGAGTTCTTGCTGACAGTTTGAATTGTCAGGGGACTGAGACCTGTCTCTTGGTCCCCCACAAATGAAGTTTTTGGTTTAAGCGAGACTAGGAGGATAATGAATAATGTGAAACTTGATTCTTCCTTCTTTGCGACTCAACTCCATAGCTCACTGTACTGCATAAAGAATGGAAATTTTGTTTGTGTACGTCGAGGCCGATTGTCGAAACGGGACTCTAAGAAGTACATATGCGCAAAGCACAACGATTGGAATGCTCGAGTGGATAGATTTTCGCGTTTTTGTGGGCAGCATTTAAAGTCAATAAGTTTAAAGCTTAGGCCTAGACACGAGTCTTTGATGAAATGTGCCAATGAGCCTTCTGTTCAAACCAAAGCTCTATCAAGTTTCTTGCGTCCTTTGAGGAACGAGGGGTTGTTTTTGATTAGATGTTCTGCATTTGTTGCTGTTGTATCTGGTATATGCTTACTGGTTTGGTATGGGCAGACAAAAGCCAAGGGTTTTGTTGAAGCTAAGCTTCTTCCATCTGTTTGCAAAGCAGTCAGTGACTGTATTCAGCGTGATCTTGATTTTGGAAAGGTTAGAAGCATTTCACCCTTGAGTATCACACTAGAGTCATGTTCCGTTGGTCCAGATGATGAAGAATTCTCTTGCGGTGAAGTTCCCACCATGAAACTTCGTGTTTTACCTTTTACCAGTTTGAGGAGAGGGAGAGTAATAATTGATGTGGTATTGTCTCATCCAAGTGCGGTAGTTGTGCAGAAGAGGGACTATACGTGGTTGGGGCTGCCCTTTCCATCTGAAGGGACATTGCAGAGGCATTCTTCTTCTGAAGAAGGTATTGACAATCGTACAAAAATCAGAAGAATTGCCAGGGAAGAGGCAGCTGCTTGCTGGTCCAAAGATAGGGACGATGCAGCTAGGGAAGCAGCTGAGATGGGTTTTGTTGTTTCTGACAGGAGTTCAGGTTTGTATGATAGCAGCAATTTGAAGGAGGATGTAGGTCCTGCAGTAGATGTTGAAAACTCTAAAGCTTTTCTTTTCATGGATGAGAATGTTCATTCGAGGGAACATCGCTGCATGGATACAGATGTGGACTATAAAATAAAGCATGCAAATGCAGAGAAGTATTTTGATGTAAAAAGCCCTGGTTCAAGGCTTAAATTCTTGTCCAGAGTAATGAAAGTACCTATAAAAGGCCAATCAAAGAGGAAGGCAAGTGGAGACAACGTGTATGTAAATAATTTCATGGCCAAAAAGAGAATTCTGAGGCGCAGTACATTGGCAGCTCAGGATTATTTCAAGGCTGCATCTGAGGTGAAGTTTAGTGAGCCTTCAGAATTACACAGGAGTTTAAATAATGTGAACCTTGACGCCTACTTGGTCAAAAGTGTGAATGAAACTAACGCGGACTCCTCTGTCATGAATACTGATGCCCAGTATGGGAAACAACGTTTATATGCCGGATTGCCTTCTCTTGAAGAAGAAGGGGGTATTGATATTCCGAACCATATAGATGATCAGATTTCTACAGTTACAGGCTTGGGCAATAAAGACAGAAGATTCTTTTCAGTTACTCCCAGCATTAATGAGTCCAATGTGAAAAATGATGATGTTGTAGGATCTGATCATATTCCTGATGGAATATCTGATCAAATGTGTCATACGTCTCAAGCACCAACTTCAACAGGTCATGAACATCAGTCTGGAACATCTGGACCAACATCCTTCTGGGCAATGAGCCCAAAATCAGCTTTATCCTATTTTCCTAAAGATGCAGGGACGAAGCTGTTGTACCACCTAGCCATGTACTTTAAGAACTTGAAATTTGGCTTGGTTCAACACTCTAGGGTTATTGTCAATGGTGGAGATGTAATGAAGAATAAAGGTACTGAAGCAATGCTTCCAGTAACGATTGATTCTGTCCATTTCAAAGGCGGGACACTTATGTTACTTGCATATGGTGACAGAGAACCAAGGTAGTGTCTCCTCTCAAAAGTAGTTTATCTGAAAAGTTGAAACTTTTTTTTAATAATTTTTTTTTTCAACGGCACACACACATATGTATGTATAGGGTTAAACTTTGAAGTTGGCTATTAACACAAGTTGAACAATTTTGTGGGGAATTTTATATTGTATCAAAAGGTTATAGATGAACTGAGACACCACACCAATGGCTGCATTAGGAATGCTAATAAATTGTTTTATATGCTGAGTATTAGGAAAAAATGCACAATGATGCTGCCTTTTCTTTTGGCTAGGTTCAATTTATGATTTGCCAGTAGTTTGATAATGAACTGGGCTGAAACCATTTATATTAAGTGATTAGCTGACAGGGAGCGTTTATTACACGATAGTAGAATTCTTTGGCTGGGAATCAAAATGCACGTGGTTTAATTGATGTACTCAATTATGTTAAATGAATGCAAACACTATATGGACAAAGTCTTTACAATTAATTTATATGTCTTCAGAGAGATGGAGAATGTTAATGGGCATGTGAAATTTCAAAATCATTATGGCAACGTGCATGTTCATTTGAGTGGTAATTGTAAGACATGGAGATCAGATAGTGTCTCCGGAGATGGTGGCTGGTTATCTGCAGATGTTTTTGTCGACATCTTTGAGCAGCAATGGCATTCGAATTTGAAAATTACCAACCTTTTTGTTCCGGTATGCTACATAAGCAATGATTACCTATATTTAACGGCTGAATTGAGATTTAGAAGTCTCCGTCTGCACTAAATGATGTGTTTACTCATCACGAGTTCCCCTTTTCATCTTTATGCAGCTTTTTGAGAGAATTTTAGATATTCCAATCACGTGGTCCAAAGGAAGAGCCACCGGTGAGGTGCTTCTCTAACTTTTTGTCCTGTATTTCGACCTTTTACACTTTTTAAAAGGATATCAAAATTTTAGAAGTTTTCACCAAACGGTATATGTTAACTTACTGATGATTTAATTATTTATTTTTGTTTTAACAAGAAACAAAATTTTCATTGAAGTAATGAAAATAGTCTAAGGCTAAAGATTACAAGCCTGACAAGGGGGAAAAGAGAGAACCACAAGACTAAAAAACGACAAAGAACTTCCCAAATCATATAAATATATAGGGGAAAAAAAAAGCCAAGAATAGTTTAGAAGGTGTTTGTCATTACCCTACTGGCGATTGACCAGTATGGAAATTTTAAAATAATATTTTAACAAAAACTGATGCTGTAAAATTGCATTTATTTTATGTTGTCTGCTAACAATTCTCTTTATTTTATGTATCTGTTTTCAGGTTCACTTGTGCATGTCAAGAGGAGATACATTTCCTAATTTTCAAGGGCAACTTGAAGTGACTGGTTTGGCCTTTAAGATCTTTGATGCTCCATCAAGCTTTACCGTAAGTCTGATGTTGTCAGTGTAACACGTTTTCCTCCATTTCATGGACCAATTCTCTGCTATACCAGTAGAAACTTAAGTCCTTTGTAAGATTACTCCTTTTGTGGTTTATAGGGGAGAATATGCTGGTCATGTATAGATGACTGTTCCTCTTCTTTTGGTGCTAATGGATACTTAGGTGGTTGGTGAAATTCCAGTCCAATATTTATAATATTATAGAATTGGTGTCATGTTTTGAAGCGTGAGGAATTGCTTCAGAGAACAAACCTTAAAATTCACCCTAGGTATTATATTTATAATTATTAAAATTTTATGAACGTCTTAAATGCTGTCCAATTGCTCTGTAATATGGAGGATCAGAGTTCGGAAGTTTGATACGAATGGGCTCCATCCAAATTGGTGGTCTTTATGTGGTAGTTCTCAGGAGGATGCCAACCCTCTTTTTTGTTCTTGTCTGACTGTAGTTTCACGTTGGCTTAGGTTCTTGTAGGTTTTTGAGATGGCCTGGGTTCATGTCTTATTAGCTTTGAGCAAATTTAAGGTTTTTCAAGTCATTGCAGGTTATAACTTAAGACCTCAGAAGACAGTTCTACAATTAATGCCTGTGCAATGTTTTTGTGGAATATGTGGTTAGGGTGGGATAGAAATATCTTTAAGGAAAGGGAGAAAATCAAGGGATCAGTGAGAATCCAATGCCCCGAAAACCTAAGGCTGAAAAACTATAAGGAGAAAGGAGAGAGGATATACCCTTTTCTTGAGAATAATATCTTAATGCTACCATTGTTTCACCTATGTAGATGTTTTTTGTTTTTATAACTTCTTGAAATACTATCTAGTGCTTGGACTGAACATCCGGCTCATCGTACCCTTAGCGATCCTCCAATGCTGATTTAGAACTACAGTATCATGGTAATTCAGACATTCACTCATGCAGGAAATGGCGGCAAGTTTATGTTTCCGTGGTCAGAGAATATTTGTACAAAATGCAAGTGGTTGGTTTGGCAGTGCTCCATTAGAGGCATCTGGTGACTTTGGCATTCATCCGGAGGAAGGAGAGTTTCATTTGATGTGTCAGGTATGTCTGTATTTAGGGGAAACTGTAGATAACTGTTTTGCCTTGAACTACATCTCATCAAATGCATATTCTTTGTTGTTTAGATATATTTTGCCATTTCTATTGAGTACCTTCGATGAATAATTCAAAATTATTCGAATACAAAGTCTTCACTACCTTCCACAAAAAGAGAACATTGAGAGGAGAGCAAAGTCACTGAAGGACTCCTAAGTTGGTCTTTCTTCTGTTTTGAGTCCTAGGTAACCTGTTCACACTAACAATCTAACCTTGTAACTCCAAGAATTTTGATTGGTTTCTTTTAACCCCTTGTTGTTTTTGTTGTATTATGGATGTGTTTTTGGTTTGGTTGAGGTGTGTTTCTGCAGAGAAAGTTCAAGAGCTTCTGTTTTAGGAGATTTTAAAGGAGAGGTAAATGAGGGTTCTTAAAAACAATTATGGAGTGGTAATATTTTGGAGATTGGAGAGCATATTTGTTTGGTCTCCCTATGGTTTCAATCACACCAGTTTCCTGATTTCATCGTTTGTTAGGAGAAGTTGGAGAGTTTTCTTGTAATCCTCATTGTAGCTTGTGTTAGACCTCACATGATGAAAGTTTACTTTAGGAAGGGCAAAAGGAGAATTTTAGCCACAAATAACAAGAAGCGGCGCTAGTTTTGTTCTTAGGTGGTTATTTTATCTTAATTTTTTTGAATAGGGAGTTATAACTTAAATTTGAATCTTTGGGTGAACTTAATACCAAAAACCCTTGACGTTTCCCTGGTCCAAGCCTTAAGACGGGCGCTGGCGCCCCTGTGTATTGGGAAGCAAAGTTCCGACTCATGGTTATCACACAAAAAGGAGTTATATGTTGTTTAGTTGGAAAGATAGGGTGGTTCAGTTTTCTATCTTGTTTTGGCTTGTTAAGAGTGTAAAGAACTATGGCCCTCTCGAATTGGTCATTAGTTTATAGGTTGTAATTTTCTCACTAGAGAAATCGTAAGTAAATGAAGGATGGCTATCAGCTTGATGCAAGGCTGAATGCCCTGTTCTCCGAGTTTTTATTTTGTTATTGTGTATCCATATAGGGATCATATTTGATACTAGAAGTTAGTAATTCAAAAGCTAGTAAGTTTTTGAATCTTCTTCAAAAATGGTTGTCAATTGACAAGACAACACTTGGAATGCTGCGTCTACCTGGGGATTGGAGATGTGAAAGTGTTCATGACATCCAGTACATTTCATATTCACGTTCATGCATATTTCAAGATGTGGGTACTTACTACAAAGAGGATCTATACAGATCTCCCCTGTTTTCCTTCGTTCCTGAGAATGTCGTATAATAGAATTACTGTAATCTATCCCTATGAAGATTACATGTCATGCTTCCCCAGTTCTTACAGTATAGAATACTAGTATTTCTAGAGTTTGTTCATACAATAATTTTTTGACTTGTAACCTTGTATTTGTTATATTCTTTCCAGGTTCCCTGCGTTGAAGTAAATGCTCTGATGAAAACTTTCAAGATGCGACCTTTCTTGTTCCCTGTAAGTTTACTCGTACAATTTCTCTTCTACATCTTTCTCCTGGAAAATCCAATGCGCTAAGAGGGAAGTCTTTCTTATCATGACTCTCCTCGCTATTCTCTTCCTTCAAAGGCACGCACACACATGATAATAATACAATAAAATTTGGAGAAGGATCTTTTAAAGAAACATTTCAGACTTCCTTGTTGATTATTCTCATGATATGGATCAACAGTTAGCTGGTTCGGTAACTGCTGTGTTCAACTGTCAAGGCCCATTGGATTCCCCCATCTTTGTAGGAAGTGGAATGGTTTCCAGGAAGATGAATCATTCAATTTCAGATATCCCTGCATCCTGTGCTTCTGAAGCAATTGTGAAAAGTAAAGAAGCTGGTGCAATTGCAGCTGTTGACCGTATTCCATTTTCCTATGTCTCGGCAAATTTCACTTTCAACATCGACAACTGCGTATGCTATTAGCTAATTTAGAGTTTTCCTGAGTAAAAGCATCAACAGTTTTTATTGTGTTTTTCCTTACTTGATTAATGATCATTAAAAATTGTATTCGAGTAGGTTGCTGACTTATATGGAATCAGAGCCAACCTTGTGGATGGTGGTGAAATTCGAGGGGCAGGGAATGCATGGATATGCCCAGAGGTGCACTACATAATATAAAATTTTCTTCTCAAGACCAAGTTCTTTTAAGCTAATTTTGTTGTTCATCTTTCCTGGATGCAAGCAGTTATTATCATTATCAGGAAACTATAAATTTGTATTTGTTCCATTTTTTCTTTTTCTTTTCCTTTTAATCTTTACTCTATTTTTATGGGAAGGGTGAGAGCCTAACCTTCTTGTTGCCTACTAATCGGATTTTCCTAAAGTGGGGGAGCTGTTGGTGCATGAATTCTTCCTCTTCACTTTAAGAATCTAAATATTGCTGAAGGTTTCTTTCTCTGCCATGACTTTGACGATGAATCTTGTTAATAATATCCCTAATTCCTGTCTGGTTAATAATAATCTAAGGCCATTGAAGGATTGAGGAAGAGTAGCCCAGTTCCATTTCACAAGGTGGCTTCTTTGTTTGGAGCCAACAGCTTCCCATGTAAAGTCCCTTTATGGTTTTCCTCAAGGTTTTGGACACTTCGAATAGGGTTTTTGAAAGGGGATAGAAAAATAGAGGGATACTCCAAAGGATAGATTGTGTCAAAGTAATCCTTTCACCGTTGGAGATAGTTATATTCCTTCATTTGGCCAACTTAGCCTTGAGCTTATCAGCAGTAGGGTCACAAAAAAAGCTGCACCATGGATTCTCTCGGAGGGAGAAGGCTAGATAGTTAATCAAAGTGTCTACATCATGACTAAAGTAACCAGCCTTGATCGCAGCGTCCTCCTTAATATCTCTCTTTATCACATGAAGGTCCTAGAATAACTCCTAGTATATAATAATTAACGAATGGCATTGTTATGCCCTAAAGAAATTTGGCCATTTATAATAGTTATCATTTTAAGTTCTGTGGTAGGTTGACTGCAGACTGAAGAGTAAATACGGCTGTTGGGTACTTCTGAATGAGTGTCTTAAACATAGACTTCAGGAATTATTTTTTCATATCCGTATCTTTAGGTCTTAAAATTTTTGTTGTTGTTTCTCTTTAGCTAGAAGTTAATTAATCTCCCTATACTGATGTCATATTTGTTTCTTTCAGGGTGAGCTGGATGATACAGCAATGGATCTAAATATTTCAGGAAATATATCATTTGATAAAATCATGCATCGATATATGCCTGGCTATTTAGACTTGATGCCACTCAAATTGGGGCTTTTAAATGGGGAAACGAAAGTTTCTGGATCCCTCACGAGACCGTAATACTGTGTGCTTTTCTTTTCGTTTGTTAATTGAAAACCGTCTGTCTTCCTCTTTGGATCTGTTAGCACTACTATTTCATGATTATGTTTTCTAGAATTTCCTGGAATTTCATTATTTTTTTGGCTGTTTACATCTTTCCCTATTTTCATTTCGGCAGGAGGTTTAACATTAACTGGACTGCACCACTTGCTGAAGGATCATTCAGGGATGCTCGTGGAGATATCAATATTTCCCATGATTATTTTATTGTTAATTCCTCCTCTGTTGCTTTTGAACTGTTTTCAAAAATGCAAACATCCTATTCTGACGAGAATATGCTTGATGAAGAAGCTTTTGATGCAAAGAGGACTCCATCATGTACTATTGATGGAGTGGAGTTGGACTTACATATGCGTGGTTTTGAGTTCTTGAGCTTAGTCTCCTATATTTTTGAATCTCCACGGCCTACACATCTAAAAGCAACCGGAAGGGTAAAGTTTGTGGGGAAAGTTTTGAGACCTTCGGCTAGTAACTCTAGTCAAGATTTTAATACTGAGAAGAGCAATCAGCAGGTGCAGACAATTGGTGATGAGAATAAAAATAGTCTCGCTGGCGAGGTTTCAATTTCTGGTCTTAAGCTAAATCAATTGATTCTGGCACCTAAGCTTGCTGGGCAATTGAGCATGACTCGCGAGTCAATCAAGGTTCTATCTGAAGTCCTCTCTTGTAGGAAAAAAAATATATTAGTTTTCTTTTTGAAATTGACATGTGAATTTATTTATTTGTTTTGCTTGTTCAAATATCTCTGCGTAAGGTATCTCCTTAAGTTTTCAAATACAATTGCTTTGGTTTATGGTTTAGCTTCAATTGGCTTGTGTTTCTGGATATGATGTCTCATTAGCCTTAAGTTTTTAAATACAATCTCTTTGGTTTATGGTTTAGCTTCAGTTGGCTCGTGTTTCTGTTTAGATATGATGTCTCATTAGGTTTAGCGACGTTTAAAATATCCTAGAGCTTAAATACTCTCCGCCAGTCCATTGTCTTACAAGTTTTTTCTAGTCAGAGCCAAAAATTGATGATCTTTTGAATGTATAATTGAAGGGAACCGAACTAAGTACGGTGTATAGTTGGAAAAAGAGTTAGTTATATAACACCAGGGTGAATAATAGAATCTAGCTAAATAAAACTTCGTTCCGTTGTTCTTTATTTCTATTAATTTCTCAATAGTTCCTCCCCAACTATAATCCCCAGCACAATGCCTTCGCTGCTTTTACCCAAAGTGTTGCTCTCCCTCAATCTATGACAACTGACATATGTTGTCTTGTTCATCTGTATCAAAGACCCAATATATCTAAAATTCCTGCATCAAAGAGGTCCAACAGTTCTTGCCAAGGTAAAACTAATCGAAACTCGTGCCCAACACTTTCCTCTGCCCCTTACACGCTACACACCAAGATGGACTAAGACTCATGGTTGAGGACCTCCTCTGTAATCCTTCTGCAATGCTTAGTCTTCGGGGCAACATGTGCACATAATGAATACCTTCTGAGGCCTTTCATTCCAAACTGTACCTGTGTATTTTTTCTTTTAAACTTTCTATAAATTTTATTTATTTTTAAAGTTCATAACTAACCTTGTATTCATTATGTTAAGGAAGGGGGATCTATTGGAGTCACTCAATTAATCATCTGTCAGTTTCTTTTCATAATAACAGACCCACTTAGATCGGAGGACTTTTTTGTAATCCCTCTTTTTGGAAAAAAAAAAAAGACGAGTTGTCCCTTTTTCCTTTAGGCTGTCTTGGCCCATCTGTTGCCTTTGTTTTCGAATGGGAAGTGTTAGCTTGTTTCTTAGTTTTGTAATTAAAAGAAAAAAAAAAAAAACACTCCACCCACCATTGTTATCCATACCCTCCCACACTTACCTGACAGAGGCATTGGTATCTCTTAACCACTTGAGCAACCTGGGGAGAAGTTGCATCAGGGGATGAGATAGTAGTCATTAATCGCCTCTTTGAAAGGAAAATGTTTCTTCACTTTTCTAATCTTCTTAGATTGTCTCTTCTATTTGTTTCATAACTTTACCCTCCTAGGCTTATCTCCTAGCAGCATACCCAAATAGGTGATTGGTAAAGCATTTGAAGTACTTGAAGTACACTCCAAATTTTAGACACTTCATTCCATTAACATAGTTTTCTTCCCTTTCCACTTTTTCAAATTAACCGTATTCCCAAAACCATTTCAAAAAATTTTGGAGCTTTAAACATGTTTCCATCTTCTGGTCATTCCCACAAAATAGCATCAATGGATTTAAGATGAGTTATATGAATTCTGTTTCTTCCAAGTTCCAGCTCAAATTCTTCCAACTACCCTGTTCTCTCTCTATGGCCTAGCATTCTACTATGTGCATCTCTCACTAACACAAATAGAAAAAGGGGATAAGGGAGGCCTTTCCATATTCTCCTCAGAATTTGGTCATGGTTCTGTCTCTTGAGATTACTCTACAAGTGCACTTTCATCAAGTGTCTCCTCTTAGTAATTGATCACTTTGATGCTTCCAGTGTCTCACTCAATCTTAATCTTGAAGTCCATACTTTCATGAATTCTTTATATTGGCTAGAAATGATGCGGACCCATAGTTCTCTTGGGTCAGAAGATGTTCTCAGTACTTTTTTTCGTCAAGAAGACCTTGCTCATCTCTAATATCTTGAAGAGAATCAAAGAATAAACAGATCCTTTAGTTATTAGGAATGCAGTTCAGTTAGCGAGATACCATAACAGTCTGTTTTGCTTTCTGTTTACCTTCAAATGTTCAAGAGTGAGATTTTTTATGATCTCTAAAATGTGTAGACCTTGTTATAGATTTTTTGGGTTTAGATGTTTGTCAATTTATTGTATGAATTCAAAGAAGTGCCTTCCAATCTAGCTTTTGATAAATCTATTTATCAGTGGTTCTTTCTTTTGTGCTTATTCTCTCTGTTGTCGTAGTTGGATGCAACAGGCCGACCAGATGAAAGTCTTTCAGTAGAAATTGTGGGGTCATTGAAGCCTGGCTCAGATAATTCTATAAAGTCGAAGTTGTTCTCTTTTAACCTCCAAAGGGGGCAATTAAGAGCCAATGTATGTTACCAACCATTTCGATCTGCACATTTGGAGGTATACATATTATTATAATTTTTAAAAGAAGGGATCTTTTGTACTTTTTGTGACAAGCTTGCCCCCCGCACGGTTGATACTCGAAGAACATGATAAGCTGATTATGATCTCCTTATTCTTTGTCTGTTGGTTCTAGTTACGTCATTTGCCACTTGATGACTTGGAGCTGGCTTCACTTAGGGGAGCAATACAAAGAGTAAGGCACTCAATCTTGCTCTTGATACAAATTTTCCAAGGGTGCATGTTCATATCTATAATTCTATCAATGGTAGATGAAGGGGGTAGATAAAGGCAACGAGAGGTTTGTGACAGAGAGACCCTCTTTCTTCTTTCTTTTTGTATGGGTTGTTGATGTTTTAAATGGATTGATCAAACATCACATTCACACATCTCACATAAACTTGATGATGATACTGTACTTCTTCTGTAAAGATAATGAATAATTTACAAAGTTTATGATTGATTTTAGCTAATTCAACGGGCTTTGGTGATCTTATTTTATTGAAGTTTTGGAACTGAGTCTTAGATGGAAATTAACCATTTTCCCACTCTTTCTGATGTGGTATCTTCTCTTTCCTCTTCTTCCATTTTTTCTTCATCTATTTTATATAGTTGTAATCTTTATTTGAACTGAATGATAATTTCCATTTCATATTTGTTGACAATTAGCTACAGTTTATATTTGAAGCTTGTACTCAACAACGCAGTTTACTTTCAGGCAGAAATTGAACTTAATCTTCAGAAAAGAAGAGGCCATGGGGTTTTATCAGTACTTGGCCCAAAATTTAGTGGCGTGCTGGGTGAAGCTTTGGATATAGCTGCTAGATGGAGTGGAGATGTGGTAAGTCCTAAGCATATGTCTACTAGCCTTTATTATTCCATTAACTTTTATTATTAATAAGCATAATCAACTCCTGTTACCTCCAATACTGACGGTGGAGTCGTTTTTACCCACATCAAGTTGACAACACTGCTGTACAACATTAACGTTCTGCCTGATTATCTCACTATACCCCTATTATCTTTCAGCTCAATTTTAGTGGGCCAAGATCCATACAAGGGAAAGAGGAGAATGTGAGTGAGGAAGTGGGGTGGGTTTTATTTGTTTATTAATTAATGTTATTATTATCATCATCGGGAAGGTTGAAGGACCTCCCACTCAACGTTCTTGATGGTGGGAATCAAGGTTAATAAATTTATTTTAACAATGATCTTATTTGATAAAGATATGTCATAGTTAATTAATTTACGTAGATTAAAGCTTTTCTGGATAAAATGATATTAGAGTTAATAAATTTATGTTTTGAATAAGATGCGACACTTTTCATTATATATATATATATATATTATAAGAGACAATTTCATTGATATATGAAATTTACAAAAGGGGTGTATTATCCATAATGCTTACAAAAAGACCTTTCCAATTTAGAATGAGTGAGGTATGATTATTGGAAGCAAAAGTATGAGACAATTTACACTAAAAAAGGAGCCAAAGTGAATTAAGACGAAAATAAGAAGACAGAAAAAAACACCAACAAAGTAAACATAAAGCCCTGCAAACTCACCATAACTTGAAAGCTCCGAAAAATACACTGATTTCTTTTCCACCGTAACTCAAAAAGAATGGCTTTGACTGCATTAGTCCAATAGCCTTTGAACTCATTGAAGGACCACTTAGAAGTTGAATGACGTTATCCTTCATTTTGTTTGAAAGTACCCTTTGAAGTTTGAAGATTGAACAAAGCAAATAAGTTGAACCAACACCACCGTGAATAGGAGAATTCAAAGAAAATATGGTTGAGAGAACCCCCAAAACCAAACAAAGAGAGCAAACCCAAGGCAGAAGAAAATGGTTGGGAAGCTTTTTCTGCAAAATTTCTGAGGAATTGAGGCTGCCATTTATCATAACCCATATAATAATATTGATTTTTCTTAGGACTCTGATTCCTGGATTGCTGCAAATAAATCTTATCCATAGGAGATGAGGAAGCCAAATAGCTAGACAAAAATTTGACAGTGAAGCCCAAAGATTCAAGAAACCACCTAGGGGTATCCTCCAAAGAAGTGGTGAGCCTCACCGCCAATCTCTTCCTCCTTTAAAAGTCTTCTAAAGAGGATATTCCGTGAAGACATTGAACCATTCTAATAAGAGGAAACTGAACCATCTTTATTAGAAACAATTGCTTATAATCTAGGAAAGCTTGCCTTGACACCATTAATCCATGTGTCTAGCCAGAAGAAAATACGTCTTCCATTTCAGACATTAAAAAGCACAAGGAATCCAACTTCTTCTAAATACTAGAAATGCTCACCCAAGGGCTTCTAAGACTCGAATTGCCCTTTCCTTTCATGTGCCAATTGAATCCATTTGATTCGTGTATACTGACAAGTACCTTCCTCCATTGGGAATTGGGTTCTTTAATGAATCTCCAACCTCACTTTGCAATAAGGCCAAGTTCCTGTGGTTCAATGAACCCCACTTGAAAGATTTGGAGAGCTTGCATTTAATATCTGAAGAGGCTTCTCTGTTAAATCTCTGTAGTAGCAGTCTGATTGTAAAGGTTGTGGGTTGAATAAGAACTTTGTCCCAGGACTTGGAAAGGCTGCTGCCCAGTAAGCCTTTTGTCATTCTAGTAAAAAAACTCTGGTGGAAGTACAGATGATGACTGACGTTTTGCTGTCTCTGTTCAAGTCATTGCTTTCTGATCTTTTAAATCTATTGGGCCCTTTCCTTGTTAGATGTCTCAATCTCTTCATTATTTTATTCAAGTATTTGAGCTTTTATACTTTGTTCCTGCTATTTAATATCTAACGATGTACTTCACCTGCATGCATCTTTAGATCACCATCGAGAAAACTATTCTAGAGCAAAGCAACAGTCGTTATGAGCTTCAAGGTGAATATGTGCTTCCTGGAAGCCGTGATCGAAATGTTACTGGTAAGGAAACTCATGGATTTTTGAAAAAGGCAATGGCTTCACATCTGAGCAGTGTCATATCTTCCATGGGAAGATGGAGGATGAGACTTGAAGTTCCAAGGGCTGAGGTTGCTGAGATGCTTCCACTGGCCCGACTTCTTTCACGAAGTACAGATCCTTCAGTTCACTCAAGATCCAAGGTTATTTCCTCTTGACTGCAACAAGATTGATTTTTTTTGTTATTATCTTCTAAAATGTGGTCAAGAAACCTGTATCTACTTAAAACTTCAACCATAGCTCTACCTTAAAGCATGCCCTTTTATTTATTCATTTGTTATTTTTTTTATGGTGTGAACTTGTAAGGTTTGACGTCTAGCATTTTGATGGAAATGGCCATAACATTTGTAGAAGGGTTTATTTCTTTGGCTTCCAACGCCATATTGGGCCATTCTTATTGAAGTACAAAGAAACTTTGTATGCGCTATTTCTTAATTGATGCATTTTACACAAGGATGGGGGGAAGACCTTAGCACCTCTTAGTTGTAATTTCTTTGAAGTTATGAGATTACTTTTCCCATCTTTGGGCATCAGAAGAGGGTTATTTGTTAGAGAGGTGCATGCTTGGATTGAGTTAACTGAAAAGCTGGAAGGTTTTCGTTTGGGCCAAGGGGATGACAGAATCAGCTGGGTCTTGTACTCTTCGGGTTCTTCTCCACTAAGTCCCAGTTTCTGACTTCGGCTGCTTCTACTAGAACTCAATTATTGTACCTTTGAAAAAAAGATCTGGAACTTCAAAATACCGCGGAAGGTGAACACTTTTCTGTGGTCATTGGCTCATAGGGGGTTTAAATACACAGGAAAGATTGCAACAAAGGTGAACACTAGCATAAGAGCAGTGAAGAAAACCTTGCCTACACATCCTTCTGCGTTTGATCTTATCCCTGTAGTGGATTTTTTGTTTTTTTGTTTTTTTGTTTTTTTTTTCGTGTGTGTGGTTATTAATAAAATGTTTGTTCTATATTAAGGAAAAGAAAAGTCAAATTGAAGCAAACAGCTATCTTAGGGCCCGATTTCTTTAGTATTGTACAATATAATCCATTAAAAAATAAAGTTGATAGAGTAAAAGCTTACCTTGCAAGAAAGTAAAAAAATGATGGAATTTTGAATTTGTGTGTATTTTGTATGTGAAGTGTGTTACTGTTACTTGGTAAATTTCTAAACTTACAACCAAATGCAGGATCTTTTTATTCAAAGTTTGCAAGCTGTTGGATTATACACTGAAAGCGTTCAAGAGCTGATCGAGGTACTTTTTGATAGAATGATCGAAAGCTGCAATGATTTAACTATTTCTGACTTGCTTTTTTCACTCCTTAGTCTGTACCTTCACAGAAATGTCCTTGTTTCTTTTCTTGATCAATGATCTTGTCTTGAGCTGCTACATTCACAACTCCATCATGCTTTGTCTTTATCCTACTTTTCCAGGTGATACGGAGGCAATTTATTCTATCAGATGAAATTGTCCTTGAAGATTTGTCTCTTCCAGGCTTATCTGAACTCAGAGGCTGCTGGCGTGGCTCTCTTGATGCAAGTGGTGGAGGCAATGGGGATACGATGGTAGATCTTGAATTATAACTTTTAGCGCATAAAAAGTTCACTTTTCTTTCCCTTTTGTGTCCAATTATTGGCGATGGTAATTTGAATTATGTGGCTTTAAACGTCCTGGTTGGAAGTTATGTTGATGAACTGAAAGTATGCTACTTTCTAAAACTTGTCCTAATGTACTAAATAAGCAGGTGCACACTTCCTGAAATAATGATGTCAAAAGTTCAATACTTTATTGAGTTTAATTGTGGAAACTGCATGCTATCTCAGATTAACAATAGAAATCCATATCATTGCTGCCCGAATTATTTATGGTGATCTGTGGCTTGGATGATTGGCTTCTAAGAATGACCGTGATTCCTTGGTGGTTTTGTCAGGCAGAGTTTGACTTTCATGGGGAGGACTGGGAATGGGGAACCTACAAAACGCAGCGTGTTTTGGCTGGCGGTGCATACAGCAACAATGATGGTTTGCGGCTAGAAAAAATTTTTATCCAGAAGGATAATGCCACAATTCATGCAGATGGAACTTTGTTTGGCCCTATAACTAATCTTCACTTTGCTGTTCTAAATTTTCCTGTCAGTCTAGTTCCTACTGTGGTTCAGGTAATTGAATCTTCAGCAAAAGATCTTGTTCACTCATTGAGGCAACTTGTAACTCCAATTAGAGGTATACTGCACATGGAAGGAGATCTCAGAGGTAATCTTGCAAAACCTGAGTGTGATGTGCAAGTAAGGCTCCTTGATGGTGCCATTGGTGGCATTGATCTTGGTCGAGCCGAAGTTGTTGCTTCCCTTACCTCAAGTAGTCGTCTTTTGTTCAATGCAAAATTTGAACCAATTATCCAAAACGGCCATGTACATGTTCAAGGAAGCATTCCTGTGCTGTTTTTCCAAAATAGCGTGACAGAGGTGGAAGAACTCGAAACAGATACAAGTAGGGCAACTTTGATTCATGCTTGGGGGAAGGAAAAGGTTAGAGATAAGTTCAATGACAGAAAAAGTTCTAGAGAGAGAAATGAAGAAGGTTGGAATACTCAATTGGCTGAAGGCCTTAAAGGATTAAACTGGAATCTTTTGGATGTAGGAGAAGTTAGGGTTGATGCAGATATTAAAGATGGAGGCATGCTGTTACTTACAGCTTTGTCTCCTCATGTCAACTGGCTTCATGGAAATGCTGACATCTTACTTCAGGTGAGAACACTCCAATTTCATCATGGGTTTATATCATCTAATCTCTTTCACACTGTATTTCAATTACATATTCTCTTAATAAATAGGTAAAAGGGACCATTGAGGAACCAGTACTCGATGGATCTGCATCTTTCCACAGGGCTTCAATATCTTCCCCCGTGCTCCCTAAACCACTCATCAACTTCGGTGGTACGGTCCATGTAAGATCAAATAGGCTTTGCATCAATTCCTTGGAAAGCCGTGTAAGCAGAAGAGGGAAGTTGATTGTGAAAGGGAATCTGCCCCTTAGATCAAGTGAAGCATCCCTTGGTGATAAGATTGATTTAAAATGTGAAGTTCTGGAAGTACGGGCGAAGAATATTTTCAGGTTCGTTGTCTAATTTACGACTTTCAAGTACTCCATGATGCACAATGTGGCTTAACATTTTGGCTTCCATGACAAATAATTTATTAGTGTTCCTCATTTTCTTGTTATATGACATTGAATGTTTAGTTTTTGAGCAGTTGAAATCTCTCTCATTTTTTTATATATATAGAAAAAAATCCTGTTTCATTTTAGACGACCTCTAGTCCATGAATCTCAAGATTTATCCATTCTTCTTATGTTGTTACATAGAGTTCGGCTTCCCTAACTATAGTATTTCCGAACATGTTCTCTCGAACGTTCTAGCATTCTTTCTAGTAAATCTCCTCTCTCTCTCTCTCGTTTGTTGATTCAT
This sequence comes from Cucurbita moschata, assembly GCF_002738365.1. Taxonomy (NCBI): domain Eukaryota; kingdom Viridiplantae; phylum Streptophyta; class Magnoliopsida; order Cucurbitales; family Cucurbitaceae; genus Cucurbita; species Cucurbita moschata. The sequence continues at coordinate 4,805,056 of NW_019268521.1, forward strand.
CCCACCTCTTCTAATTCCCCTTTATTTGGTTCTCTTTAGAAGGTTCAGATTTCAAAGAAGTTTAGGCTTTTCTCTTCATTTTTCCAAAGATCTTCCTCTATAGTTGTGAGACCCCAGTGGATAATGTGTTATGGAGGTTTTATTTTACTATGAAAATATGGTACTGATTTTTTTAAATGTTCATTGTAAGTTTAGCTCCTAACGAGGATTGCCAAGACATGATGAAGGAAGTACTCATTGATCTTCCCTTCCATAACACTGGGTCGATTCTATGGTGGACTGGCCTTTTTTGCTATTACTTGGAGTATCTGGTTAGAAAGATATAGGATAATATTTCGTGATGCGTGTCGTGGGAGGAGAGGATTTGGAGTATAGCACACTTCAGTGTGTTCTTTATTTTATTTTATTTTATTCATCTTCAGTGTTCTTCCTGTTGTTCCATGAAAGTAAGATAATTATCTGTATCTTTGATCTTTGAAATTGCAGTGGCCAAGTTGACTCTCAAATGCAAATTACTGGGTCAATATTGCAACCAAACATCTCCGGAAATATTCAATTGAGTCGCGGAGAAGCATATCTACCACATGATAAGGGTAGTGGAGCTGCTTCTTTTAATAAAGTGGTATCAGACCAATTCAGTCCCCCTACCGGCAGCTCGAACCAAGTAGTTGCTTCCAAATATGCTTCACCATTTTTCAGTTCAGAATCTACAGCATTGAAAACTAGGTTCGATGCACCCCGAGGTGATATTCGTATTTTCTATCTCTGCCTCTATACCTTCTCGTTATGCATGAATTTCACAAGCATTCCTCTTGCTCTGACACACTTATATATCAGTATTAGGGATAAACACTAATGTGATTAGTTTTTTTTCTTTTTTGCGAAGGACTGCTCGTATTTTTTTTCTTTCGGTTTGGGACTTAGTGGACTCGGTCTGACTTGAATGTAAAACTTTTCATTCAAGCATGTCTCCTCGCTCTTTTGAAGACCATTATTTTTAATCATATTTGGAACTCGAATAGAATAGCTAACCAGTGGCAAAAGCATCTAGAAAGAAAGAATCTCCCTCTGGAGAGCTTTACGCCTATTCGGAACTCGAGTCTGAAAAATGGTTGTTCGGTTTGATAGGAACACAAGAGATGCCGGCAGTGAAGTAATTCAAACATTAGTGACAGCATGAAGTTCTATTTTAGTATAAATTCTTTCCTCCGTAGGATTCTTAAGTGGTTTTATCTGTCAATCTCATGACTCTATATGACTTACTACGTGAATATAAATAGTGAAAATACAAATAAACTATTACGTCGTTTTATCGTTTATTTCGCTCCGTATCAGATAAAGCAGCTGACAGTGAAAAGGAGTCCAGAAATGTAAACATTAAACCTAGTGTCGATGTCAGCCTTAGTGATTTGAAGCTTGTTCTTGGACCAGAATTAAGAATTCTTTATCCTTTGATCCTCAACTTTGCTGTTAGTGGAGAGCTTGAGCTTAATGGGTTTGCTCATGCTAAAAGTATTAAACCGAAAGGAACTTTAACTTTCGATAACGGTGACGTAAATCTCCTCGCAACCCAGGTATCATCAAATCTTTCCTATATTGGTTCTTTTTCTAAACAAAAGAAAGTGATATTAACCTTTAACTATGCAGGTAAGACTGAAACGGGAGCATCTAAATGTAGCCACTTTTGAACCTGAGAATGGGCTAGATCCCATGCTAGATTTAGCTTTAGTCGGTTCCGAGTGGCAGATTAGAATTCAAAGTCGAGCAAGCAAATGGCAAGACAAATTGGTGGTGACATCAACCCGTTCGGTTGAACAAGATGCTCTCTCACCTACTGAGGTAATTATTAGAATGACAACATTTGTTTCACTTCTTTCAATCTTCAGATAATATGAACTGTTAATGTTTAGGCTTCTGTTCTAGAAAATATCCTTTAATCTAGTTGTTCCGATCATTACTTGCAATCACAGATCAAGGATCACATTCTGATTTATAGGCAGTTTATTCTGACATCCTAATACCCTTGGCTTGGATCAGGCTGCTCGGGCATTCGAGAACCAATTGGCAGAATCGATATTGGAGAGCGATGGGCAATTAGCCTTGAAGAAGCTCGCAACTGCTACGCTCGAGAAGCTAATGCCTAGAATAGAAGGAAAAGGTGAATTTGGTCAGGCTAGGTGGAGACTAGTATATGCTCCACAAATCCCGAGTTTACTCTCCTTTCCGACCACCGATCCTCTCAAATCGCTCACCAGTAATATCTCGTTTGGCACTGTAGTTGAAGTTCAGCTTGGAAAGCGCATTCAAGTAATATCTCATTTTGGCTATGATCTTAAGAATGTTATATAAAGTAGAATGAAAAGATGAGACAATCTGTTGATATGGCTGAATAAGGATTTTGTTTTATTGTTATTATGTTCTAGGCCTCCATTGTTCGCCAAATGAAGGAGTCAGAGATGGCCATGCAATGGACATTCACTTACAAGCTTACAAGCCGCTTGCGTATGGTCCTTCAATCAGGTCCAGCAGCTCCAGCTCAACGAACGCTCGTGCTTGTCGAATATTCCGCTTCATCGCTCGATTAATTTGTTTCTCCACACCAGAATAAATCTTCATTTAAAGGTAACCTGTAAATTTGTATGATTGATTCATCACTCAAATGAATGAAGCATATTCAATTCCTATATCTTCTCCTGACTGGCAATTTGCAGCATAAGATTTTGTAGCTCATGTTATGAATGTGGAGAATGTTGTCCCTTTGTAGATGAGGTAATTGGGAAGATGGTAAACATTTTTAACTCTCAACTTATTCGTCCTCGTGTTCTCGACAATCTCGAGAATCGATTGGAGTCCCTTTTTGTAGCTTGTTTCTTAGCTCCCGTTGTTTGCGGGGGCGTCGTTTTTGTATGATGAGAGAATGATAGCTGCTGTGACTGTTGCAAAATGGAAAATGGTTTTGGAATGGCTGTGAACTAGAAAATGACTGCAACTAATCGAATTGGGTTTATTTGTGTGAAAGGTTTTTGATGACCTGTTTTTTTTTGTTTCGAGTCTTTTTTTTTTTTTTCGAAGAGAAACTCTTCGAGTCTTTTTTTAATTTGTTTTTCGACCTTTGTTACGAACCATCTTTTTGGAGAATCAAAAGACATTTAGCTTCCTCTCCAAAAAATGGTTAAAAAAGAAACAGTGGAATGCTGATGAATCTTTACTCACCAGAGGAGATCACAACTAAGATGTTAATTTAATCTCCAAAACTTTTTTCTAAGATGTTAATTGCTCCAACTAAGATGTTAATTCAAGTTAATTTACATTCTTTCCACACCTACAGAAGGGTTCCGTCTCCAACTAAATGCTAATTACTCCTTTCCACCCTTATAAAAGGGTTCAGTGACGTCACTGATGTTAATTCAAGGAAAGACTTTCGAGATGTTAATTCACAAAAGGGTTCCGGTTCCAATTATTAGAGATGTTAATTCGAGAAAAGACTTCAACCTATAGTTCGAAAGGGTTCTTAAAAGTGTGACGATACGATTCAATAGAAGCCCATAGTATTGACTTTTACTGGTATGGAATGAACTTATAAGAATGTATATAACCTAGCCCTATGAACTTACAAGAATGTATATAACCTAGCCCTATTTGGGTAAGTGAACTTTATAACCTAGTCCTATGAACTTACAAGAATGTATATGACCTAGCCCTATTCTGGTCCGTGAGCTTTCTAGCCCTATTTTGGTCCCTATTCTGGTCAGTGAACTTTCTAGCCCTGTTCTGGTCAGTGAACTTTCTAGCCCTGTTCTGGTCAGTGAACTTATGAACTTACAATAATGTATATAATTCTAGCCCTATTCTAGTTAGTGAACTTAATGAACTTACAATAATGTATATAACCTAGCCCTATTCTGGTCAGTGAACTTAATGAACTTACAATAATGTACATAACCTAGCCCTAGTCTAGTTGGTGTAGCACAATGAAGTTACAAGTCCCTATTCTAGTCTTAGCACAGTATGGAATGAACTTATAATCATGAAATCGACTAATTCAACATTAATTCAACAATTAACAGATGATAGATACTAATTGTAGAGACGATTAATGTCAAAATAAAAGTGAATGAAAATTATTTATTATTATTATTATTATTATTTTAGTTCAAAGGGATTGATATTTTGTTTAAAATAATTTAAAACTAAATCTTACTATTTTTTTTTTATTTTTTTTTAACTGCGCTATCCCAACCGGGAGCATCTAATCCGTGTATCCAAACGGAATCCTCTAATCGTCAAAACTTAAGTAGGAAGTCTAAGACTGAGCACAACTCAAATCTTACTTCTCCATCTCAATTCCAACTTACCGATCAGTGCCTATTTCTCTGTTGATTCGGTAAGCGATTAGGGTTTCTTAAATTCTTACGGTGTTGAAATTCGACCTGCGAGATCGAGATTTTGTCTCCGATGGTGAGTTTCTTGTTTGGAAGTCCGATCGTCGTGTTAGGTGTTGAATTCTTTTCGTGTAATTTTGGACTGATAAGTGAAATAGAGGAAGTCTCGTGGCGTTGAAACTGGTGTTGTTATATATGCTCTGTTATCCAATTGATTTGCTGTGGTTCGATATTATCAGTCGAAGAAATGTTAGGTTTAGAAGTAATGGCCGGTTATTCTAATGTATGTGGTTATCAATATTTTCTTTCTGCAATTGTGAAGTGATGAAATCATTCTTAGTAAATCTTAGCTTTGGATACGTAGACTTTCTTCTTTAAATCTTCGTTTTTAAGTGGTTTGCTGTATAGATTTAATTGTTCTCATGTTTCCATGGTCTGATCTTTGCTTTTCTTGGAGTTCGTTTGAACGCATAGATGTATTAATATTTTCTTTCTGATCATCCGAATTATGCGTCCAATTGCTAAAAAATTTCATTGCTGTGAAATTGTTAGCGTACAATGTGTTGAATTGTCTTGAGTTTTCTTGATCTGAGTGTTCATTGCTCCTTGGAATTATTTATACGAAATGCTTGCAGAACTTGAAGGCTATGCCGACTTGATGTTGCATTTCATACCAAGTGCTATGAGTTTTGAACTTCTTCATTCTTCCCTCGCATTCAATCATTTCTTTGAATCATTTCTGCATCTGTTAGCATTTCATACAATTGTTTTACAGGAAGGACAGGACGAGATAGCGATAATTTCTGCATCTGGTGCAATGAAGCCGCACGGATCATCTTTGAACCCGTATGCAACATCCTACATTCCAATCTCCAAGAGAGAGGCTAACAAAGCTTTTATAGCAGAAAGCTCTTCCAGGGAAAATATTGGGGCTAACCTTCCGGGAAATTCTGAACAGAAAATGTGTGGTTTAAATTTGCGCAATGGTAAAAAGGCACCTGATGATGCAGTTGCTTCTGCTGTGAAGAATCACCCTTTTCATGGATCATTGTCAAAAGACAATAGTGAATTCGCTGAAATGGAGACGTTTCATACAGAAGTTAATATGGAACTGGAATTGCTTCAAATCTGTTTCCCTGGACTATCTGAACAGTCCCTTACTGATGTCTATTTTGCAAATAACGCTGACTTGGATGCTGCTATGGACATGCTGAACCAACTTGAGGTTTTCTCTGTCTGCCCTTTTTATCTTAGACTGCTGTTTCACTCGACTGTTGTTACCGTACAAACTTGGTTGACGAACATTGTTTATGCTTGTGATTTGCATTATTAGTATCACGTATGATGTATGATGATCTTATGCATGTTGTGAATGGTATCTATGTTTAACTAACTCTTTTGTTGGTTTAATTTGATATTTAGAACAAACATCCATCTGATTTTGAATACGACCCTGAAAGTCTCCCGGACTCTTTGGACATCGGTGATATCTCGGAATCCGGGTTTGCAGCTGCTGATCAACTTTCTTCCAGAATGAAGAATGTAGCCAGTGGCGCAAGTACTTCAACCAGATTCTAGGAGTGCCTGTTAGTTTTGAGAAGTGGTTTTCTGTTTCCTTTCCTGGTTTTCCTTAGATTACTTTAGGATAAGGCATCCTCTCTGGTTATAGGATTGTATAGTGTTCCGAGTTCCGAGTTCCTTGTACTTACATGAACTCGTTTGCAACGTCGTCGGTGTCTTCGGTTTGACCGATCAAAAAGATCGAAATAGGGCAAGCTTTGCTTATTGATATTCCCTTCTTCACCTCTTTTGTGTTGTAGGGTGGTGCCTACAACTTCTTATCTCGACTATTTTCATTCACAGATGTAGATATTGTTCTCTTCTGGACTTCTCCTCGAAGTTTTAAAAGAAGTTTCCATACCTTTGTAAGAAATTATCACACTCTTGTAAGGAATGTTCAACAACGAGTGATCTCACAGTCTATCTTCCTTAGGAGCCTAGTGTCATCACTGGCATATTGCCCGAACTTGCTTTGATATCATTTGTTATTATTTGTAACAGCTCAAGCCTACTGCAAGCAGATATTCTCTTCTTTGGAGAATAAGACATTTTTAAATTTTAAGAATCTATCGAAGGAATTATATCAAACATTTCACTTAAACATTTCACTTATGTATAAGACTTTTAAGGTTAAACTTAACTAAGAGAAGAACGGAGTCAAGAGCGGAGTGAAACTTAAAAACTTAAAACTAAACTACAAATGATATCAAAAACTTAAAATATACTGTTATATATTAACTTTTACGACAATTAATTGGAAAGTTGAGAAGCAAGTTGAGGAAGCGTAACCCTAACCCTATTATGGAAGGGGGATAAAATAATTAAGAAAAGGAAAAAAAAAAAAAAAAAAAATCTAAACGAGAATTTGAAATTCACCGCGAGTTTCGGTTATAAAATCCCAACACTCAGCAAACGCGGTATCCATATAGATCTCCACCTACGTGCATCACAACGATATCGACCCATCAGTTCTTTCTCCATTGTGTACGAATTCTGGATCGTATACATTTTTTTTTTTCTTTTCTTTTTCATAATTCGAAGTTTCTCAGTCCAATTTCATTGAAAAAAACATCGGATCCAGAATCTTGACTTCGTGTTTCCGATCCGCAGAGAAGGATCGATCAAAAAAATTGTCTGTGTTTTGCAATTTCAAGATTTGGCGTATGGTTTATGAGCCAAGAGAGGGTCGGGTACGAGTTGAAGATCATTTAGAAGATCTGGGTATTTCTAGGGATTTTAAGCGATTGGATCTGATTTTTGTTGGAATCGATCGAGAATGGGAGTAGATTATTACAACATATTGAAGGTGAACAGGAACGCCAATGACGACGATCTCAAGAAGGCGTATAGAAGGCTGGCCATGAAATGGCACCCTGATAAAAACCCAAACAGCAAGAAAGAAGCCGAAACCAAGTTCAAGCAGATCTCCGAGGCCTATGAGGCAAGATTTTGCATCTCTTGTTTAATAAATCCCTAAAATGGTTTAATCTTCTTCTTCTTTAGTTTATATTATTCTTTAGGAAAATTTTGTTTTCTTATCATTTGGGCCGTGAGAATGGGAATGTATTAGGGCTTACGTTCATTTTCTTGCTGAAAGAATCTATAGAACTTAGCTTAGATGGCCAACAAACATGGTTGGAAATTTGTGAGGATGAACTTTTTAATGATTTTCTTAAGGTTGGTTTTGTTTTAGGCGGATTAGAGTTGTCTCTTTTCCATTTTCGAACTCTCCAACGCTCCAAATCAGAATTTATGATGCTTTGTGGTTCTGTGTTATTCTGTCTTGAGATTGAAACCAGACTTTTGCCAGATGATTATTTATTTCTGATTCACTTTTTGCCAATGACTAGAAACGAATGTCCAAACTGTTTGTATAATCAGATAAGTTTTATAAAACAGGTGTTGAGTGACCCCCAGAAGAAGGCTATTTATGATCAATATGGTGAAGAAGGGTTGAAAGATATACCACCACCAAGCAGTGGAAGCTTCCCATTTGGAAATGGTAGCGGTGGCGGGTCGAGTGGGTTTAATCCGAGGAATGCAGAGGACATTTTTGCAGAATTTTTTGGGAGCAGCCCTTTTGGGTTTGGTTCATCAGGACCAGGGAAGTCCATGAGGTACCAATCAGAGGGAGGAGTTTTTGGGGGATTTGGTGGAAGTGAAAACCTCTTCGGAACATTTAGTGAAAATGTTACACCAAAGAAACCTCCACCGGTTGAGAGCAAATTGCCCTGCACTCTTGAGGAGCTGTACTCTGGATCAACAAGGAAAATGAAGATTTCAAGAACCGTAGTTGATGCAAACGGGTATGCAATTTTCTTCCCATTTTACCTTATTGCTTTTTATGTGATGTCCCACGTCCATCAGAGTGTGGAGACCTATTCCTAGCAAACGCGTTTTAAAAACCTTGTGAGAAAGCTCGAAAGGAAAGTCCCAAAGAGGACAATATTCTCTAGCGGTGGGCTTGGTCTCTTATAAAGGTATCAGAGCCGGACGTGGGCGATGTGGCCCTAAGGGGTGGATTGTGAAATCCCACACCGATTGGAGAGAGAAACAACATTGATTAAAGAGGGGAACGAGTGTCAGTGAAGATGCTGGACCTTGAAGGGGGTGGATTGTGAGATCCCACCTCGATTGGAGATTAGAGAAGAGGAAGTGGACCTTGAAGGGGGTGGATTGTGAGATCCCACCTCGATTGGAGATTAGAGAAGAGGAAGAAGCATTCTTTGTAGGAGTGTGGAAACTTTTCTCTAGCAAACGCATTTTAAAGAACTTCCTATTACGAAAACAATCGTACCATTTTCTGTTGTTTGGAAGGATGTGATTTTTAACAGTAATTGTAGAGGATGAAAATGTTGGTTTATTTTCCAAAACATTGTTTCCCTTGTGAGGTTTTCAGATGTAGTCATAGTAGTTACAGATTTACACTTTTGGGGTAAAAAGGAGAAGGTTTAAATTGTCAGCATGACTTCTTATAGAATTCTGGAACTGGAGTCTCAATTTTCTGATATCTTTAAATTTTCCATAGCTTGTTCTTCTGTAATGAACTCTGTTCCATCTTGTGTATCAAAATGTTACAGACGACGGGTCCCCGAGACGGAGATATTGACCATCGACGTGAAGCCTGGCTGGAAGAAGGGAACCAAAATCACCTTCCCAGACAAAGGCAATGAACAACCAAACCAGCTGCCTGCAGATCTAGTGTTTGTTATTGATGAGAAGCCCCATGATGTTTTCAAACGAGATGGTAATGATATCATTATGAACCATAAGGTGACACTCGCAGAGGCATTGGGTGGAACCACTGTAAATCTTACCACACTCGATGGTCGTAACCTGTCAATACCCGTAATAGACATCGTTAGCCCGGGCTACGAGCTCGCAATCACCAGAGAGGGGATGCCAATTGTAAGAGAGCCAGGTAATCGGGGCGATTTGAAGATCAAATTCGAGGTAAAGTTCCCAACGAGATTAACCCACGAGCAACGAGCAGGACTCAAACGTGCTTTGGGAGGCTGATGAAGGAAGAGAGCATTGGTGATGTTTAATCAACCAAAGGTGAAAACCAACGGCAAAGGATTGTTGAGACAGTATGCCCTCATAAATTTAGATGTCCACTCTTGTAACTTACCCATATTTGTAAGATGTAACCTTCTGTCATCAATTTCCCTATTGTTCTTTCATTTGTACAAAGAAAAAAACATTTTTCTTTTAAAGATTACAAAAACATTTTGATGCATTTCAAGCAAATACTTCAAATAATATGAATATCCATTGAATAAAAGTACTTCAAAGATCTGTCTTAGACTGTAGTAAATATGTATGAACCCAGAGATTCAGTTTCCATGTGTGTTCTTCCTTCAATAACCTATAAAGGTGGAACTAAAAGGCCTCGGGATCGACCCAAAAGCTTACAGAAAGAGGAGAAGAAGTGAGAAATGCTAAGATTACAACAGAAGTAATAAGACAAAAGCTAAAAAGGGAAAAGGAGACGAAAAGAGAGAAGGAACAAAGAAATTAACTTTACATAAAAACAAAGGAAAAATTCAAAACCCTCTATTATTTGAAGGGTTGGAAGGAGCTGATCGCCCAAAAGCCCCATAAAACTGACCACTACTACTATGACTACCACCTAAATTCCCTGTAGGCTGTATATTGTTGCTGTTGTTGTGGCCTTGCTGAGGACCCCACCACGTCCCTTGTTGACTCACACTTAAGGGCGCTGGGGCCCCTACAGGCTGCAGCAGCTGCTGCTGCTGCTGCTGGTTCACCATGTAGTGAGCCCTCAGCGTCGGCTGATGGAACCCACGCACAGGCAGCTGCTGTGAGGCTGCTGCTTGTGGTTGCCACTCCGGGATGTCGTCGTCGTCATCGTTCCATGGCTGCATAGCTACTGAACTTAAGCTCCTTTCTCCCCAGTTACCAGTGGAGGGGCTCCTTTCTCCCCAGTTACCAGTGGAGGGGCTGTTAGATAGGTTTTGCCCATATTTTTGCACAAGCTCTCGCATTTGCTCGACAGGGCGAGACCCAGATTGGGAAGAAGCTGGGCGGAATGAGGGATGCCTCGGCAGCCCTCGGGTGGTAGTGGGGGTGTTGGTCTGGGAAGAAAACACAGGAGGGTTTGCAGAACCAGAGAAATTAAACTCAGGAAGATCATCATCATCCCGAGCAGTTGAAGGACCGAACCCGGGAGGAACATCGTCATCACCATCTGCATCATCCTCCTCAGGCGGAGGACGAGCACCGGCAGCAGGAAAATAACCATGAGGAATAGTCTGTTTAGGGGAAATATTATTAGCTTTCAAGTTCGATGTCTCCTGCTGTCTTCTAGAACTAAAATGTTGCTTTTTTGAACTGCGTTTGTGGTGTGACGTTGAGTTTGGGGACATAGACGTTAATTGAGTTTTTCTCCATACAACAACGCCTATTAGGCCATTTTCAATTGCATTAAGTGCCTCATTATTTTCCCTTAGAAGGATCCTGCAAATCATATCAAGAATTCTTCCATGTGGGGGGCAAAAGTAAAACTCAACCCCCGAACCAGGCTCCGCTATACCGACTCGCTCATCCGCAACATACGATTCAGCAACCTGCAACATTTTAACATTCAACTATAAAAACTGCAGCAGAATCGCAGAAGCTTTCTGGAAAAGACATTTAAAGGGATAACCAAATCCATTACCTCTCGGAGATTTGCTCGTTCACTTTCGGGACGACCCTCCTTCAAATCCAAATGAAGAACCTGCAAGAAAAATTGAAATCAATAACTCCAACAAAACCCAGAAACGAAGAACAGAACCAACAGCAATAATGTTATTATGATACCCAAAATATGTTATTGCACATACGACCCTCCTAATTCCTCTGTTTTGAAAGCAAATTTAATGAAATAGCGAACAGAAAGTGAAAGATACGTCCGATTGATAACTAAATCGTGTATTGGAATTGCAATGTCTTAATTTTTTCACTCACTAACATTGTTGAACCAATTTTAGTTGATTTTCACATTTATTATGAAAACAAATGCTATACGATGCTTGAACGGTTGACATCGCATAGTTTTTAAAATTTTCATGAAAGATTATCCGAGAGGCAATATGCTTGCGCACAAAAACAATAACAAATTGAGGTAAAACGAATGGAGTTGTTATTTTTGTATACAATCAATCATCCGGGGAAAGAGCAAAAAACCTATTGTTATAACGAGCATGGATGCCAGAAGGTTTAAATGGAAAACACTAAAGAAAATTTTAAAGATTATTATTATTTGATCTTTCATCTTTTGTTGTTTTGGTTCTTTTCTGTCACCGGGGGGAGTGGATTTCAAGTGCATTTCATTTTCCGTACAACAAAAATAATAAACTATAGATACCATAACGGCACGACTCCGAGATAATGGAAGCTCTTGAAGGAACTTCTCAAACGCATCCAATCTGACTCTCCCTTTGATCTCAAGAATGCCAGGCCAATCTTTCGCTGAAGTCCTTTCACCACTGCGCCAAAGCAATGCCATTTTTAAAAAACGCATCAAGAACATCATGAACAGAATTCAACATTCGTGACCAGAAAACCCATGAGATAGCTTTCAGAATTCAGTAGAAATCAACACCAAATAACAAGCCTCCGTCATGGAAACCAACCACAACACACCATATCCTCGTTTACTGAAACAACTATTATCTATCTAACATTCAAAGAAGCAGTACTCCAACTTGGCAAACATTTCACTAAATCAAAAGGAATCCCTAAGATATCAATGGTCAAATGAGAAGGCCCAAAATGCAAAAACATGGAAAGCCTATGGATTCATGCTAATGCTGGGCTGCCAATTGATCAATGTAAGGAGGAGACATGCAATAAATTTCAAGTAACATCATAAAATTCAACAGAAATATATGATTACTTACCTTATGTAGGTACCCACAACTGGAGTCATTGTCGAAATATTATACTGGAGAATGCCATCCCATAGATGTTCCAACTTAAGTGTGCTAGACAGGGATTCAGTCCCAGATTTTGCAGTACTATCACTAGTAGATTTTGCACCGTCATTCCTATCAGATGTTTCAGAACCAGCTTGATTGTCATTAGAATCCACATCAGCTTTACTATGCTTAGATTTCAAATCCACTTGAGCGGCAGAAGATGAGCCAATATCTGCTTTTGTATTAGATTCCTCATTGTTCTTATTTTTGTCTATACTGACATCTGTTGCACCTTTCGTAGAATGAGCTGCAGCCTTCGACCGAGAGCTAGGCTCTGGCTCACCCTTCTCCAAAATAGGCGACAATTTTCCAGCATCTTCAGCTAAAATATCAAAGGGTGGCTCTGTATCAAGGGACTCCATGAACTCATCTAGGGAGACGATTGGAGGCAGTGACTCTGTATCCTTGAGTCCGTCATCAACCATTAGTCCTTGCATCAAATCAGTCCCTTCATTTGATGGAATTGTGAAAGTGTAATTATCCTTGTCAGATGCACCATTTTTCTGACCAGGAATATTCTGTTCGTCCTTAATTGCTTCAGATTCATCAGAAGACCCACCGTCAGTCTCATCCTTATTTCGTTGACTCTGAGAAAATGCAGAAGCCCCAGATGAAACATCTGCAGAGGCATTATCGTACTGTTCAACTTCTACTTGGAACTCACCTTTATGAGTCTTCTTTACCAAACGCCTTATATCAACTTCAGAATCGGGTAAAACTACCATTTGTGCAAGTTCTTCAGCTTTCGCCATTCTCCACTCGGAAAGCTCCTTTGATGCAAGCTCCTCAGCAGTCATCGAGCATAATCTTTCGGGGGTAATTTCCCCACTCATAACCCTTTCCCTCAATTCTGGATTGTTTCTGTCTTTCAGGTTGAACAAAAGGGACCTTCCTTTTTCCTTGTACTTTTTATTAACACCACCAAATAATTTAAATAATTCTTCTTCAATTTTAAGTGCCAAAGCCTCAGGCGTCTGAACTGGTTTTTCTCCCTGGTTTTTATTTGCTACACCAACGTCCATCTTCTGAAGTTCATCAGTTCGCATTTCCTTTTTATCGGTTACCCCTAAATCAGCCTCCAGTACCCAAGAGAGACCATTTTCTTGCAAAAGATCATCTTTAATAAAAAAGTTATCCCCAAAAGAAATGTCTTCATACGACAAAACATTATTCTGTTGAAACACCCGTCCATCATATCTCAACGGCTCTAAATCACTAACATTTACACATAGAGAACTCTTATCTAACATCTTTCCTACATTGTCTTCAAGACCAACAGAATCTAATTTTTCAGAGAACAGTTTCTTGGAGTCATCAGATACATGACCAATAGCTGGACCAGAAAATACAGAATTTTCCTGCTCTGGAACTGCAGACTTTTCAGCCACAGTTAAAGAACTTTTTTCGCCATTAGGTAACTTATCTTGCTGCTGTGTAACCAAGGCTAATGCGGCAGTCAAGGACTCCCTCATCTTTGATCTCACAGATCCTGTCGGCTCACTTTGAATTTTGGAAGTTGGAGCCAATGGAGCAGTCTGGCCTTTGGAAGTAGTGGGACGTTGATGTCGAACTTTAGTTGGATGTGATTCCATTTGCTGTACCTTTCTCTTAATTCCAGCAGGGGAATGCATTGATACAGGAGCTGGGGCATTGTTTGGTATTTGTAAAGGAGGCCTTCTGGCTATTCCAGATGTTTGTTGCAACCATGGACGATGTTCCATGGATGCAACTCGCTTATTGTGCAATGGAAACTGCTGTGAGAGAGGATTAAAAGGCTCAATCGTTGCCTTGCGCTTAGGAAGTGACAGCACCCCTTCGGCAGTTCTCAGCATGCTTCCAGTACCTCCAAATGGATTGCCAGGTAATTGAAATTGTTGCTGTCCAAAATTTCCAGCTTTAACATCAATATGTCCGGTTTGCATGCATGATACCATTCCACTCTGAGCTAGAGATCCACCAGCTATTGATCCCATTAGTTCCATTTGCCTATTAGGTACTAAATATTGATGCAATGAAGAATCATTGGAAGAAACTACAACCCCTCGTTGAGCTTCTGAAAGTGAAGATTCCATTTTGTTTGCTATAGGGTCCAATTGACTACTTTGCATTCCTGGTATTGAATTCTTCAGAAAAAAGATAGTTGACCAGGCTACAGCAGCAGCAGCATCACAAACAATAAATTTGAACTAGTTACGCAAACATCAAATATTGTTGATGCGCTATGCTTTATCACCTTAAGGAAAGAAAACCTCTAGCATCTGCATTTAGAACAAAAATACATCTTTCAGAATCAAAATAATATCAAGAACTGCAGAATTGTATCAGGAATAACGGTACTCCAATAACTTCTATCAGAAACGGGATTGTGGTTTATTGAATCTATAATTCTGCACACTGATAATTTCCAAACCAACAGTTTATCAAACTCCATTTTCCAAAACAAAGTTGGGGCATGCGACTCTGACAATATAGCCTCAAGGCATGACATTAAGGCCATGAGATTGATGATACTGCCTCAGGCACCACTCACGACAACCTCAGAGGCTACTGTTATAAAATAATAAGCATGAGTTTAATGCGGAAGGAGAATGATCAAATCAGCTTGATAGATCCTATAAGAACAAAAGAAATCATATAGATCTTACTACTTTGAAAAGAAGACTGCTACTTCATCCATTAAGATCCCAAATAAACTAAAATTATATGTTGGATCGATAAAACATCACAAAACGTTTATACCACAACAGGGCTTCAGTTTCAGTATATATATAATCCAGGTATGTAATATTTTCTTTTTCTTTTAAAACTATGTAACAAGACCGAGCGAGTTTCCACACAACCGAACGAATACGTGCACGGATATCTAGGGAAGTAATGAACCTTACAGAATAAAAATTTATAGATCAATTCTACCTCACATAAACCCCAAGCCCCTAAAAAAAATTATCCGACACAACCAAATCCCAAAAATTCGATTCCAAAACAAAAATCCACAAAGAAAAAATAAGCAGCAAGAGGACACAAATCCATAAAACTCAAGAACCCCACAATCATCACAACAAAATCAAAACAATCCAGAAACAACCCAGCCAAAAGCATACGAACATCCAAAACCTAAAACCCTAACCGAAAACCTCCCCATAATCCAGATCAAACAAAAAAAAAACTATTCAAAAAAGCAAGAAGCGAACATACATACAAAAATCATCCGATGCAGCACGAACCGCAGAAACCGTAAACGGCGCGACGAACGCAGTAGCAGTGAAAGGTCACCAGATAGAAAGAAAAAAAATCCAGAGAGGAGTGACGATGAAGACGATGAGCTAAGGAGAGTTGAGAGAGGAACGAAAACGGAATCGAGAGAGAGAGATCTGGAAGGGTCGAAACTTTTGAGGGAAGAAAAAGGGAGGGGATTCAAGATACAAACCCTAGGGGATTTCAATTCATTACAGTGAGTGAAAAAATCCAATTTATATGTCCGGTGCATCGTCTTCACCGCCACGTGTCAGCCACATCGAAAGCCGCTATCTTAAAATGGATTCACACGTGTCGCAGATTACGTGTCAGTTTCGGTTCTTGCAAAATTGCCCCCACTATGATAATGACGGGAGAAATTTTTTATTTCACAAAATATAATGATTGGAAATTTGGCCAATTTTTCCAATTAATTTTAACCAACAAAATAAACAAATTTCTAAAAACCCAACAAAATTGCGTAATTTAATGAAATTAAAAATTTAGAGTAAAAATTACGAAAATACTTCTAGATTTCTAGCTATTATAATAAACTATATAAATTTTTCAATAAAACTACTAATATATATATATATATATATATATATATATATATATATAATATTTATTAAATCAATTTAAGCTTCTAAATAAATAAAGTTAGCATAAAATTATGGATCGAAAAAATTTTAAATTTTGATTAGATAATTTATTGTTTATCATAGTTTTTCTTTAATATTATCTCTTTATTGGATTTATTTCAGTATTTTCAAATGACAAAATTTAGTGTATTTTCTATTAATTTATCTATTTAAGTAAATTACTATTCCAACTTTAAGAAACATAAAATACATTTTAAATTACAAGAATATATAATAAGAAGGTTGTAAACAAAATATTTAACTTTTAACTTCATTCTTGGATAGTGCATTTTTTAATTATGTATCTAATATAGATCTTTGATATATGCGAACGCTTACGAATTAATTGATCTATTAAACTTTTAACTTTGTTTGGTAAAACAATAATTTAAAAAATCGAATTAACAACCAGGTTATCGACGACACAAAACATATAATTGAAGAATATGGTTGAACCTAACAAATGTATTTATAGACAAATTAAGTCACTCTCGAACGTAACAGACACGAACAAACCTTACTAAATTACACAAATCTAAAGTATGAGTCAGTATCCAATGAAGAATAAGAGAGAGGGTAGTCTAAAGAGACTCCCAGCCATGTTTATTCATTTAGGTTTTTGGTACAAAAATGTAAGGCTAAAAGGAAGCAGCCCCATTGCTACAATTACTGAAGAGTAACGAAAGCTAAAGTCACCAATCAATTAACATTGCCATCCAAATGAGCTTTTTGGATTCACAAAAACAATGTATTTCAAGCTATGGGAATATTAATGTACACAAAATATCACAGACACAGATATCTGGAAGAACCAGTTACCAGAGAGCGCAGAGGAGGTGGGGTTCCTCCAAGTCATTGAGATAAAAAAGGATGATGTAGATTATCCTTTTGGCAAGAATGTGATCAATCTTGTTCTTCAAATAGTGATAGAACCGATCGAGACGACGTTAATGTCGCTACGCATTTGAACTGCAAAAAGATGCATCGGATAAGGAACGTAAGTTTAAATTTTGGATTATGTCTATTATGGAACGTTAATAAGACATTGTCATTGAATGAGTATACTAATGTTCCTAACGTGTAAGCAAACTAAGTAGAAGCTTAATCCAAATCGAAACGAACTAAGTAGAAGCCTAATCCAAATCGATATTTACAAAAGTATGGTCATAACAAGTAAGAGAAGCCTAATCTCAATCGAAACTTCTAAAAGTATGGTAATAACAAGTAAGCGAACTAAATAGAAGCCTAATCCCAATCGAAACTTCTAAACGTATGGTAATAACAAGTAAGCGAACTAAATAGAAGCCTAATCCCAATCGAAACTTCTAAATGTACAGTAATAACAAGTAAGCGAACTAAATAGAAGCCTAATCCCAATCGAAACTTTTAAATGTACGGTAATAACAAGTAAGCGAACTAAATAGAAGCTTAATCCCAATCAAAACTTATGGAAAAAAAATATCAATTTTACCGTTGAATTGCACAATTTAAAATAGTTTATCAAAATAATTTCCAAAAAAAAAAAGCTGAGCAGAAACATCATGCTATCAGCCAGAGTATTCATTATGATCCAACGGTCTCAAAACAGAACAAAAATAGAGATTTTTTTGTTATTGTTATTACCTTTGGTTGTCTATACTTCTGACGTATGGCATTTAAGGGGGAAGCACTGGCGTTAAGTTGCAAGTCTTGGAGGGCAAGCACAACAGTCTTCAGCTCAGAAGCGTTGTAACATGTATAGTGCTCCAGAGTTGGATTCTGTAAGAAATACACAACAAAATCTGAGACAAAATTATTCTTAATAAATTATAGATATCACAAGAGTGAAGCACAGACCCAGGGATGATCCGATTGGTCGAGTGTCCATCTTGCAAGAAAAACGGCGGATGCGGCGATCAGTGAAGGAAGGAACTTTAGGAAGCTGTATTCAACAAGAGTCAACTCAGCTAAATAATTGGCCAAAAACTCAAGTTCAATGCAAGGAACCTGATTGCAAAATAGTTAAAAATGTCACCATTAGCTATCGTTTTTGATATAAAGAAATGATAATGATATTAGGATAGAGTATACCTTGTAAGAAGCATGAGCCGATTGTATGAATCTCCTGTAAATTTGAAATATCCAATTTAGTTTAGATGTCAATATGCCAATTTAAAGCATCCAAGAATGGTGACAATATAATACCTTAGAAATGTCTTTGTAGTGGGAACAGATAGCCGAAAGTGCAGTAAGTTCAAAACTTTACTCTCCATTTCTACCACCTGTTAACAAACACTTCAATCGTGAATATTCGACTGTTTTGGTCCGTTGGATCAAAAATGATACAACAACGTTCAACTATGTCTCTTCTAGGAATATGAATAATTCTCCTATTCAAATTGACTCTGTAGTTTCTATTAATCCTGGGAGTTTCCGGGTTTTGGGTTTGAAAACATCTTCCTAGGAGACGCGTTTTAAAAACTTTGAGGGAAAACCTGAGAGAGAAAGCCCAAAGAGGACTATATCTGCAAGCGGTGGGATTGGGGTGTTACATATACTAAATCCTTATTCTATACTCACAGGTCCCTCGTGGTAAGACAGACATTCTTTCACTCGTTTGATGATGCAAACGAGCAGATGTATATCAAACATTCTTCCCATATAATTTTTTCCCTTAACATCATGAGTGAAGGGTTGTCACAAGTTTACAAGAGGACATGATCCATCTAACTAGGTTGCTCAAATTATGATTAAGAACAACAGATACTAAATGCACGAATAATTTTGAAATGGTTCCGTTTAAAATCACTCTAAAGCACACATCTAATCATTTAAAATCAGTTTTGATGATGTCAAGCATAGTTAAAGTACAAACTAACCAAGCAGCAAAATGTGTACCTCTCTTTTTGTGTAAGTATTATCTGTAATGAAGCAGAAATCTTCCACTCCTGGAGCACAGATCTCCTCATATTTTCTTCAAGTGAAAGGAAACCAACCAGCTCAATAAGTACAATGGTAAAAATGAAAATTTTTAAATTTTGAAAGTTAACAATTGTCAAATTTGTTGCCTTCAATTTTCATTATTCTACATGTATCTAAACAATGAGGGAAAATATACTACATCCTTACTATTTAGCCTATGTTTATAAATAATGGTTCCCTCTGACAAAGCTTCTACATGAGTTAATTTCTCTAGTGGATATTTGTACGAAAGGTCTGATCAAAACTTACGATGCAATTAGCATGCTTGCAACACCGAGAAGCTGGAGACGCTTTCTTTCAATACAATTTCGAGAGAGAAACCGATCAATAACATTCACAGTGAGGTAGAGTGTATCTGGAACCAGCTTGTATTCGTCAGAAACCTGAAAAAAGAGTTGATCATCAACAAAATTGACATTGACAAAATATTTTTGTTTAACTATTCCAAGCACATTGGTATTTACAGCACAAGTATAGACGAGTATGCCATGTAATGGTCAGAAAACTAATAGTAAGCATTTCATTAAAAATAAAACTAAACTAAAAAAAATGAATTCAAAGCGTTCTATTATCCCATGTAAAGGATTTTTGTCAACTTCGTGTCTTTATGCAAGTTCATCACTATAACATATCAATTTGGTCAAATTAAAGCTGCAACAGTGATGAAACGGACCTCTATAAGCCAATCAACCAGTATTCCTCGCATGTCTGCAGTGATATCTTGCTGCAACTGTTCCATATAGGTAGTTGAGGCCCTTTGATCAAGCTGAAAATAGTAGAAAAAATTCAGCTAAAAGCGTCAATCAGTCATTTTTATATAAACTGCAATCATCTAAAGTGTTTCTTTCAAAGAACCAATTCAGCTGCTTCCTAATAATTTCAGAAGTTTCATATTTCCCTTTACACTTTAGAAAATCTACTTTCAGGTGAAAGAGACAATACAAAGCAGAATGTCACCGTCTCCAGATCCTAAGTTGGCTTGGCTCGCTCAGTGTTGAGTGAGTACTGCACAATCGTCAAATTCGCTGCCAAGAAAAGTGCAATTGTGACATGGGCATCCTCTCGTCTATATTTTTTTTTTACTAATGGACGACCCTATAGTCAGAAGTTTCTTATTTCCCTTTTACTAATTATGACCGATGGCCTTAGATGAATGCAGCATCTGTATTAACTATGTCAATGTAACAATGGCCAATAGTGAACGGCAAGTCCTTAATACAAACCTCCGTCACACGTATTCTGTCATATATGTCTGGAGCATATATGCTGCATGATTGAAGACATTTGGTGTTTGAATCAATGTCTATAACACCTGTATCACTTGATGCTGCCGATTGTTCAGATGCCATATATTTTTCTGCAAAATTTTACAATGGTATCACTGTCTCTCCTTGCTAATTCAAGGCCGCAATGCTTATATGCTACGTTAATATGATGTTCAACTGCCACTGACATTATTTACATAATGCTATCAATAGAATTGATGATTAACAGTTCACTTCATGAAGGACACATTTCCATTAAATTTTTGTATGATGTTCAATTTTCCTACAAAACTAGAACATTCTGCGAGCTAATTAATTGTGCTCTACCACAAACATTGCAGATACAGTTCTTGCAGCAGACTGAGCATCAAATTGTAGGTCAATTCTTTTTCCAAAAGAAGGAAAAAAGAAGTTTAGAATTAATCATCCATTCTTCAAAGTTCAAACCATAGTGCATAAAGACAACAAATACAAAGTCACTGTAATTTTAGAGAAGTTGCATACCATTCGGCTGAGGGATAGATTCTTCTGAAGATACAGAGAGAACCATATCTAAAACTCCACATTCTCCGCTGGTGTGACAAAGAGTTTCTCTTAAAGAGACCTCTCGCGATTCTACCACCCTTATTTTAGATAAGTCCTCAGCTAATCTTGTGTTTTCATCTTCTTCTGCTCCTAGAATTTCTACAGGAGCATTTAAAGGCGCATTTGCCTTAGCTTTAGCAGAAATTCTTCTAGTTGGTTTGTCACCCTGTCAAACCGTGGTCATTAGCAGTTAAGAATTGCCTATATCGACAGCGCCAGCATGAGTCACATCAACATTTCACAAAGAAACAACAAAACATAAGTCAAAGATTCAAGTTCACCTGAATATTAGAAGCATTTCTGCAATTCTTATCAGAACCTTTGGTGGAAATGTTAGTCACATCCTTGAGCACTGCTCTTCTTTTATTAGGAAGGCCACTGGAAGAAATTGAACAAATAGAACAAATATTAATATCATCAGATGCCACTCTTTTTGAGTTAGCTCGTACAATATGCTTCTGAACTCCAGAAGATTTTGAGGAGCATGGAACGTCTCCTGATTCGCTTAATTCTTTTGCCCGTGCTCTCGTGATTCTACCAGAGCGATCTTCAACTTGAAAATTAACGTTTACGATACTCATTTCTACTGCCTTGAAGACCAGCGGTTCATTACAGAAGATCAAAAATCATTTTCCTTGAAGCTGCATAGCCAACATAAAATAAACGGGTAAGAACGATCGCTAAGTGATGACACTTCTAGAGAAAATTTTCAATAACGTGCATAACTGCTATGACACTCGATCCGTGATTTATTCTATGGCTAAGTGATGAAGCTGTTACAGTGCAAATAAAAGGCAAACGAAAGATCGTTTCGAGTACCTTCTACATTTTCAAACAAGCTTACGAACATAGATAATAACTATCATAAACATTAGACATCACGACAGCCCGAGGTGCAAACCTTATATGTTTATTTTTATCCTGCACCGTACAAAACTTCCTATCTCTCCTCTCCCTACCCCCACCCACCCAATACAAATCCTCTCGCCATCGCCGCCCATGAAACAGGGAAGAAGAAAACACTCTCGCTTCCAAAAACTTGATAAATCAAATTTCCGGCACCAAAACGAAGAACATGGACGCAACAACAAGAAATCAAGAAGTAAGCTCAAGAATCCGCATGATTTAAACGGAAAGACAAAGGCCAGATCATTAAACGTAAGCTAGATTTCTCAATACACTTAAATAAAACGAAAATCGGCGTTGTGGATCCAGGCCATGCACAAAAACCAAGTAAATCGAAACGTCCACAATAATCATCCTTCATCATAGTTTCGAAACCGCTAAAACATCCAAACAAACGTTTAAACACACAAAATAAATACTCGTAAAATTCAGAGAAAGAGATCAAAACAATCTCAATACAAAGCTTGAGCTTACAGGCTGACAAGAGCTCCACGTCCTCCAATGGCGGTCTACAGAGCTCTCAGCAGAATTACAGAGAAAGAGCGGGAGAAGCTGAGCTTTGGACAGAGAGAGAGAACCATTGCGAAATGAGAGAGATAAATATAGAGTGGAGAGCGTCAAAGGAGCGTGAGCGGGAGACGAAGGTACAGTTTGAACTTCCATTTTAAAAAAATATATATTTAAAATAATAAATGCAATAATTTTATATTATTAAAATATTTTATTTAAATATATCCTCGCGCTATTTTATTTTCCGTTTCCCTTGACTTCCAGAATGTTGCTTGCCAGTTCCATTTTCCTTTTATTTATTTATTTATTTATTAATATTTAAGCTCTTTTTTACAACTTTATTTACTTTTTTATACCAAATTTTAAATTTTTTAACAAATAATTATTTTAATTTTGCTATTTTCAGAAGAAAAAATAATAGAAAATTATGGTAATTTTTTAAAAATAAAAAACAAAATCTTTCTTATTTTATTTTTTAAAAGTAAGCTTATAAATGCTGCTTATATTTATAAAAAAAATTATATCTCTTTTAATCTCATTATAAAATAAGGTAAGCTAATTAAAATATATATAACTAAATTTAGATACTTGAAGTAAATAAATTAAATGACAAAAATTTAAATTTAATATAAAATTGTAAGATTATATCAATTTGAATAAACATTAACAAAGTTATTTAAATAATTAATTTGTGATAAATTAAATAATTTTTCGTTCAAACTTTATTTTATTAAACCTTCAGTATTTTTTCTAATAATTTTATTTAATTTTTATAAATAGATTCAATTGGAATATTTTTTATCCATGATAAATTTTAAATTTATGAAATAAAAACAAAATTGGGCTTGTTGATAAAATTTAATTATTTGTATAAAACTATTTAATAAAATAAGAGGGAAAATAGTAAAAATGAGTGATTATTTACAATTATAATAAATATTAAAGGAAACAAAAATAATGTTTGGTCTGGATTTCACAATCCACCTTTCTTGGGGGCTCAACGTCCTATTTTGGCACACCGCTCAGTGTCGATACCATTTGTGACAGCTTAAGTCCACCGCTAGCAGATATTGTTCGCTTCAGCCAATTATATATCAACATTAGTCTCACAGTTTTGAAACGTGTCTACTAGGGTGTAACGACCCAGATCCACCGCTAGCAAATATTGTCTTATTTGGGCTTTCCCTTTCGAGTTTCCCCTTAAGGTTTTAAAATGCGTCTACTAGGGGAAGGTTTCCACACCATTATAAATGGTGGGTTGTTCCAAACGTGGGACATCACAATCCACCCCCCTTTAGAGCCAATGTCCTCGTTGGCACTCTTTCCTTCCTCCAATCGATGTGGGACCACCCCCAAATCTACCCCCTTTGAGGCCCAACTTTCTTACTAGCATGCTGCCTCGTGTCTACTCCCCTTCGGGGAACAGCGAGAAGGCTGACACGTTGTCCGGTCTCTGACTCTGATACCATTTGTAACGATCCAGATCCACCGCTAGCAAATATTGTCCTCTTTGAGCTTTCCTTTTGGGCTTCCCCTCAAGGCTCTAAAAAGTGTCTGCTAGGGGAAGGTTTCCACACCCGTATAAATAGTCGTTTATTCTCATTTCCAACCTGTGGGACATCACATAGATAGAGATTTCCACGACATTATAAAAAATGTTTTGTTTCTGTTTCGAATGAGATATAAGACACTGAGTAATACCTTACATATAAAAATCAATAATTTAAGGTTTAGAGATATAATAAAGTCACATTAAGTGACAATTCTATGTCAATATTAAATTTGTACCTTGGGTTAAACTTTAATATATAATGAATTTCGAAGAAATACGATATTAAAGTTATATTATTTTTATCAAATTTAATTAAAAAGCTTTAACTTAATCCATAAAAAAAACCTTGTTCTTACTCCGAAATTCGAAGCAAGGTATGCGCCGAATGAGTTTCCGATCACGTTGCTCTTTGGACCGGACTGGAATCGTGAGAGTTCGAGGCTGTTGAAAGCTGTTTTCGATCATTTCGAATCGTCTCTCATGTTCTTGTACTCGCAAGTTCGAGCCTGTTGGATTTTATTCTGTTCCTACGAGACATTGTTATCTGCCTCATCAACGTGATTGCGAAGTGGAGGGAGTTTGAAGGTTATATGCTTTGTAAGATGCATAAGTTTGAAGAATTTTACACGATTTGTCGAGGAATTGTTTCTCAATATCTTGCTTTCTGCAGATTGCACGATGAATTCCATCTGAAATTGTTTCTCGAGGAATTGTCTTCTACAATTGTTTTTTGATTTGTCGAGGATTTGTCGAGGAATTGTTTCTCAATATTTGTCGAGGAATTGTTACCTGATATGTATAATCAAAATGCCGAATCTCTCCGTGCTAGAAGAACATCTATTGTTCGTAAAGCTGTGGCAATGTCTGAAATGTTGAAGGTCTGTATAAACCCTAGAGTGCTTGTCAAACGCAGAATTCCATCTGAAAATGCTGTATTTAGTGCAAATAGATCGATAATTGATGTCAAGAAGAAATCCAATCCCTGAATGTTTGAATCCATATACCTAAATTTTTCTCTGTTCATTATCCGAGCACAAGATGACTTGAGCTACATAATTTTTCCACAGGAATCTCTGGAGAAACTCCAACAAATGGATCAGCTTAGAGGATTATTTGTAATTGAACGAAGAGCTTTCAAGAATTCAGATGAAATTTGAATGTGGAACAGAACGTAATTTCGCTCGAGTTGTCAAAGGAAGAACAAGTAGACGGTTGGCGATCGACTTTTGAGCCGTTCAAGAACAACACTGTAATCCAAATCCTCAACTCTGATTTTCGCATTTCATTTTGCTAAATCTCTTTTGTTTCTCATATCTGTAATCCGAATCATAAACCATTTGCTGAATTTCAACTATGAAGTCAGATCATGGGACCAAAATTGGCTAGGCAGAGAGAAAAACAAGGATGGAAGTGTTGAATTATTCAAGCACATGACAAATGTGAGTGTTGCTGAAAAGCAAGGTTTTTCAACAGAATGATGATGAAACCCACAATTGTTGGGAACTGCTTTTGCAACCGAACTCTGTTGAATTGCATCATTGTCCATTAGCAATGTCAAGGGGAGCTTTGTCAATTTGCGCGCTCTCTGATTCGATCGGAGTATTCAATTGATTCCTTAACTTTGCTCGTGCACAATGTTAACGATCTTTGGATGAACTAATGCGAATAAGTGCAAGCCTCCATGCTCGAGAACACTCTGTGCTGACTACGCTCAGAGACACGAAAGCACATGTAATACTTCAGTTTGCTTGTTATAGTTACCACGTGTTTAATAGATTTCTGAATTTACTTGTTATAGTTACCACGTGTTTAATAGATTTCTGAATTTACGCGTAAACGGCCTCTTTGAATCGTTTTTCTATGGTTCCTTGTAAGATCATCTCCTTTTTCAAGTTCTTTGCAACTAATTTGCTTGGGTCTGAAGTACAATTTCCCAACTTTTTAGAAGGGTTTAGATTCTAAGTTCGATTGTGTTAGTTAATTATTAGCTTTAGTAATCTTCAATCGAGTCATGCTTTGCCTTTTGATTATAATTACAAATTTTTTTTTCTCGAACTATTGTTCGCTCTTATCCTTTTGGATTAAATATCATACCACCTCAAAGTGGGGATTTCGAATCTGAAACATAATGTTGTATTAAACATCTCGTGACAGAGGAAATGAGCGTATGTGAACTCTGTGAACAATTTGGTGGTGATCAATCATAGAAACTCAATGGTTAAACGCTATTTACTTGGGTGATCTTTTAGAATTTTTTTTTAGAACATATGCGAGTAACAACAAAACAAAACATGTTGGAAGGACCCGTGACATGCGAATGATTCGAATCCGGGCATGGGGTCGTTATCCGTCTACTCATATTCTCTATCTATTTTAAAAATTTTATGGATATATTTTTAAAATATTATTAATCTTAAAAAGTATTTTTTAATTTTTAATTTTTAAAGATGAAGGATATTTTTGAAGTTCATTTTAATACATTCAAAGTTTAAATATATTTGTTAAATAAAATTTTAATGTTTTCCTTCAAAATTATAATATTTTTTATTTAAAAAAAAATAAAAGTATTAATGAAACTATAATATTTTTTTTTATTAATTTAAACTATTTTAAATACAAATAGCCAAAAATCAAACACTAAATTTTCTGAAAGTTGGATAATTGGATTGATCTCGATTTCTTTTCCAAGTGGAAGGAGCTGCTCTCATCGTTCAACACTTAGCATCATTGATATTTCTCTGAACAATTCCTTTCTCCATGTGATTTTGATGAGCTCGACGCCGGTTCAATTTTTGGTTCTCGCGCAACAAAATTGTTGACGGCGAGCTACAAACCAACAAACTCACTGAATTTCTCATTGTTTAATCAGAATCCGATGAAGTTAAGAAACTGAATCCCTCACCGGCGCCGGCGTCGGAAAGTTTCTCAAGATGCTTTTCTCTGCTCTTTATCTCGAGAAAAGAGCCTGATTCTTTCAGTTTCCTCTCTCTTCTGATTCTTTTTGCCTTTTTGTTTTTCTGTATGTTTCTTTCCAAAAACCGAGTTTCCTGTCTTTTGTTTTTCTCTACACTCTTGCTCTTTATGCAGAGTGAAATGGATGCTTTCGTGAAGAGGCATTGCTTGTGGTTCTGTCTCTAATGGCTCGTCAGGGCGCCGATTCCAATGCTGGCTACTGCAGCAATGGTGAGGAGGAGAAGAGTACGAGACAGGTTCAACAGCTAGGTAATGCGATCTTCCATGATTTTCTTGTCATCAGGACCAAAGATGCCTCTGAACTTTTGTCAGCGAAGACGCCGGATGTAAGTTTGTCAGCGGCATCGACGCCGCCGTTGGCCTTGGCTTCTTCTAGCTGTGGCCGTGAACTCCTCTCCTCCGCCTCCGATCTTGCTTCTGAGCTGTTTGTTAACAATCGCCGTCTTGAATTTGCTTTTTTCTAGGTTATTTAGTGTGTCCTGGTTTCTGTTTGAATGATTTTGTTGAATTGCTTCTTCTTTTGGCTTGAATGACTCCGAAATTTGTTGATTTTCCTTTTGTTTTGATGAATATCCCGATCATTATCGTCTTCTCGATGCTTATCCAATCCTCATTGAGGATGTTTGTTCATTTTTGGTTGAATTTTTGAGTAGGCAGCTTTTGATTATAAAATATTGATTTTCATGTGTGAACTCATCTTTTCTGTTTAAAATTGACTTTCGTGGTTTTATTAAATTTTTCTTCCTGCAAACGTAGAATTTCTGTCTGCAATCCTCTTTCCCTTTGCTCTTTATGTCACTGTAAAGTGTAATGGATTGGTTTCTGTGAGGTCACCATTGTTTACAAGCTTTCTGAAATACCTCTTTTTCGTTCATTCTTCTCAACACTAAGTGCTATTCTGAGATGGAAACTACAGTTAATTTTCCAGAATCTTCCTTTCTCCATTGTTAATTTCTCCCTACTCAGGCCAGAAATTTCATTCAGCTTGAACATTTCTCCATGAACAGAACAAAGTGACGCGCATGCTTTATTTTGATTTCATCTTTCAAGCTTGTACTCAACTTATTGATATATTTGATCTTGAATCCTTTCTGTGATTATTTGCTTACTTGATTCTCATATGACGTAAGATTTACTCTGTTCCTCTCTTCGTGATCGATAGAAAATCAGGTGGGAGATTATCTTGAAGGAGTTCCATTCTACAGTCCGAGGAATGAAATTTCTGGACCTGAAAATAGAAACCGAATAGCAGGGATCAAACGAAGTAATCCAGATTCTGCTTTCATGGAGTCATATAGAAACCAAATTCCTCATGTAAGCCTCTGATTCTCATGTAAACTTTCATGGAAGTGAAAAGCACTTATAATTTTGTTTAAACTTCATCAGATTCTACAAAACGGAGCTGGTGGAGATCGACCAAGATACAACGATAATGATGCGGTTTACAGTATGCAGCCACCAAGAATTGCTTCTTCTTCACTCACACAACTCTCTCCTGGCACTAGATCTAATCCTAGCGTTTCCAAATGGGAGAGGCCTATTCCGTTGAACATGAGTTTTGCACCAAATTCTCCACTTGGGAGTCAGTATGTGCCGCGTGTTCATCAAGTAGCTTCCAATTCTTCCAGAGATTTTAATGTTTCTCCTTCCAGTATTTCTCAGTCTGCTGCTGATGAAGGATCTAGAACTGGGATGAAAACCCCTGGACTTCTAAGTAGCTTTAATGGCGGACACGATGGGATGCACTCATATAAGATGTTGCTAGGTTGTGACAAGCAGAAAACCAAGACTGAAGGTTTAGCATACAAATCTTCGAACCCTCCAAGGTAAATTCCAGACCACATCATTGAAAATTGTGTTTGTTCTTAGCATCATTTTCATCTTTCTTTTAAGTAAATTTGAGTTCTTAACAAATTTTCAAAAACTAAAATATGTTTCTGAATACTAGTTTCGGTGTGTATGTATATGACCTTGGAACGTTGAAAAATGTCTAATAGATTTCTGAATTTTCAATTTTTGTGTTTGGTCGTCTCGATCTTTAAAATGTGAGTAATAGATTCTTAAACTCTTATTTCATGCTATTAAGTTTTTAAATTTTATTACACACTTTTGAAATCTATGTATCTACCGAACATAAAATTGAATTTTTAGGTTCTATTAGACATAAAATGATCAAATTTTGTATACGTTGTATAGATCCATTAGATTAAAAAATTGAAAGTTTAAGGGTCTATTCGATACAAAATGGAGTCTAAGAGTGGTTGCTTGTTAAACAATCTATTGTGGCAGTCAGCAGGGTGTTGATTCTAACAACAGACAGATGACTATTTTCTATGGTGGTCAAGCTCATGTTTTTGACGATGTCCATCCAAACAAGGTAGTTTTCTTATCTCGCAATGGCTTCTTGGTTCAAAAGTATTCTTTATACTATTTTTCGTGTTTGCTCGAACTTTTGAACGGATAAGCTTACCGTGCATGCTTCATAAACACTCGTCGACTTTGGCTATGATAAAATTTTGAATCAAATGAGCAAGTGGCAACATACATTAGTGAAATAATCATTTAATTACAAGTCAAGAAGCATGTATATGTTCGAGGATCGTTGGGAAGGAGTCCCACATTGGCTATTTCCGCTCATGGGTTTATAAGTAAGGAATAGATCTTCATTGATATGAGACCTTTTGAGGCCCAAAACAAATCCATGAGAGCTTATGCTCAAAGTGGATAATATCATACCATTGTGGAGAGTCGTGATTCCTAACCGTATAAATTTTGTTCCACATCTTTGTTAGAGAAAACTTTTCGTTTTAGAGTATATATCCATCTCGAGCACCCGACCAAGCTTTATAAGGAAGAATCATGTATGCATATTTAATCACTTGAATGTAAGATGACTTTACTCATGGAGAAATTCTTTTTTTTTTTTTCTGTTAATTGTCCATTAATCTTGGTGGTTGCTGCTGCATATTTTTCAGGCTGATATTATAATGGCCTTAGCAGGATCAAATGGGGGATCTTGGTCAACAACCTTGGCACCTAAACTGAATGTAACTGGGATATCTAGTGACCAGGAATCAGCTCATGGAAAGTTATTTCATAGTTTGATATCCACCAGTCGAGGAGTCGGCGATATTCCTATCTCGACGCAAGCAGGTGATTCTAACTTATAACGAGATCGAATTATCTAATTAATTATGATCAACAACAAAGTATATTGCTATACGTATAGTCTCCAAGTTTTGTTACAATTAGTTTCCAGGTTGGACGATAAGACTCTGTAATATCATTAGCATTAGAACTTCTGTTGCAGTCTTTCATTTATAGGTTCAATTTAATGCCCTTTATACATTATAATTGACAAACCAAAACCAACATCCTGGCTGTAGCTGTTGGTGATCGTGCAGCGAAAGAGACCCGAGAACCGTAAAAAGAGAGACGAGTCGTAAGATTGCTGTGAGAATCAATCTCATTGCCATTTTTGTCTATCAGTTGCTTGTTTTTGCAAATAGAAGTCGATTATACGACAACGATGGCTTTCGTTCCATCCCCGTCCAACCGTCACCATTCTCGTGCCTTTTGTTCGCAACAACCGACCAGGATGATCATCATGCAGCAAGAGGTCAGTACCCAAAACTTAGGGGTAAAGGGATTTATAGTGGAAAATCTTGTGTTGTTAAGTCCAATTTCATCAGCAGCATTCTCATTATACATTGCTTCAAAGCTTGCTATAAAATTTCCCATATTATATATTGTGACAAGTAGAGGAAATTATTGTTAGACCTTTCTTGCCCCTAATAAGATACAATATATCATAGAAGCACTCTTTCTGCCAAGGGTATTTTGGTCATTTTGTTACTAAGGTTAAAATGGTAGTTTTAGCCTTTCATGCCACTTCGGTAAAATAAGATAATGTTGTACTGCATGTACTACAGCAACGCCTTCTGAATAAAGCCAATCTGTACTGCTGCATTACATTTCAAATCTTTTGTTCAATTTTGCCTATACAGAGAATTATTCACGTCGATCATAGCGATCGGCAAGTCGCCATTGATGTGATTTGGAGATGTTTATAGAGAGAAACAGTATTTGGAGATGATTTTAGAAGAAGTTACTTGAATTGCCGGAGCATATGCGATTGCCTTCCACTTCCGGCGCTGCGACGGCCTCGGGAGGCTCTCAGGGCACGATGATCTCGAGCGAATTGGCTCTCCATGAAGCGCATTGTCTTTTGTCGCTCCATCTCGAGATCTTCACACGCCTAGAATCGACCAGTTGCGGCGGCGATTCGAGAGCCAGAGATTCACCGGAACCGAAGACGTCGCCCGCCGAGTTCGATTGCGAGAATCAAGCTCGCTAAACCTAAAGCACATCGGAGTCAGTTTCTCCATTGTAGCCATTATCTCTGATGTTTATTTCTCGAAGAAATAGTCTAACAAATAAGGACGAGCGGGGCTGCAAGTGTGATGCTTATATGTAGACAGTGTGGTTTTGGGAAACGTTGGGAGTTACATAGACTACCGAACAAGGCAACTATCCTCATAGTGAGAATGAAGATCAAAATTGCATTGAGTTACCGTGATAGTGACACTGAAGCTCAAAATTGCGTTTGCCGGGAGTCGAACCCGGGTCTATTGCTTGGAAGGCAATTATCCTAACCGTTGGACTACAAACGCTAGAGTTACAATGATAGTGACTGTGAGCAAAGACCTGGACACGGTATCCTAACCATTGGAAGGGAATGAAGTTCAAAATTGTATTGAGTTACCTTGATAGTGAAACTGAAGCTCAAATTGCGTTTGCCGGGAGTCGAACCCGGGTCTATTGCTTGGAAGGCAATTATCCTAACCGTTGGACTACAAACGCTAGAGTTACAATGATAGTGACTGTGAGCAAAGACCTGGACACGGTATCCTAACCGTTGGAAGGGAATGAAGTTCAAAATTGTATTGAGTTACCTTGATAGTGAAACTGAAGCTCAAATTGCGTTTGACAGGAGTCGAACCCGGGTCTATTGCTTGGAAGGCAATTATCCTAACCGTTGGACTACAAACGCTAGAGTTACAATGATAGTGACTGTGAGCAAAGACCTGGACACGGTATCCTAACCGGACTACAAACGCTAGAGTTACAATGATAGTGACTGTGAGCAAAGACCTGGACACGGTATCCTAACCATTGGAAGGGAATGAAGTTCAAAATTGTATTGAGTTACCTTGATAGTGAAACTGAAGCTCAAAATTGCGTTTGCCGGGAGTCGAACCCGGGTCTATTGCTTGGAAGGCAATTATCCTAACCGTTGGACTACAAACGCTAGAGTTACAATGATAGTGACTGTGAGCAAAGACCTGGACACGGTATCCTAACCGTTGGAAGGGAATGAAGTTCAAAATTGTATTGAGTTACCGTGATAGTGAAACTGAAGCTCAAATTGCGTTTGTCGGGAGTCAAACCCGGGTCTATTGCTTGGAAGGCAATTATCCTAACCGTTGGACTACAAACGCTACAGTTACAATGATAGTGACTGTGAGCAAAGACCTGGACACGGTATCCTAACCATTGGAAGGGAATGAAGTTCAAAATTGTATTGAGTTACCTTAATAGTGAAACTAAAGCTCAAATTGCGTTTGCCGGGAGTCGAACCCGGGTCTATTGCTTGGAAGGCAATTATCCTAACCGTTGGACTACAAACGCTAGAGTTACAATGATAGTGACTGTGAGCAAAGACCTGGACACGGTATCCTAACCGTTGGAAGGGAATGAAGTTCAAAATTGTATTGAGTTACCTTGATAGTGAAACTGAAGTTCAAATTGCGTTTGACAGGAGTCGAACCCGGGTCTATTGCTTGGAAGGCAATTATCCTAACCGTTGGACTACAAACGCTAGAGTTACAATGATAGTGACTGTGAGCAAAGACCTGGACACGGTATCCTAACCGTTGGAAGGGAATGAAGTTCATAATTGTATTGAGTTACCGTGATAGTGAAACTGAAGTTCAAATTGCGTTTGCCGGGAGTCGAACCCGGGTCTATTGCTTGGAAGGCAATTATCCTAACCGTTGGACTACAAACGCTAGAGTTACAATGATAGTGACTGTGAGCAAAGACCTGGACACGGTATCCTAACCGTTGGAAGGGAATGAAGTTCAAAATTGTATTGAGTTACCGTGATAGTGAAACTGAAGTTCAAATTGCGTTTGCCGGGAGTCGAACCCGGGTCTATTGCTTGGAAGGCAATTATCCTAACCGTTGGACTACAAACGCTAGAGTTACAATGATAGTGACTGTGAGCAAAGACCTGGACACGGTATCCTAACCGTTGGAAGGGAATGAAGTTCAAAATTTTATTGAGTTACCTTGATAGTGAAACTAAAGCTCAAATTGCGTTTGCCGAGAGTCGAACCCAGGTCTATTGCTTAGAAGGCAATTATCCTAACCGTTGGACTACAAACGCTAGAGTTACAATGATAGTGACTGTGAGCAAAGACCTGGACACGGTATCCTAACCGTTGGAAGGGAATGAAGTTCAAAATTATATTGAGTTACCGTGATAGTGAAACTGAAGCTCAAATTGCGTTTGTCGGGAGTCAAACCCGGGTCTATTGCTTGGAAGGCAATTATCCTAACCGTTGGACTACAAACGCTACAGTTACAATGATAGTGACTGTGAGCAAAGACCTGGACACGGTATCCTAACCGTTGGAAGGGAATGAAGTTCAAAATTATATTGAGTTACCGTGATAGTGAAATTGAAGCTCAAAATTGCATTTGTCGGGAGTCGAACCCGAGTCTATTGCTTGGAAATTGAACTCAAGACCTCTCGCTTACTAAACAGGTGCTCCAACCAACTGAACTATGAAAGCTTTAGTTCGATAAGCAACAATAATTTATTAAATTTTTTAGGTAGCATAATTTACCGAATTCATTACAACTAACCATCACATAATTTTTATTTATTTTTGAAAATGTTGATGAAAATAGAAGATTAAATTACAAATTTAATTTGTATTTATTTAGTCCTCAACTTTAATATAATTTCTTATTTATGGAAATAATTTAAATAATGATTGAAAAAAAAGAAAAAAAAAATGTTATTCGGGTTGTCGCCTGGTAGCACTGGGGGACTCAAATCAGCCGGAATCTTCGACGTTCATCAGAAAGACCGATCAACAATGTCGCCCTCGAGCATGGCCGGAGATCTAAGCTCTTGCTCCGACGCGCTCGTCTGAATCTCCCCCTACACCTTCTCCGCCGTCGGCATTGCCATATCCATCGGCGTCTCTGTCCTCGGAGCAGCCTGGTATTCCATTTCGTCCTTCTTCAAGCTCGTTTTTCGATTTTGTTGTCTACCTTTCCTCGTTTCGGCGCCTTCTATCTCTAATTGCGTATTACTGTTATCTCAGGCGGATCTACATAACCGGTAGCAGCTTGATCGGTGCTGCAATCAAAGCTCCGCTTCTTACCTCGAAGAATCTAATTAGGTTAGAAGCCCTAATTCGATTATTCTTAACTCGAGTTTACATTTCTTTACATGTGTGTGAAGTTTAAGCTTAGATCATAGAAGTACTAGGAGACTATGTTAGATGAATACGACTCTCCACATTGGTATAATACTGTTCACTTTGAGCATAAGCTCTCGTGGCTTTGCTTTGGGCTTCCCCAAAAGGCCTCATACCCTAAATTAGCCACGTGGGACTTTCATCATTCAACACCTCCCCTCAAACAAAGTACACCTTCCCTTAATCGAGTCTCGACTCCTTTGGAGTCTCCTTCGAGGAGGCTTGACTTCTTTTCTTTTGGAGTCATTTGTTCGACATTTGAGGATTTACCAATCTATTGGCATGACTAAGTTTTAGGACATGACTACGATACTATGTTAGATGAATACGACTCTCCACAATGGAAAGATATTGTCCACTTTGAGCATAAGCTCTCATGGCGTTGCTTTGGGCTTCCCCAAAGACCTCATACCAATGGAGAGAGTATTATTTGATTATAAACTCATGATCATTCCCTAAATTAGCCGAGGTAGGACTTTCATCATCCAACAAACTATCTATTCTGTTTTCGCCGTAGAATTTGGATAGAATTCAGCCCTCTTATGCTTTTGAATCTCAAATTTGTTATCTAGTGATAAGCTTACGAAAAATGGCAATGGAAAAATTCTCCCCACGGAGAATAGTAATCATATCATGAATATTTGATGACTCTCTAAATAAAAGGTGGGGGAGAAAGGAATCACTAAGTATACATTTGTACAATTCAACAATCTAGCAGGCAGCCGGTTGACTGTCTTGAACTGAACTCTACCGTACTTGGCAGCCACTGGGGATGGCGGCGGCGGGCTGTCTTGAACTGAATTCTACCGTACTTGGCCACTCGGGACGGCGGCACTGGCGTCACCGACAAGAATGAGGTGATCACCGTCTCTGACAAGGTCTATATCCTCAACTTCAGCTCCTTCATGAGTTAAAATCATTGTTGCAGAAATCCCAAATTTTTTGGAACCAGTTTCAACTAGTTCTTGGATGGTTTTGGGTAAAAGCACAAGCTTTCCAATAACTTGTCCTTTCTCAGGGCAACTGAGAACAACTCTTGCCTGGTAAGCCGATCTCACGCTTCGGCTATTGCTAAAACCGAGCAATGCGGATTGTAGAACGTCCCTTTCACCTGTATGATTTGAAGTTCCAGTGTTAGTATATGTTAAAACGTAGCTTTGGAAACTGAGAGCCAATCTTATAGGTAGTTAAATCTCAAGTGTTACTAGTCGAGTTGGAGCAGCAAATAAGTATTCAGAAGTGTTCTTGTTAGGTTTGGTTTCACTGTGCTTAGCTAGATGGTTTGAAGTCTATATTGGTGATTTTAGAATGTATGCTCACCCTTATTGGTATTTTCCATGAACCCAACGAGCGAGTTTCGATAATTATTGCTCCTTCTCCTTCTAGGAGGCATATCAGAACAATTTGATTCTCGAACAGGAGTCATGCAGGAGTCATGGGAAAACCGCGGTATGATCGACTCGCTCTGGAACTTCCGTAGATAATTTGATTCGGGATTTTGTGGAATATGGACAACAGATGATTTATTCACAGCTTGCTTAAGAGAGAATAGTTCTTTTATCTCTTCATGGCCTTGATGATCTGCTAACGCTCGTGGAGTCCATCCATGAACATCTGCCTTATCAATGTCAGCCCCATGCTCTAAAAGGAACTTAACCATTTCACTGTTTCCTTCACATACTGCCGTGTGAAGAGCTGTAGTCCCGTTGCTTCTAGGCAGAGTTACATCTCCACCACATTCGATGATGGATTTGAGCATATCTATGTTGTTTTGCTCCGCAGCGGTGCATGCAAACTGGGCGACGTCTCCTGAAGAAATATCGGCACCATTGTCTATTAGAAGCTTGACTATAGGCTCATGATTTCCTTGTATTGCTTGCCACAAGGGTAGGCTTCCTTCAAAGTCTGTATAACAGAAGAGCCCACAGCAAGTTAACTTCCCCAACTTCTGAGCATCAAGCTGTAGAAATTACTACTACAAAGAATACCTCTTCGGTTCGGATCTGCCCCATACTCTAGGAGTAGAACTACGCAGTGTTCGTTTCCTTTAGCAGCTGCAATATGCTGTGAATGAAAAATATTAGGTAAGTCGTACAGCTTGATGTCTGTCGATAGTGAGCAGTCAAGATAAACAAGAGGACTAGATATAGGATTTGCTTTACAAGTGCTGTCTTCCCGCTACCCTCATCTACTTCATTTGGGTTTGAACCACGCTTTAGCAACTGATGCAACAACAAGTCATCGCCACTGCTTGCCGCAAAGTATAAATTGAGAGGCATTTCCATTCCAGCACGAATCAAGGACTGTTCTGTTTCTTGCAGAATTTCCTCCATCATTGGGTCTTTTACCTCCTTCAGGTGCTGCATAAAGTTTAAAGACGCAGGTAACAAAAACTAAACTTTTGCCTTAGCTTGACACATGAAATCAAATTCACTCAATTTGGTAGATTGCAGCCATATAGTTTCTCATGCCTTTATGAACTTACTGACATTCTATAAGCAATAATCATAAAGGCTAAGAGCAGATCGAGTCGATCGATACGTGAGCTACCTTTATGATTAGGTTTCTCCTCTTAGAAAGAAACTCTTGAGAGTAAGCATTTATAGAGTAGTATGTACGCATTACACATATTTCTCAATAAAAGCTTGTTCATAGCTTCTATTTCTGTAACGAAGGAGTGTTCGATCATTATCTGAAGAAAATGTTACCTTATTGGGGGAAAGAAATGAATGCAGGGAAGAGAGTTGCTGACCTTAAGGAGATTGTTCATTATTATTGTCCCATCCCCAACGCTAGCTTGTACTAAGTTGAAAAACGAAGAGCGATTCAATCGCAACAGTTGACTCAAACGGCTGGTTCGAACTGTAAACAGTTGTGGTTGATAACAAAGCACGCCAATCTCACCAATGACATCTCCTGTCTTTGCTTCTCCGACGATCTGAAACAGTCCATGGAAAAAAAGAAATTTAATGCTGAAAAATGTTACAAGAGTTAAACCTTGTGGCCATAATTACCTCTTCTATTCCATTTCTTTGTACAATAAGATCCTGCAAGGTGAAGCAAACATCAGAAGAAATAGTTTGCTTCAACTGAAGAAGCAAGAGATCATAAACTTCTCATTGTGGTTACAAATAAAAACAATAGAAAGAGCCATATTTCAATTGCTATGGATGAATCTGTATGTTTGGCAGTTGGGTTTACAGAATCTTTGTCACTTCATTGGTCCAAGGCAAAAATT
Organism: Cucurbita moschata; assembly: GCF_002738365.1. Classification (NCBI taxonomy): domain Eukaryota; kingdom Viridiplantae; phylum Streptophyta; class Magnoliopsida; order Cucurbitales; family Cucurbitaceae; genus Cucurbita; species Cucurbita moschata. Next base: position 4,842,904 of record NW_019268521.1, read on the forward strand.
CCCACAGATATGCATACCCTTCAAAGTCTAGAATTCATACCCTCAAAATCTTTATTGTGTTTTAGATTTTTGTCCTTTCATACTGTAAGAGAAGTTTAGGGATGTGTAGGAGATTTAAAGGATGGATGTTATAGCTCTTACCGCAGTGCCAGTGACAACTATATAGAAATCTGTTGGTGCTTCATTCTGCAAGATGATGTCTTCTTTGGGAGGAAAGTACTCAGCCTTCATTTCTGTCACCTTCCAAAGGTCAAAGATTTAGAGAACTACTTCAAACTTAGATTCAATGCATTGGTATAAACCCTGTTATGCTCTTTCTGAATAACAAGAATGTCATGCTAGGCTGCATATTTGTTTGAAACTGAAGGACTGAATGGATTAGAGTTGAGAAATAATAGTGTGTAAAGTTACCAGTTGAAAGATCAAGTCGGTTGACACCCCATTGAACAAATAAGCACTATCAACGAGTGAATAGAAGAGATGGTGTGCGATGCCGGATCTAATGGCTTTTGGAAGAGAATCAATTGTCTCTTGCTGTTGTAAACCCTCTGAATCAATCCTGAATTTCAAACACAGATGAGCTAGCATCTGTTCTTGCAGCCGACCAGGCAGTTGATTTCTTTGGGCGAAATTTGAGGCAGCTTGAATGGTGTCTCTCTGAAATAATCCATACAACAAGATGAACCACACAAAACTATATTATTTGCATTTGAGGGAGTAAAGAAAAAGGGCTTTTGAGACTTACAAATTGCCTGGTTCGACTCGTGCCATGGACGACCAAGTTTGTCATATTTCCAATCAGGTAAGATTGCAACCCCAGAATGAAGAACAGATAACAAATGACAAATGACATCTCTTGATCATTGATTGGATGCAAATCGCCATAGCCAGTGGTGGTGATTGTGACAATTGACCAGTAAATGGAAGTCACATAACGCACCCACAAACTTTCATTATGGAAGTCTTCCATGTATAAGGTCGACCATGTTCTTTTGGGGTCCTTATAGTTTGAAGCAATTAGATAGAAGCAGCAGCCAGCAAAATGAACTGTGAACAGACACACCTACACATTGGCCTCGTCAGATAAAGAGAATCCTTCCTAATATTGAGTCGTTTTAAAAGTGCTTCAAAAGTTATAAAATTTATTTTATCTATTAGATCAAACTTTCAATTTTGCATTTAGTATATAAGTAAATTTTGAAAAAAATCAAAAACTAAATTTATAATTTAACCAACAAAAAAATGTCTATCCTAGTTTACTTACAAACATAAGCTTTGCAGATCGAACCCAGAAATAGTTGTAGTTCCTGTCTTTTTCCAACCTACCGCCATTATTGAAGGGGACAAGAAAAAGAAAGCAACGTTATAGATAGTATGGGTATATAAATGAACAGATATAAGAACGTGAGATCATCCGATGTCCAAAAAGCTATGTTATAGATAGTATAGGTATATAAATGAACAGATATAAGAACGTGAGATTTTTATCTCATCAGATGTCCAAAAAGCTACAGAAATTCACAAAAATAATAGATTTACGCATAACTTTGAGCTATGAGTTTCATAATTATTTGTCGATCTTTTCTTTTCAAGACTCCTCTATGATTAATTTTAGTCATTATTCCATGAAAATAGTTTTAATAAATCGTGGAAAAGATTTGATTAATTAATAAAAATAAAATAATAATAATAATAAATAAATAAAAACCTGCACGAATGCTATCATAAAATTGGTAACAGAATGACAATGTTTTTTAATTATTTTTTTAAAATTATAGTTTTCATTTTTTTTTTCTTCACGTAGATCTGAATTATTAGACCAATTCCAAAAATAAAAAAATAATTTTATTATTTATTATTTTTATTTTTGTGTTAGTTGTTTTAAAACCCACTTAAATATAACAGAAACAATTTAGTTTTAAAATTGAAAAAATAGATATTCAAATAATTATGAAATAAACTGTTTTTATTTATTTATTTATTACTATTATTACCTGGCGAACATGGAGCTGACTCTTCGAAGACGCCATAGACGAAGCATGTTGAAGTAGCCATAAACCTGAAGGGAAGGAGGGAGAATATTGCGAGCCATCTCCGACGGAATATTGGACACAACGTCGAGGACCAACCAGGTTTTGGCATACCGTAGAGCAATCAGCTTCCGGTCATCCACCAGCAGGTAAGTCGTTTTGTCCAAATACGCCACGAAGAATGTCAGAACTATATCAATGGCGAAAAGTCCATTTACGATATTGTCAATTATTGCCAGAACTCCGCTGGGCGAAGGGAGAAACCCGAACTCAAACGGACATGCCCAGGCTGTGTAGAGTACCAAGAAAATCAGAAACGTCTCCCAAAATCTGCGATGCGAGGAAATCTCTGAATCATCATCAAAATGAAATTGCAACAATCTGAAAAAGTAGGAGAAACGACGATTTTAGAACCTGTAATTGTAATCGAACGGCGAGATTATATGAGGACCGAGTTTGCTTCTTCGATTATTTCGCCCATTCACGCCAAGCGGCGGCAGGATTCCACCCGTGAGGCTGTATTGGCTGCCGTCGTCTCTCGATAAGTGCTCAAGCTCTCGTTGATCCTCTCTGCCGCACATCGATCTCCCTAATAATCCCATTTTCTTCGTTTTCTAGTTCGACATTTAGACGAAAATCCTCGAGGACGAATCCATCCCTAATTCCTAAGCCTTGTCCCGATTTCAGGTTTTTTCAGTTCAATAGTCTCTGCTTCCATTGCCATCACCTTAAACCAGCCATTATCCACCATTCGCTGCGGTTTCAATTCCTAGAAATCTCCGTCTCTCTTCCACCATTCACTGCAATTTCAATTTCAACAAGTTTCCGTCTCTCCTCCACCATTCGCTGCAATTTCAATTTCGACAAATTTCCGTCTCTCTTCTCAACGTCCGCGGGCAGAATCTCGCGCGCATTTAGGGATTTCAGTTGGAAGAAGAATTGGCAGGCGGCCGTCGTTGTCGTCGTCGTCGTCTTCGAGTGCAACTATGAAGATCAATATCAATTTCCTTCAAAAGGAACGTGGATGGAATACTAATAAATCCAGAGCTCTGGAAACGGTTAATCAATCCATATCCATGGCAATGATTGGAGCTTGTTTCTGAGGCTAAATCTGGATTGGCGGAGAAAGAAAACGGAAAGTGGAAATGGAGCGATGAAAGAGGAAGGGGCCCTAGCCCTAGCTCTAGCCCTCGCCATCGGCTCTCCTCTCGTTCTGGACTCCATTATTAACCACCTGAAGCGTTGTTGTTGGACGTTATGAAAGTGACATTCCAATTTCGATTTGACGTTAGCATTTGAACATGCAGGCTGCTATACGGCCCCCATTCTATTTTCTTTTTATTTGTTCCCTTTTTCATTTCAAAATCAAAATTATAAATTAACAAAATAAATTTCTCTCATTTTAATTTTGCGCCTATTTAAATTAAAAAAAAAAATTGTCTACTAAATTTGTATTGGTTCTATCATTACAAATTACTTTTAGCTATGTTCGGGATGACATTTATTGAGATAAATATTATGCATCGTAAAATTATTGTGACGTATTTAAATATACGAACATGTCATTCTTGTTGGATGATGTAAGTTCCACATCGACTAATTTAGGAAATGATCATGTGTCTTGTTGGATGATGTCAAAGTGTCGTGTTCGTCTAACATGGTATCAGAACCATGCCCTAAATTTAGTCGTGCCAATACATTGGTAAATCCTCAAGATGTCGAATAAAGGACTCCAAAAGAAAAGGAGTTAAGCCTCCTCGAAGGCAGTCAAGAAATGACTAAGACTCCAAAGGAGTCGAGCCTCGACTTCAAATGAAAAGGAGTATGGGAGGCGTACTTTGTTTGAGGGGAGGTGTTAGATGATGTAAGTCCCACATCGGCTAATTTAGGGAGTCGTGTCAATAGATTGGTAAATCCTCAAAATGTCGAACAAAGGACTCCAAAAGAAAAGAAGACGGTAAAAAAATGACTAAGACTCCAAAGGAGTCGAGCCTCGATTAAGGGGAGGCACCCTTGTGGAGAGTCGTGTTCGTCTAACCATTCTTAGGCTTTATATCTAACTTAGTCAGTTGCAAACTCTATCAACGGGATGAGAGTCTCCATAAAAGGGTAAAATTGAGAATTTAAAAAATGTACTTAAAAATTCTCGATTCTTTGATATATTTAGGAATATAGATCTACTCATTCTCTCTTGAATAGTGTATTTCGGTTTATCTTTTGGGCACATAAAATTGTGACTCGGCCAAATACAAGCAAACTCTAGGGTTAATTATGGCAAAGAGTCGGGTGACCAAGGTTAATCTCTTCATCCCCGTTTTTTATTTTTTCAAAATATGTTGGTTTTATGTTAAATATGGGTCGGTCTGAATGTTGTTAAGTGGATCGGGTTTTTATTATCGTTCTAAATATTGATGGTTTATTCCCGACTCGCACATCGGTTAAATGAAGAAGAGGAAAGGGTAGATAGGTCATTTTGTCCCCAACTTTTGTTGTCCTTAACCAAATTGTTGGGGCAAGTTTGGGCTCAACAATATTTATTTTGGACATCAGGCCCAATAAGACAGTGGGCCATGTATTGGGCCGGATACCTATGGGCCCACCCGTTTGAATATTCTAATCTCGTTTTCCGTCGTCAAAATTTCACAAGTAAACCGGAGAGAGGCGAAGCCTAAGTGGGCACTGAGAAAATCAAGAGTAAATTTTTTGCGGAGGAAGACAGAGAGAGAGAGAGAGAGATCGAAATGGCGTCCTTCTTGCAGTCGTTCATCGACCCAAAGAAGAACTGGTTCGCTCGTCAACACATGAAAGCGCTCACCCAACGCCTCCGTAATTATGGTAAAAGAAACCCTAATTATTTGTTGTGTATTTGATTTTTTCTGCGGTGTTGATTTTGAATTTTGTTCTGTGGAGATTGATTTTGTGTGGTATTAATATTTTAGGTCTTCGATACGACGATCTGTATGATCCGTACTACGATATTGATGTGAAGGAGGCTTTGAATCGGCTCCCGAGGGAGATTGTTGATGCGCGCAATCAGCGTCTGAAGCGGGCCATGGACCTTTCCATGAAGCATAAGTACCTTCCTGATGATCTCCAGGTTCGCTTCTACTATGACCTACTAGATCAGTTAGAGCCTCGCCGAAAAACAGAAATTTGTTGGATGTTTATCATTACCGAATACCTAAATACTGCAGTTTGTTTGTGAATTTGTTTTACTATGAACGGGGAAGGAGGACGTGGTATCACGGAGTTCTATTTCAGGATTCAGGCTCCAACTGTTTGTGAATTGGGATCTATTAGTGAGCTTGATGGTTTAAGTTCTTATGATTTTTCATGGTCATAGGGAATTAACTTTTAACTATATTGGATTGGGTTTAATCTTTTTCCCCTACTAAGTACAGCATGCTAAAATCTAAATCAAATTTAGATGGTTGTTAATTTGAATTTTTTAACCTTCTTGCAGGCCATGCAAACACCATTCAGGAGCTATCTCCAGGAAATGCTGGCACTTGTAAGTCTTTGTCTTCCATTATTTCATATCTTTCGCTTATGGCTCTGTTCATAGAAATAAGGAAGTTGCTCTATATTGTAATGTCAGTCATGGTTCTTGAGTTTGAATCTTATGCATGTATTTGGGACTTGTTGGTTTTGAAATTATTTACAATCTGTCAGTTTAGATAACATCAAATTTTATCTAATTTTCCAATTGAGGTTTCTTGTTCTGTCCTCAGTTGACCCTTTTCATGATTTCGGGTTTCATGATCTAGATAAATATTAGCTTCTGGGTAATATGTATAAATCCTATATGTGTTTTCTTTTGAAGCAAAGACGTGAGCTGTGTAGGACCTTGTTTGTGGTTGAATTCTTTTTCTGTTCTGATTGTGACATTACTTGAGTGAAATAATCCTCGTACATACGAAGTAAAATTTGTGTAGGTAATTAAAAGTTTTGGTTTTAGACTGGATTCTTTAATTTTCATTATCCAACGAGGATGGTGGGAAGATCGGGACTTCAAAAAAAAGACAGAGCGTGATTATTCGATGACCAGTGCAAATTAGTCTACCTTGTTTCTTCTACTTGATGTGCAAATTAGTCTCGCTTTGGATGAATGAAATTTTGCGTAAATCTAATCGATGTAGTAGTAGAAAGTTGCGCAACATGTTCTGCTGCATCGTTTGCAGATTTCTCCGATTTATTGAATACTTCTCGAGACTACTGCTGCTTTCTTCTTGCTGTTGACCTATTTTATTCGGCCTAATTTCGTCTGATGACTACTAGAGTGTAATTTCGTCTGGTATGGGTGTTTATTAAATGGGTGAAAGCAGAGTTCATCATGAAGCTAAAGATCCATTTTTTGTTTTGTTTTGCAGGTAAAGAAGGAGAGAGCAGAACGTGAGGCATTGGGAGCATTGCCTGTTTACCAGCGCACCATTCCTTAAGCTATGTCTGGTCTTGGTAGTGTTATTTTTTGGATGGAGTAAATGATGATGTTTAAAAGACAGTTTCTTCCACATCTCTCCATCAATTGTTTGTTTTCCAGGTTCTGTATTTCGTTACCAAAGCTTGTTTCAAGTCATTAATATGATACATAATAAATGTGAAAACTTATTTTGTCATCTTCTCCATTGGAATTAATGTGAGAATTACTCCTTTTGTTGGTTCATTGTTTAGTCTGTTCTGTTGTTACAGAATATAGAAGTCTTGTTTTGTTTTGGGTTTTTAATCCTATTTTCATGCCTATAGTGATGACATTGGAAAGCAAGTAGAATTTCTTCGACGACGACGACATCGAGTAGATTTCTTCCTTGCCAACAAACCAGGTTTAGATCACTACTAAACTCGAAAAGCTCAAACGTAGATAGTGTTTCTAAACTCGGAGAAAAGCTCAAACGTAGATAGTGTTTCTAAACTCGGAGAAAAGCTCAAACGTAGATAGTGTTTCTAAACTCAGGAAGCTCAAGAGCAGATAGGTTATGAAACACTGAGTACGTTTTTCGCATATGTGAGCTCGGGTATTAGATTGATTTGGGAAGTTAGATACCGGAGCTATTGAGATGAGATCGATTGGTGTTAGCTTACTCCTGACTAACATGATTCCTACCCGAAACCCTCAAACTGACTTTTGTCGTTCTTTTTCCTTATTCCACCTTCTAACCTAGTATCCACTATAAGAGTCCCAACGCTATAAAATCTCGGGGCCTCTTTGTTGGATCTACTGGCTCATCCATCAACCAACAAACGGGTCAAAATGAGGCATTTGATTGTTTCAAGTTGCCTAAAATTTTTGGATAGTATAACCTACGTCCAAAATAGAATGAGTATCAAAGTTCTTGAGCAAAATAATATTAAAATATTAAAATAAGCTATTATTATATTAAATGATAAATTGGACATTTTTTATTTAATAGATACATTTTTTTTATTTTGAAAGTTTTGAAAGTTTGTTTATTTATTTTTAAACAAAATATAAAATCTAGAAGTATTTTGATAATTTAGTCCATAAAAAATGTTAAAAATAAAATATAAAAAAATGTTAAAAATAAAATATAAAATCTAGAAGTATTTTGATAATTTAGTCTATAAAAAATGTTAAAATGTTTGTCTAAAAATAATAATAATAAATAAATAAATACTGTGCGTGCGTACTGTAAAACTGTGTCGTTTTAAAGAGAGTCCGAAGGTTTATCATCTTGCCGCCTGATTTGGTCGAATAGTGTCTGTCGACATAAGCAACTGATGGCTCTTTCAGCGCCGGTGAAGGCACCGGAAGCACTTCTAGGCTCGCCGTCGATTTCTGGTAGGGTTAGCTTCTTCTTTCGCCGGCAGTTTCCATCCAACCTTAGTCTACTGCGTCTTCCTCCGGTTCGTCACACTCTATCGATTACATTTGCTCGCCGTCGGAACCAGAATTCATCAGTCGGTCCGTCTTCATCGTCTTCGAAGAAAAAGAAGGTAGAGTCCTAGAACGCACGGTGATCTCATTTTGGTAATACATAGATTGTTTGTGTTGCAAACGCATGTGCGTGGAATTTAGCTTATCCGAAACTTTTCAATTTGGTACTCTGCTCATTTTTGCAGAGAAATTCTTTTCCGAAAAAAACTAGGGATGAGGCGGATGAAGAAGAGGATGCTCTTGAGTTGTTGTTTAGTCAACTAGAAGAAGATCTAAAAAATGATAAGCTTACCCTGGATGATGATGATGATGATGGCGAAGAGGATGAACTTAGCGAAGAGGACCTTGCCAAACTAGAGCGCGAGTTAGGGTTAGCACTTGGCATCGATATTGATGAAGAAGAAGAAGAAGAAGAAGAAGAAGAAAACGAAGAAGAAGAAGCAGAAGAAGATCTCGTGGATACCGAAGAAGAGGAAATGCCCGTAAAACTCAAGAACTGGCAACTTCGACGACTAGCCATGGCTTTGAAGAAAGGTCGCCGTAAAACTAGCGTGAGTTTTTCTACCGTCGAGTCTTGTATGCAATATCAGTCACCTGTGGATTTCGTTGTGATTGATTAAGAAATGGGTTTGGAAGCTGGAAAAACTGATACTCAAATGAGATTTGAGCATGCCAAATCTTGTAGCGTCAAATTGGGAGCGTGAGCGAGAGGGAAAATAGGGAACGAGAGCAAGAGAGGCCAATTGGGAGCTAGAGCAAGAGGGGCAAATAGGGAGCGAGTGGGAGAAACTACATAGAGAGTCTTGCACTGCTGAAGGCTAATGCAAGATTATCTTGCTGAAACTCTTCAAGATTATCTTGCTGAAGGCTAATGCATTCTTTACTTTGCAGATCAAGAGTCTTGCTGCTGAGCTTTGTCTTGATAGGGCCATCGTTCTTGACTTGCTTCGCGAACCACCGCCTCGTCTTCTGATGTTGAGTGCTTCTCTACCAGACCCACCCACACCATCAAATCCAGAAACTAGAACATTACAAGCTACTCGTGAAGAAGAAGAAGAAGAACCCGTAGAAGTAGATACTGCAGAAGAGGCAGAAGAGGTGAAGGTGCCTGTTCATGTCATGCAACAGAGCTGGGCTGCTCAAAAGAGGCTGAAAAAGGTTCAGGTTGGAACTCTTGAGAGAGTGTATAGAAGAACAAAGCGACCCACTGTAAGTATAGTACCCTTCATCAGTTTGTGTATCAAAATAAGTTGATGAAATCTTTACATTCTGTGCCAGTTTTCGGTGGAAAAGGAAAAAGGAATTTTGAATCTAGAGATAAATCTATTTGTAGAGCTCCTCACATTTCCTTTAAAAAGTGTTGTTGAATGAACATGATTAACAAATATCATCGAATGAGACGTTTAGGAACGAAATATCCATAGAGGCTAGATAAGTTTGATACTCAAAATGCCTGAGAATCATTGTTTACATTTGTATCTTTGATATGGGCCTGCAGCAATTAGAGAGTCATCCTGAATAGGTCCGAAATCCTAAATCCCTTCTGTAAATACAACTATGATAAGCTAGGGCCATTCCCATCAACTCGATGGCATCTCGAGGACCGACCATCTCTTAGGAATACCAATGTTCTACATGTTCAAGATCATGATCTTGGGTCCTAGGACAAATGCCTCACCTAGCCTTAGCTTGAAGACCCTTAGCCTTCTCATTAAACTTATTCATTTTGTCTGCGCTCATGAATTTTTCCTACCTCACTTAAACTCACGACGTGTTCTGTATCGTCTACTTCGATTAAAAAACCTCATAAACTTACAAAACCATACGTTATGAGGGTAGAGTTCAGCAGTAGTGAAAACTTTGCAGTCTACTTGGTCCAGCAATTGTGGGGGTGGGGTGAGATTGGGAACCAAATTACCGATCGTTAAGATGGTATAGGTCGTGTCTTATCCACTGAGCTTTACTCGGATTAATACATCGAGCGACATATTATTGTGCATTTGTTACCTAACTTTTTTCTTCTTTTGAACACCCAATACAGAACGCAATGATTAGTAGCATTGTCCAAGTGACAAATCTGCCTCGCAAAAGAATAGTGAAATGGTTCGAAGATAAGCGAGGTGAAGACGGGGTTCCTGATCAACGCCTGCCTTATGATCGATCTGCTCCTAAATCTGCCTGATCTTCGTTCTTCATCTACCAAATGCCTCCACGGTTAGCTTTCTTTAATGCTTTAGAAGTCATTGCCATGTGCATTATCATTTGTGTTCTTTGAATTACTCAATGGGATTAAGAAACTTAGAATGAATGTGCTATCCATTCCCACATAGATTTCATTTTTTCATTGGCAGTGTGTGGAAGGTTGCCTTTGGTTTGCATGCTTAACATGGATCTGAAACAAGAGTTCAAATTCTAAACACGGTAGTCGCATCGAATAACGTTACTATTAGATATTCGAGTGATATACTAAGAAACATATTTGTTAAACCGTATATCTAGTGGTTATACTGTACTCCTACAATCTTTGTAACTTTAGTTGTAAATTAAGGATCGTGTTGAGACCTCCAACTCCGCCTCGGTTATTTTGATTAGTCGATAAAAGTTTCATTATTAATGACGAAGGTTCTAGAGCGTAGTAAGTAGTGAGACCCGTAAGTTCACGAGTTGTGCGATCTTGGTTGCGTTCTTGTGAGTTTTTCTTTAATTTTCTTCTTCGCTACCTAACTCAGTTATGATAACTCCTTTACAGTTGAGCTGCTTCACACCCTTCCCTCTTTTCGAAACCGAAAGACATAAATTGATAGCTTCGATCAAGAATATATTTTAGCTATTCTATTGATATTTCATTTGTTAATTTTTAAAATTTGTAGTTATACATAAATTCTAACGACATTACAGAATATAGTTATCCACTCATTTTTTTTTCGTTTATATGTTGAGATTTTTGCTTCAAATTTAATATTTCACGGGTTTCTTTGATACCAAAATATAATAGAATTAACGGTTTTGATGCTCGCCTGTATTAAAAAAGAAAACGTACTTTTATTGTAAAAGATTTAGCTATTATATACATTTCATGATTATATTCGGTGTTAATTTATAGTAATTTACATTTTTTTTTGAATGATTGTTTATTTATTTGCTATTATAAGTTAAACACATAGGATGTGATGTTTGTTTACGTTTAGGTAATGAAATATTAAAAAATATAATTTTAATATAAATATATAAATTATTACTTAAAAGGTTTAAACAACGAAATATAATTAAAATTTAAAAAATAAACAAAATACAATTTAAGTAAAATTTGAATTTAAAGCTAGAACTATGAATCCCCGACAAAATGGAATTCCCACTCAGCATTGGACGGGGCATAGGGCGATGATAGAATCCCCGTATCGAGGGGTCACCCACCAGTAAAATATCGCCACGTCAATTCAATACCTGAGTTTGCAAACGCAACGGTGGATCAGGAGTCAAAATTTGGTCAAACCTCTAAAATCTTTCTTTCTTAATTCTTATGTTATTCCATATTTTTCCTATTTAAAAAAATAAATTCCTTCCCACTTTTTTTTGGGTCTCTCAAAAAGGGAAATAATTGAAAAAAAAATAAAGAATAAAAAATAAAAAGGAAGGTCTGATTCAGAGATATATCCATCGCGATCTGAATACTTCACACTCTCATGCTCCCGCCATTTCCTTTGCGCTTCACGGACCGGGTAAGCTTTCGTTCTCTCAACTCTGTTTGATTCTTCGATGGCTCTTGCGGTTCGTAATCACGGTGTTTCCTCCAGATCCATTTCCTAATTTTTCCATTAATGAGTTTAGTTCATCTTGCTTATCTTTGATGATGCGTGCGTCGTTGGATTTGGATGTGAAATTTGCTCGATCTTCATTTCTTCTGCCGTTTTTTTTTTATAATTTGAGTTCATTGCGAGCTGTTTGTAGATGTCTTTTATTTGTGTTCTATGCTATCTTCTTTTAAATTTTTGGTGGTTCAGTCTCGAAGAGTTGGTATTTAATTGCGCGTGTTGCTGTTTCTATGCTTGTTTATGTGTGGCAGTTTACCGTGGGGTCTAGTAACCATGGAGAGTTCATTTACTCTGGCACTACCACTCTTTATGCTTCACGTTTTTTTGCCGAAGTGGATCTAAATCCAATCATCTGGTTTTGGTTTTTCATGTCCAACCAACATGAAAGTTCATTGAATATCTGTTGCATTGTATCGCGAAGAAAAGTAGCGTGTCTTGATTATTAATTGAAATAAGAATCTATGGGAGCTTTGTGTTCGGGAAAGAGTGGATTACAAGTGGATTATGGATTTCTGTGGTGTTCTGTGTAGGATTTGAAACGGATATTTATGGGAGCTTTGTAGAGATAGCTAAACGAAAACTGGGTAGTCTGACACAACGATGCAAGACCTTAGAGCCAAAATCAGAATTACTGTTCTTATAGCTGCAACCGTATGGATCAGCATTGCTGCTACCTATGGAATTCTGAAACCAATTGCTAATGGCTGTATTATGACGTACATGTATCCAACATATATTCCAATTTCTTCACCGGTGGGCTTAGCGTCAGAAAAATATGGGGTGTATTTGTATCACGAAGGTTGGAAGAAGATTGATTTTAAGGAGCATCTTAAGAAACTTAATGGAGTTCCAGTCCTTTTCATTCCAGGAAATGGAGGTAGCTACAAGCAGGCAAGGTCTTCTTCTTCTTTTATAATATGGATTTCGCTGATTTTATATTTGCCTTATGTATTTGATTGAAAGTTAGAAATTGATTGTAAATTTTATTTTTTTTCTAATCAGTAGTAGTTACGCTCTCCTTTTGGAAAATATATATTTTTTATAACAGGTGCGATCCTTGGCAGCAGAATCTGATAGGGCTTATCAAGGAGGCCCTCTCGAGCACACTTTTTATCAGGAGGCTTCCATAGGAAAGGTAGGGGGTGGGGCAGACACTAATTTGGATGGCCTTCAGTTGCCTGACCACTACACGCGTCGGTTGGATTGGTTTGCAGTGGATCTTGAAGGTGAACATTCTGCAATGGATGGTGGTATACTCGAAGAACATGCAGAATATGTAGTACACGCCATCCACAGGGTATTACTGTTAAAGTTTTGAAATATAGTTGTCCAACAGATTACATCATTTTCTAGATTTTTTTCCTCTTTTCCACAAAATAAAAAGGGAGGGTGGGTGCATGAATGTGTTATATGGTTGGAAGGAATATTGTTCTATCATTCTCCCATTGTTCATTAGCATGTTCATCATTGATGACACTCATTTGTTCTTTTCGGGCTTCTCCATCCATTCCAGACAATTTAACTGGAAAAAGGGACAATGGAACTTTAAAAATAATGTAAGTGGTGGAGGCAGTCTCAAATAGAATGTATCAACATCTCTATAGGAAGCTATGAAAAAATGAAGCAAGAATATTTCTGTATTTTTAAATTAGCTTGCTGGAATTATATTTTAACAGCTTTTGGATGAGCCCAGCTCTACCAGGAAACATATTTGATATTTTATCCATGATTTTCATTGGACACTCTTTTAAGGAAAATGTGAAAACACTTTAGATGGCTTTGAATCGTTTCTTTTTTTTTTTTTTTTTTGGTCTCTTGGTGCACAAGAAATGGGCGGATCTTCAACGAAAATTATGTTTCTTTAGAGGGCTTCCTTGGTTTAACTCTCTTATTGGTGCAAATGTTCACACCCTTTTACTGATTATAGTCTTTCTATATTATTAAACAATTGGAAATCCTTTTTGTAACCCACAATTGGTGGATTTTTCATGTAATTTATCAATGAATTATCTTTGTTTCTCTCAAAAAAATAGAAAAACAAAAATAAAAAATAAAAAATAAAACTAATATCTTGCTGGATTTTTTTCTGCAGTCTTCATGATTGACTTGAATCTAGATGTTAGCTCATTCCTGTCTTTTCCTTCATGCAAGAATAATGCACATAATATCTGTTATTCAGTCGGTTTCGATTTTATTCTAATATAAAGGTTTCATGGTGTGGGTCTGTGCAACGAGTATTTTGTTAAATTCTCCACTTGGTTGCCAATTTTCCTTGTTATGCATGCAGATTTTAGATCAATATAACGAATCTTTTGATGCCCGGGCAAAAGAAGGGGCTGCTGACTCTGGAAGTTCGCCTAGCAGTGTGATATTGGTTGGCCATTCAATGGGTGGGTTTGTAGCTAGAGCTGCAGTCGTGCATCCCAGACTTAGAAAATCAGCCGTTGAAACAGTTCTTACACTTTCTAGCCCTCATCAGTGAGTTACACTTAGATGATGCTGAGAGCATTTTTGGTTTGTTAATTTCATGCTTCATTTGGGTTTCACATGTTTTTCAGATCACCTCCTCTAGCACTGCAACCATCTTTGGGTCGGTACTTCACTCGTGTAAATCAGGAATGGAGGAAGGGCTATGAGGTTCAAAAAACTCGAAGTGGGTATTTTGCATCTGATCCTCCACTTTCACATGTTGTGGTAGTTTCAATTTCCGGGGGTTATAATGATTACCAGGTATATTCACAACCGATTAATGCAATGTGGGACCTTTGTCTTGAATTATAACTATCATTTGGTCATTTAGGTTCTATTAAAACAACAGTATTTTTCTAATGCATATCTCGCTTGAATATTTATTAAAATGCATATTTGGCTTAGATACATAGACTGTATCATTTAACTTTTGATTTTGATGAAGGATTGTGGCCTTGGAAATCAGAAAATCCAAAAGTTAACATTTAGCTTGGTGGGTCTTGGTTCATTTTGGAGGGCTTAAATATAACCGTACAAAAGAAACATCTTTGTTCTAAAGCAGAGGAAAGGCAAATGCATTTCTGTTTCCAAGTATCCTTGACAGTAAGTGTTGGGAACACAGATTTTCAGGCTCCTGATGTTTCTTGGGCTTTTGACAAACGGTAAAGGGCAGTGTTTTTCAGCTTCTAGGTGGAATAATATTTAAGTGTAAAGCCAAGCTTTTATGGGTTAATACGATAAAAGCTATTATTTAGGTATTTGGATCAAAAGAGATCAAAGAATCCTTGAAAAAAAATCTTTGAAGTGGAATAAAAAGGCAAGGGTAGTTCTAGTCATAAGTCATGCATCTTTGTAATGTGCCGCTTCAAGTTCTTTTTGCAATTATTCTTTTTTTTTTCCTGAAAAAAAAAAAAAAAAAAAAAAAAAAAACAATGAACCTGGCATTGAGGTAATCTTTTGGCTGGGAGGAGATAATTTTAGACGATGGATGAATGAATGGGACTTAATTAATTTCCTAGAGCTGTAATTGTGTGTGCTTTGTGAATTGTTTTGTAGTTATTAGGGCTTGTCTGTTTATGCCATTCTGTAAAATAGAAAATCTTTATCAAGGTTTGCTTTAAGAGTATCATGTTTCTGTTTAATTTATTGTTTTTCTTTATATTCAATGCATGTTGATTTATCCTTGTGTATAGGTAAGGTCAAAGTTAGAATCCCTGGATGGGATTGTTCCTCCTACACATGGCTTTATGATCAGCAGTACAGGTGTTAAAAATGTGTGGTTATCAATGGAACATCAGGTGATTTTGTGGTGTAATCAATTAGTTGTGCAGGTGAGTGATAATTCTCTTTAAGTTTGAAAGAATAAGCTGTCTTTAGATTGTTCTGAAAGTTTTCTTTCTTGTCTAGGTGTCACACACCCTTCTTAGCTTGGTAGACTCCAATAGAGGCCAACCATTTTTGGACACTCGAAAAAGACTTACTATATTGACGAGAATGCTTCATAGTGGAATGCCACAGAGTTTCAATTGGAGGTCCGAATCACACACTTCTCAGCAAATTGCCCATTTTCCTGCTAAACACGTGGAAGATGCATCTGGTAGTTTGTTATATTGTTTTTGTGTATGCACATTTATGTTGCTGCTTATGCTCTCTTATAACATTCCATTTCAATTGATGGATCAAATTTTTAGTTATTGCATGTATCAATATTATGTTTGGGAATAAAAAAACAAGTTCACTTTCCTTTATCTTCATTTTTTTTTTTTGGGATAAGAAACAGTCCTTAGGTTGTTTCTGGTGTCCTTTATCTTCATGGATCTAACTAGTTAAGCATTCTCTAGACTTTAGCATGCAAGAGGTTTTTTTCTTGGTCTTTTCTATAAGAATTCTTTGTTCTCTTGCATAGGATCTGTGGTTATAAATTAGAAGACAGAATCAGGATCAATGTTTCATGTATTCATTAGCTTTTCTTTGAAGTTTCAATACACAAAGAAGGTTGTCCAATACAACCTCTGTATTTAGAAGAATTATAGCAATAATGGTACATTGCAGGATCTGTGGTTCTATCTCAAGATGATTGTCCAAAAGACATTTATTGGAGTGATGATGGCCTAGAGAGGGACCTATATATTCAGACGAGTACTGTCACTGTTCTAGCCATGGATGGTCGCAGACGGTGGTTGGACTTGAATAATCTGGTTAGCTTCAGTAATAATTCATCTGCAGTCTTGAGAATTTTGACTCAACATGTTATTTTTAAATTTCTTGCACGATGTTATATATTCCTGATGTGAGGTCTGTCCTTCAAGGCATTAATTACTAAATCCTTATAATATTAAGCATTGGAATGTTGTTTAACTAACTTTGTTAACTTTATTATCGCTCAATAATATTAAGTTTGGGGATTTCCCCCCTCCGAAATCTCATCTAAGCTTACTCTACTTTGGTCATCTTCCCTCGCATTAGTTTTACAATATTTACTTCTTGGTGTACATTATTTCCTGGGTACAGATTCTAATTTTTTATTCTCTGTAGGGGTCAAATGGTAAAAGCCACTTTGTATTTGTAACAAACCTGTTACCATGTTCTGGAGTTAGGCTTCATCTTTGGCCTGAAAAGGGAAAGTCTGCTAGCTTACCTTTAAGTAAAAGGGTTCTTGAAGTGACCTCAAAGATGGTGCAAATTCCTTCAGGACCGGCACCAAGACAGGTTAGTATTGTTTTCATAGTGGATCTTTCTCTTTCTTTGACATCTTTATACTTGTGGGCCAAACATATGACGGCTTGGGATTTTATTCTTCCATTGATTTGTGCTACGCTTGTTAGATTGAACCTGGGAGTCAGACTGAGCAAGCTCCTCCTTCTGCTGTACTGATGTTGGGACCTGAGGATATGCGTGGCTTCAGATTTATTACAATTTCAGTTGCACCTCGACCGGTATGGATCTTAATGCAGTCTTTCATTTTTTTTAGTTTCTACTTCCATAAAAAGAATAGCCATTCAGTCTTGTAAAAAAAAAAAAAAAAAAAAGTGTTGGGGGGTTTTCCCTCTCTACTACAAAAAGTTTCTGAAGTGTTTTTCCGCGTGATTTCCTTTTTCATTCTTATAGATTTAGGTGGAATGCTTACAACCTGGTTTCTTCTTTGAATAGTTTTAAGCGTGTGAATTCTACTTTTCTTTTCGTAAACAGAGCAAAATTAGCATTTCTTTTTACCAAAAAGAGCAATATATAAGATTTAGTCGCATGTATTGTAACTATTTGATGTTCAGACTGTTTCAGGCAGACCTCCGCCTGCAGTTTCCATGGCAGTTGGGCAATTCTTTAATCCTGATGCAGGGAGGGTGGAAATCTCACCTTGGTCGATGCTTCTTTCCAAGTACTATAATGATGTAAATACCTCATGAAGATGCTTTCTTGAAGTGCTATAAAAATAAGCTTAGTTTCTCACTTAGTATCAACTTGATGACTGGACTATTTTAAAATTAAATGTGGTGTAGGACATATTTATGAAGGAGGATCATTCCCTGGTTTTGAACTTATCATTCCCCATTAGCTTAGGGCTTCTTCCAGTAACCTTGCAACTTGAAACAACAGGGTGCGGAATTAAGAGTTCTGGACTTCCAGATGATCAAGCGGGTGATGTCGAAAACAATAGTAAGCTTAATACTTTCTTGCATATATTCTGTTATATTCTTTTTTATGTATCTTTCCTATCTATAATGTAACTTGCAATGCATAAATTTATATTTTAGACGTGGATTTCTATCTTTCCTTCATTTTGTCTTTGTTTTTGTTTTTTTGAACATTGACGAAACTTTTCATTGAATAAGTGAAAAGAGACTAATGCTCAAAGATATAAACTCCACAATAGAGCAAAAAGAAAACATAATGGAATACAAAAAGAAATAACAAAGAGAGAACAAAAAAGGTTATAGGTTCAAATCTCTCATCTCCACTTGTAGAACTCAAAATACAAACATACATACGTGCACACACATATACATATGCAAATTTCTTATTCTCTTGGTTTTATACACCCTCTTCCTCGTGGATGGGAACTTTGATGAATATTCTAGTGGGATAAGTATAAGATGGAGTTTCCTCTGTATTATCTTTGAACAAGAAACAACTTGTTGGTTATATAATAATAATTAAAAAAAAAAAAAATGTTCAAGGGTTACAAATCCCCTGCGGGAGCGAAAAAGAAAAAAATTACAAACAACCAATTCAACCATTTAGAGATTAGCCACGAAAATATATAAATATTTAGAGACCAAAGAATTTTTCTAATATCTTCTTCTGAAAGACTTAGAGAGCTTGCAAATGAATGATGAAACTATGGATAAGGCTTTTTCCCGACACTGGAAACTAATAGCTACTTCAAACCTTTCAAAGAAAACCTGAACCGATCACCAACCATCAAAAAACTTTGAAAAAATTACCTTTTTAGTCCCTGAGTTTTCAGCAATAGGTGCATTTGGTCCCTAAGGTTTCAAATTGTACGATTTTAGTTTTTGAGTTTTTAAGAATAGGTCTAAAAGGTCCCTGAATAATTTATTATTATCATTTTTAACCTCCCACCAGCTGATTGCTTCTGCTTGACATTTTCATTATCATCTCTGCTTGTTCCCATTTACCATTGTAAGTCTAACCATCCCATAAATCATTATTATTGCTAAATGCTATGAGAGCCATTTTTACGGAGGTTGAAAGAATTATGATAGTCTTTTTAGGAGATGGAGTGGAGTTCATTTCCTATTGGTTTGCTTTACATAAGTGGATTTGTAACTAGGACATTTCTTTAATTATTGACGATTGGAGGTTTTCTTGCTCATTTGGCTTTTGCATGCTCTAGCCTTGTACACATGGACATATTGTGAAAAGAAAATGACGGGAGGAAACTGACATTTGTTTGAAAGATCTCTTATTATTCCTCAATTTGCTGTGTAAATAGTCAAAATATTATGTATATACACTTCATATTGCGATCATTGAAGAGCACAAGTTTCCTAACTAAGTTTAGGGTTTAAACTTCGGCAGTGCTCATGTTGTCATGACTGCAAACTTCTATTAGGTACTTTATTTCTGCGACCCATCGTGGACTTGTGAAAGGAACTCCGTACTGTTGAGAGTTGTGATAAAGCTTAAATGTCATTTGCATGTAATTATTTATCCACCCTGTTTCACTTTCTTGATAATCCAGGACTGTGCAGACTGCGTTGTTTCCCACCTGTAGCACTTGCTTGGGATGACATATCTGGACTTCATATTTTCCCAAATGTTCAGAGTGAGACAATTCTTGTTGATTCCTCACCAGCACTCTGGAGTTCTAGTGCAGGATCTGAGAAAACAACCGTTCTATTGTTGGTATGAAGTTTCTCCAGAATTCTTCTTTTATCTATTCTTATGTATTAATAATCTGAAAATTTGATCTTGGTAACTCCTTTCATCTATACAGGTAGATCCTCACTGTTCATACAAAACAAGCATTGTTGTTTCTCTCAGTGCAGCAGCTGGTAGATTTTTACTTATATATAATTCACAGGTTAAAATCTTATTTGCTTGTATGTCCTTAAAATGTATTTGCTTATTTCTTTAGCCACTAAATGTTTACATTTTTCCCGGTGAAAGAAGAGTCCTGCATATATTTATTTTACTTTTATGCTTCATGGTTTATGACATTTCCTTCTCTCCTGCATTGGACAAATTCTTATAGATACATTCACTCGTGTAGAAAGTTGGAATCGTGCGAGTCAAATGGAACTGTATTTGGTAAAATTTTGGACGATGTTCTAATTGTTACATGTTCCTCTGAGCTGTGTGGTAACTATAGAAAAAACTGATTGGAGAATTTTATGGTGACTCATCTAGTCTTTTGCTAATTGCTAGCTGTTGAGTGTGACTCTTGTGTCAGCTGGCGTAAATGTTATTCACATTTATTTTTAAAAAGTAACAGCACTGAGTGCCAATCTTGATTTTCAGTTGTTATGCTTTTCAGCTGCTTCTCTTCTAGTATTCTTCCACCCTTTTAAGTCTATGATGTGTTTTTGAACCTTTTCCTTTCTCTCGTCTCTCACATGCATGCATTAGATTTATCTTATGTATTCCAAGTATTTTTAAAAATCTTACATTATCCATTATTTTCTTGCAGATAGTTGGTTTCTGTATTGTTGTTATATTTTTTGCACTGATGCGGCAAGCGCAAGCATGGAATCATGATTTTCCTGTACCCTCAATGCTGACTGCTGTAGAGTCCAACTTGAGAATACCATTCCCATTTTTTTATTTGGTCATTGTACCGATTTTACTATCTGTGTTCCTTTCACTTTTAACTTCTCAACCATTACCTCCTTTGGCTATCTTCACCACAGTTTCAGTGGTCTGTTATTCGTTTGCAAATGCTACTGTCATTACTATGATTTTGGTATCCCAGCTGATATTCTACGTTATGGCGGTTGTGCATGTTTTCATCAAGACAAGGTCAGATTGTTACTCCATTGTACAATTCATAGAACTGGAATACTAATTGAATCGATTATATCTTGAGCATTTTCTGATAATAGAAGAAACTTCTTAACTGAAACTACATTAAGGGGGGAGGGTAGGCTATTTGAAGGTCGTTGTAGCAAAGGTATTGGTACTGAATAATCATGGGTCATGGTATGCACAAAGCAAACAGTTTTGGTGGTCCCTATCATGATTGTAACCTTCGTATTTGAAAGTAGTAGTCAAGTTAACTTTCAGAGGCTATGAATACCGTTTATGTGTTTACTAAGATTCCAACTATGATTTCGCGTTTGCAATTTTCAGAATAAAAAATCTCTACCACTGAATATTTTCTTCTTTAAATTTTTAACTGTTGTCCTTGGTATTTTATTCATGCTGTTTTTGTTCAAGGAATAAGTTTGATTCTACCTGAATTATTTGGTTATCTTACTAGCGAGTACATTAGGCATCTTTCTGAAAGCCTATTACTGCTAATGGGCCTAAATGATTGGCTGAAATGTTGCAGGTGGCAAGTGTGGGAAGGAAATGTCAGCTTTGTACCGTTTAGTTGGCTTAGCAAACTTTTTTCACGTTTTCAATCATCAAAGGTATGATTTTATCTTTGATAACAAATGCATTTAATTATTCGCACTTCAGGTACATTAGAACTAGATCTTCGCTAGACAAACCAGACTTTGTTCAAATGTTTTTGTCATCTTTATTTCAAGTCATCATGTGTTGTGTGCTTCGCTCAAGTTATCCAATAACTACAATATGCAATTACCTTTACTCATATTTCAAGCGTGTTTGCATTTACTTGGATAAGAGGTTGCATCCGGTGGCCTCTGGTTTGGCTTCCTTCAATAGTTCTTCCTCTCTGTCCCTGGGTTCTCGTTGACCCCTTACAGATCGTTAGGCATGTGAGTTTGTCAGTTTCCTCTCTATTATTTCTGCCTAGGTCACTTGTCTTGGGAGAAGGGACTTCAGATAGTGGGTTTCGAAGCCATTTGAGGAATTTTTCCACCGTTATTTTTTCAGATTCTTTGCATCCATTCGCCCCCTCTGGGAGCTCCTGCGTTTTCCTCAATTTGAAAGGTTAAAATTCCTAAAAAAGTGTTTCTTTTCTTGGAATGTTTACTAGGAGCTTTCCTCCTTAGTGTTATGGTCTCAATGATGTGCTCTTTGTAGGAGAGTGGAAGATGATCTTGACTATTTACTATGGACTATGATTTCATCAGCTCTACTTGGAACCAGTTCCTTAAGACTTTTGGGATTGTGTTGGCTCGTAAAAGAGGGTGTAGTTCGATATTTGAGGAGCTGCTCTTGAATCCTCTTTTTCATGACAAAGGAAGAGTTCATTGGATTTTTTTTTTTTTTTTTTTTTTTTTTTTTTTTTTTTTTTTTTTTTTTTTTTTTT